>NC_137075.1:49718916-50175873 GCF_951640355.1 Cnephaeus nilssonii
ACATTCAGAAGCCATCTTACAACCTGAGGCCCAGGCGGGAGCAGAGGACGGCACTCGGGTGATGCTTCGGTTAGCGCCTGTGTTCTGGGTGCTGGATTCACGTCATTCCCCAACAACCAGCTTCCCCCGCCTCTCTGCTCCCCTGCGCCTCCTGCCCTGGCTCCTGCTGTTCTCCGGACCCGGACCGCCTTCCGAGGCTTCTGTGACTGGCAAGTTCCTAAATGTCCCTGATGTGAGCCCCTTTCCATCTCTCTCTCTGGTCTCTTTTAGCAAAACTCCATCCATTTGGACTCTAAGTTTACCAAGGTGGGTAGCGCCTCCCCTTCAGTTCTCAGGCCCTTGAAGGCACTCTGGAACCTTTAGCATGTACAACGCGAAAGCAGCTCCCCTCTCTCCCCAGCTTGGTATAGACACAACCACTTGGTAAGAAACCCAGAGGTGCCTCTGTGTTTTCTCTCCACATCCTTATAAAAGTCTTTGCTTACTCTCGTCATATCCTTTATACAAAAAACCCCAAACACTCCGCCTTCCTGGGTTTATGATCCTTTCTTTCTTCTTTTTTTAAAAATTTTTATTAAGGAGCCACAAGTCTGTAAAGAGGGTAGGCAGTGAAAGGAAAGCCAGCCACACTTTTTTCTCCAAAGGTCATTAAGCTAATTTTGCACAATCTTTTCATTTGTGTTCAGCCTATGTGTATGCCCAAAGCAACACTCCTTTCTATACCTCCCCAGGACGCTTGCAGGGACTGGGATAGAATTTGTGACCCCCAGGTCCAAAGCATTGCTCATTATAGGGAATGGGCCAGAGAATAGCAATGGGGTGTTGTCAGTCCTTTATGTCCATCGGAGCAATTGCAAAATCAGTGGAAGCCCAAGTCTGACTGTGGTCAGAGCAGCCGCTGTAAGCGGGGACGCCTTCTACACACCCTGTAGCATAATTTCATGTTGGTGTGTGTGTGTGTGATCACTACTGATCACAGACCATGAGTCACCAGTCACCATTAATGGGAAAAGTGCTCTTTGGAGATTTTTCATTTTTCTTTTCTTGATAAGGTACAGGGTTGCATGTAACAATTCATTCAACAAACAGCGATTAAAAACCTGTGTACCAACCACTTGAAAAGGAATTTATGACTATAAAAGACACCGTCTCCACCCTCAGGGAACTCACAGTGTGGGGTAGGAGGAGGGGAGAGGAAGTTGACAAAGTAAGGAAATGTAATATTGTTTGGTATGTGCTCTGATAAAAAAAAAAAAGATTCTTGATTTTGGTGGCAGAAGGAGGAAAAAGGGAAAGGCCTGGTGGGAAGTGGTTTCTGATTAGGAATTGGCCATGGAAAGGACCAGAAGGGCATTCCAGGTGGTGGGCACAGCACATGCAAAGGCAGAGGGAGAAGCTGGTCTGTTGGGGAATGAGGTGAAGCCATGCACCCAGAACACGGGTGCTAAGAGAAGCATCATCCGAGTGCCGTCCTCTGCTTCCGCTTGGGCCTCAGGTTTGTAAGATCGCATCTGAATGTCACTGTGGAGCCTACTTTTTATTTTTATCTACCCACGTCCACTGTGAGCCTCTCTGAGATTAGCCTCGGAGGTGATAGAGCAGTGGACCTGGAGACAGATGTTCCAGAAGCCTCTTATTAATAGCCTAACCTCAACCAGTTCTTTAATTCTTCTTTGGTACAATGGAGATTCATTGACCAACTCAGCAGACATTCTCCAAGTAGATGCCAGCTACCCGACACCATGGTGAGTGATAAAGATAAAGAAGAGAATAGAGAATAGAGAATAGAGCAGCTGTCTCGTGAAGCTAACATGAAGGTCAGTAGAGATAATAATTTCTGCCCTAAACCTTTAAGGACCAAAATAGATAAGGCATATGTGCTTTGGAAAGCATCAGATGCTGTAAAAGTGAAAGCCCATTGCCCAATCCCTGGTCTACGATGGATATCACTGAGACCTGGGCATCCCTGGTCGCCACCCTCACACACAGAAGCTAATGAAATGCCTCCATCAGCTACAAAGTACATTTGGGGAGGCCATGAACCCTAGAGGTCCTGGGTGTGTCTGACCTGAGCTTCCCAGAAGCATATTGATGCACAATTTAAAGAAGAAATTGGAAGTGATCTATTGACCTGTGGGAGTGCCTGTACCACTTAACCCCGGGTCCCGGGAAGCTAGAGGTGGCACACAGAGGCAGTATTTCCCAAGGCCACATGATTGTGAGGGCGGAAAATGCATCCTGTCTCACCCCATCTGGGACCCCGTGAGAATGCCAAATCCACATTCATAGGTGCCAGCAGAGATGCATTCGGCGTTCAGCGCATCAGCCAGTTTGTACTAGAAAGCCCACGAGTGGGTACAGATTGGAGGCAGGATCCAAGCACTGACCCGTCTCCTGTCTTGGGGTTTAGAGGGAGCACCCACACTCTGTATCCTCCGTAACACCGATGCTATAGGAAAAATTTAGAGGTGTGAAATGGGAGTCATTTTACTCTTGGTAAAGAACTTTTTTGCGGCCCAGACATCAAACTCAGAATCATAGAATCTCCTGACTTGGAGGGGGCCTTGGCGATTGAGATTCTAGCCCAGCCTCTCTTGGTTGCATAGATGAGGAAACTGAAGTCAGAGGCGGTGGCTCATCCTTCTCAGGGCCTCTCGGCTTCTCAGAAGCCAAGTCAATAATATAATCCAGATTTCCTAACTCTCTATTATCTCCAGGTGTGTTTGCTAGTCTGAGGAAAGATTAACACCCCCTCTGGTGGTTCATAAAGGGAGGCAAGAATAAATGTAGATAAGGGCAATAGGACGTTTGAAGCATAATTATCTCCAACAATAACATTGGAACCACACAACCCTTCCTCAATGCCTTTAGCCTTGAACAGGCTTCCTGGCACTCACCTGATCACAGAACAGGTGCCGGGAACCCTGGTACCCTCCTGAGATAAGTCACCTAATCCTCACAGCAGCTCTGTGAGATAGCTGCTTGTATTATCCCCAATTTGCAGGTAACTGAGGTACAGAGCAGTTAAATGCTGGCTCAGGGGCAGGTGAAGAAAGGAAAGGACCAGAAGGGCTTTCCAGGTGGTGGGCACATCACATGCAAGGGCAGAGGCGGGAGAAGTTGATCTGTTGGGGGGTTAGGTGAGTCCATACCCCCAGAACATGGGCGATAAGAGAAGCGTCACCTGAATGCTGTCCTGAGGTCCTGCCAAGGCTCAGATTTGTAAGATCGCTTCTGAATGTCACTGTGGAGCCTAGTCTTTATTTTTATCTACACAAATCCATTTTGTGGTTACAGATCCAGAGATAGGATCACAGCTAGTTAAGTGGAAAAGCCGGAACTACTCCTACCTAGGCACGCAGGCTCCGGAGTTCGTGTTTGTGACCACGTAGGTACTCCACTGTTTGGCCTTCAGGCAGACTCCACCCCTCCTGGGAGGAAGGGCCCAGTGTTTCTCAGACCCTCTAGGCATTTAGTCAATTTAGAAAAAAATCAGCAATTGACTTCAAGGCACCTAAACTCCCATTTTGCCTCTGTGGACCCAGAGGTTTGGTGCCGTAGATATCAGATATGGAGTCTATACAAAGATCTACAGGTGAATCACCGTGAACTGACGTAGGCCCACTCTGGGCCCTCTGAGAGCTTTTATTGTTCGTCAAATTCACAATTCACGTGGGCAACTTAATGTTTTTACTCATGGTTACAGCTTCATGTTCAGTCCAGGGCTGTGGACTGAACCTAAATCCCTGGGACCTTATTTCCATCAGCAGGGCAAAACATCTTAAAAAAAAGTGTTGTTGTTTTTTTTGTGTGCGTGTGTACATATATACATATACATATATAAACTCATATGTAACAATAGTAGAGTCCCATGTCCTCTTTACCCAGGAAGTACAATTTTAAAAACAAGTCAACTGAATTGTCTAAGGCAGTGGTTCTCAACCTTTCTAATGCCGAGACCCTTTAATACAGTTCCTCATGTTGTGGTGACCCCCAACCATAAAATTATTTTCGTTGCTACTTACTAACTGTAATTTTGCTACTGTTAATGAATTGTAATGTAAATATCTGTGTTTTCCAATGGTCTTAGGCTCTACAGGAGCGTAACAGCGAAAATAATTTTATGGTTGGGGGTCACCACAACATGAGGAACTGTATTAAAGGGTCGCGGCATTAGAAAGTTTGAGAACCACTGGTCTAAGGGAACATGGATCATGGTAGTGCTATAGATCCTTTACAACAATCAGTGATCATTCTGCACATTTCCATAGACATACAACTGTTACCATGTTTTCAAATGCAGGAGGCAAATACAAAGGCCATATTTTTGGCAACCGAAAACCACAGGACTTGGACCGGGAATTCTGGGCTTTAAAAAACTGTTCAAAGACCATTTTTCTTTCTCCGAATTGTTTACCCCTTCTGTGAACCTTTCAATCACTGTTTTAAATTATGACATCACCTGGGAACCTCTGGTGAGGTGGTTTGCAGAATATAAACCATGAAGACGAGCTCCTTGGTACAGAGCAAATTCCTGTTGTTGTTGGCAGTGATGATAAACATAGATCACTGGACTCCCATGACATTGGATTCTATGCTGGCTCAACCACTCTGGAATCATAAGTCCCAGCAGCCCACCCTCAGCCTGGGTATTAGTCATGTTCTTTGAAAACCTGCCTGAAAAGGCACCGTGAAGGCTACCGAGAGCTGGGGCTCCATCGTGGTGGCATCAGACAAGTCAGTAGAATCAGAACAAACAGGCTCTACTTCTGTCATCCCTGCCCCGAGGGCAGAGCCAGGCCTGGACCCAGGCCCTGTTATCCTGAACAGAAGGTCACGCGCAGGCCATATGGCAGCCCCAGCAGGTCATCTGGTAGAATAAGCCAACGTTCCAAAGACAGGCTGAGTCCTTTGGCATCTCACTCATCCCCTGGAATCCTGAGCTCTTCCTTTGTCTGGGATGGTTCCTTTCCTGGAGGCCGGAGGGGAGCAGTCCTGCCTGCTGGGACCACTGTGTGGAGGAAATAACAAAGGAAAAGACTTGTTACTAGTTAGCCTTGAGAGCCCTGTAGTCCTCCCTGAAAAAACGACACATGGTTGTCTCCTTGCTGCCATAGCCACAGCCATCTTCTGCTATCTATTGTTTTCCTCCTGTGATTGTACAAGGTTCCTATGTTTTATATTTTCACAAAGCTAGTCTTCATCTTTATCTCTTACGAAGTTGATGTGTTTGTCATCTGCCCGGATAGCCGATTCTCTCTGCATAGATACGGGCTCATCCTCTCATTGGTCTCCTGTTATTTTCACTGCCAATGAAGACTGTTTCCAGTAGGACGATTTAGCTTTAAAATGTTACCTGACTTGAGTAAGAGGGGATAGACAAAAAGGTGTAGGTGAGGAGTCACTAGGATTTTGCTCCCAGAGCCATGGCTCTGATCAGAGGGCAGATTCTGAGATCTCTGTTCAGATTTGCATAGAATTTAGCAAAGACAGGTTAGATCCTGTTTTGTGTCCCTTCCTGCCCAGTTCCTTTTAAGTTAATTCCTCTTTGAATTATTGATACTTGTCAGAAGCATTGAAAATTCAAGACTTAAAGTGAAAATTTTCAATAAGAGCTGCTTTAATTTTCAGGAAACTCCATTAAATAGCCAGCTTTCCTCATGCGTGTAAAATATAATTAAAATAAACACAATTGACCCAACTCTTTGGAAAACATTGGTTATAAAAGCAAGGCATGAATAAAGAGCACAACAGGCTCTGGACCCCACAGTGTGCCCTTTTCTCTCTTCCATGGCACTTACTGCCACCTTTCTTTCTTGTCTCTCCTATCAGAATCTAGCTGGGAAAAAAAATCATATAAATGTATTCATACTGACTTTTGGCTTATATTACACTCTAACACTACTTACTCTATAACTGGAAAAAGAAGGCTATCAGCCAAAGAAATGAATTTCCCATTGCAGAATCTCGGCATCAGCCAGCCATTAGGCAAGCTGATTTTTATTTTATTTTTGTTTGTTGGTAGTGAGAGTTGAGTAGGCTTCCTACTCTGCCAGTCCCTCGTGTCCTGCTCTTTAATCTCAGCAATGGCTCTTCTTTCTTTTGTTCTGGGAAAGCTGCAAAATGGGCAGGAATATCAGTGGGAGGTGACAGAAATCACTTACTTCTTTGGCCTGTGTTGCCCATCTGTCCTGCATCAAAGAGCACTTTGCTAATGATGGGTCGGTGTGAAAAGAGGCATCTGTTGCTGATTGTAAGAACCTCTTGGTTTTACAGCACCTGGAAATTCAGGGACTGGGAGCTAATGAGGATTGTGTGCCAGTGCTGTAGGAAAACAATGGTAGACTCAAGACTCCAGGTGTTTGGGGCGATGGTGAAGAGGTGCTCATGGTGTGGCACCTGTGCCATGGTTGAGTCTGGTCCCATGTACTACTTCCTTCATTTATTTATCTTCTGTTCATTAAATACTAACTAAGGACCTCCTAGGTGCCAGGCCCTGTGCCTGATGCTGGAGATAAAGAGAGTGAGATGCACTCTCTTCCTGGAGCAGCCCAGTTTGATAGAGCAATTGTGAAAACAAGTAACATCACTAGGAAGTGATTAGTTCTATAATAGAAGTCTTTACATGGCATCATAGTGTAATCAGACATCCTGAGGGGACCAGAACAGTGTGGTTGAGGAAGAGGGATTTGAGGAAGGAGGAAGCATGAGAAAGGGGAAAAGTTCAGGCATGTTTGAGCTGGTGAGTAGACAATTTCCAGGGAGGGCATTTTAGAGAGAATAGTTTATACAGAAGAGACACTGCTTTGAGATGGGGAGGTATTGGTGGCTGAAACAGAAGCTGGCAAGAATCAGATTGTGGAAGAGCTTGTAAGTGTTGGAAATGAATTTGGATTTTATCACAGAGATCTTCAGGAGCCATGAAACTGTTTTAGACAGGGAAGTAACATGATACTGTTTGTGCTTGGAAAGATCATTCTGTGGCTTCGTGGAGAATGAGGTCGAAGTTAAGAAATCAGTTAAGAGTGGACTCTAGCCCAGCTGGAGTGGCTTGGTGGTTGAGCGTTAACCTATAAACCAGGAGGTCAGGGTTTGATTCCCCGTCAGGGCACATGCCTGGGTTGCAGGCTCAGTCCCCAGTGTGGGGCATGCAGGCGGCAGCAGATCAATGACTCACTCTCATCATTGATATTTCTATCTCTCTCCCCCTCTCCATTCCTCTCTGAAATCAATAAAAATATATATTTTTTAAAAAAGAGTGGACTCTAACACAATCACAAGAAAGAATCAGGGGTATACTGACAGTCTGGAAAGAGGATAATGGAAAGGGAGAGATCTAAGATGACTCCTAGATTGAAGGCCTAAGTGACTATATAAAAAATGTCAACAACAGTATTAATAATGGCTGTAATTATTGGATCCATACCAGGCCTAAAGGGTTTGGCTACATGCTTTACATAGACTATTTCACTGAAAAATCATAATAATATTAGTGCTATAATCATCTTCACTTTAGGCAGGAAACTTGAGCCTTTGAGAAGTGAAGTGGCAGGCATGTCCAAGGCCTCATGGCTGGTAAGCGATAGTGTATGAATTTGAACCCAGGTTCTCTGAGCTCAGAACCTATGCTCTGTGGGGAATTTAGCAGGAGGACAAGTCAAGGCCAAGTATTTTAAGTTCCATTTTGCTCATACCAAATTCAAATTGCCTCTTTTACTGAGGTCAACATATCTAGCAGAGAGTTGGGCAGCTGGGTCTGGAACTGAAGCATGTGGTCTGTGCTGGATATGTGGAATTGGGATTCCTCAATTAATTGGTGGTAGTAAAGAAGTTGGATGTAATGTTGGGTGAATGTCAAAAGAGCCAGGATGGAACCATGAAGAACCTCATATAAGGACATGTGTGTCCGAAGGAGTTTGGGAAGGTTGCTGAGAAGGAGCAGCTAGAGAGATGCGATAACTATGAAAGTCAAAGGTGGAGTTTCAAGATCTGTTGTTGTTTTGTTTGTTTAATGGTATTAAATAAATCTAAATTAGACAAGAGTCCAAAATGCTAATCTTGCCCTGAGAGATTCTTCAGGGCTTTGGCAATTTAGGACACATGACTAGTTCTTTTGTTTTCTCCTTCCTCCAGAGTTTATTCACAGTTGTCTCAAGTATTAAGAACTGTGAGACAGCAGAAACTGGTTTGGCTCAGTGGATAGAGCGTTGCCTGTGGACTGAAGGGTCCCGGGTTCGATTCCGGTCAAGGGCATGTGCCTTGGTTGCAGGCACATCCCCAGTAGGGGTTGTGCAAGAGGCAGCTGATCGATGTTTCTCTATCGTCGATGTTTCTAGCTCTCTATCCCTCTCTCTTCCTCTCTGTAAAAAATCAATAAAATATATTTAAAAAAAAAAAAAAGAACTGTGAGACATTCTTGCCCCAAGGGAATGAGAAGAAGCTTCCCTAGGCTATGAAAAATTAAGAACTTAACCAGGCTAAGGATGGGAGAGAAGAAGAACCACCCACCCCCTGCCTTCCCGAAGGGGAATGAGGGGGTAAGAGATCAACCAAAGGACTTGTATGCATGCATATGAGCATAACCAATGGACACAGACAGGGCTGGGAGGGGGGCAGTATGTACTGGGGGGTGAGGGCAGCCGGGAGAGGTCAATGGGGGGAAATGGAGACTTATGTAATACTTTAAACAATAAAGAATTTAAATTAAAAAAAAAGAAGAGAGAGAGAGAGAACCACCCAGAAGTACAGTAGGAGAAAAGGCTTGGTGGGAATGGGTGGCATGACACATTCCAGTTCCAGAAAGATAGCCAGGAAGCTAGAAGCACAACTAAAGAGACAGAGATGCTCATGATAAAACTGGAGAGGGAGGCAGGGGTCAGAACACATAAGGCCACATTACAGAGATCAGGGCTTTCTCCTAAGAGTACTAGAAAGTTACTGGAGGATTATGAGGTTATAAGATGACACTCATATTTTAAGAAAGATAATGTTTGCTTCACTTAAAAAATGAATGGGAGACAAACAAGGGAAAGACAGAAAGGTAGGCAAAAGGGCAGAAGAATGTGATATAACGGAAGGCCAGGAATGGAAGTGTTTTAAAAAAAGCTGTAGACACTCACCTTGTGTCTAGAGCCATTGAGCAATTACATAAGACAGGGCTGTTGCATTTAGTTACCTGGAGGCCATCAGTGACTTTACTGAAAAGGCAATATTACAGAGGAACTAAACACAAGAAGTAAAAGAATGAGCACGAGGTAAGGAAATGACAACAGTTGGCAATAAAAAACAGCTTTTCAGTGCCTGTGAATGGAAGGGAAAAGAGAGGTGGTGACTGGAGGAGAATCTGGGGTTTCTGGAGCTTTTTTACACCCCCCCCCCTTTTTTTTAGATGAGAAAGGCTTGGCAAATTTAAATGCAGATGTATAGTATTTAATCAATACAAAATTATAGAATATTTAGAGGTAAAAATATTGATGTTGTTTTCTGGTTCAGAAAAGACAGAAGGGGTTAGGTTTAAACACTTGGAGAGGAGTTGGGGAGTAAAATATCCTCTTAAACAGGAGAGAAGGAGGAAAAACTAGATGATGATGCAGATAAATTGATGGATTTGGTAATGAGAAGGGGGTATGCAGGAAGTTCCTTTCGCTCTTATTTTCTACGTGGAGTAGCTGGCTGGGGCAGGACAGGGGTGGGGCTGGGGCGGAGACTGGAGGGAAATATTGCTGTAGAGTAACGGGAGAGAGCTTATTAGGGCCTTGAGGAAAATGGAAAAAAGTTAGACTTAACTGATTTGGGGAGTGAGCACATCTAGTGGAGAAACATAGGACCCCCACAGAGTTTCAGGAGTGCTCGCTGTAGTTGGTGATCAAGAATTCCGTGATATTACTACCAGATTGCTCCAGAGTATGGATGTCTTCACCAGTGTTTAGCTGCTGTGGGACAGAAAGTGAATGGTCGAGTTCATCCAAGGTAAGAACTTTGCCAAAAAGTCTGACACAGAGACAAAAGATGAGGGAATCCAGAGTCTAGGCAAGCGCATTATTGAAATGATTGGCTATGGGCTATTACCTATAAGATAGATAAAGTTGTATGTCAAGATTGGGGAAGGCTATTGAATTGGAAGAAGGGAGAACAGTTAGTGGAACAGAAGGCCCTGAGGAGAAAGACAGGCAGTCATGGTAAAAGCGGTCGTACAAGTAGGCTGAAAAAAACAAGAGATGGGAATCAAAGCATATATTGCTTGATTTTATGATTTCTAAGGTGAAGAAGATATAGCTGATAACAAGTCCCAAAGTGAAACCATGCACTAAAGTCTTTGAAATGTCTTTCTTAAAGAAAGTGACTGGGGAGTTATCAGCTAACAGACAGGAGGAGAGGCAAGAAGGTCAAGCAATTTTTAATTTAATTTAATTAATTTATTTTTTGGTAAGATCATGGGAGCCTGAGGTCTGGAAGAAATCATTGGGAAACTGGGAGGGCTGACTCCACTTTCAGGTCCTGAGGTAAATGGAAGATGAGAGTCTAAACAGCCCCTTTTTGAGAAGTGACCTCTCCAGAAGAGAACTAGGCGAGAGCTATACAAACAGCAAGGTATCTTCCTGGATTCTTTTTGGCCTGTGGATAAAATAGGTCTACTCCATTTCTGAATTTTCACTTCCTTTGGACAAATATAGCTTTCAGGGAGGTAAAGACTATATACCAATCTCTCTATCTGGGATTCATTAATTTCAAATGTAGCCACTGTGCTATAATGATGAAAAGATCTTGCATTAACTTACCCTATAAATTCTCCTGCTTAAAGAAACCTGTTAAGTATTTCTTTTAGTTTGGGTCTGCTAACAACAAGTTTCTCAGTTTTTGTTTGTCTAAGACATCTTTATTTTGCCTTCATTTTTGAAGAATATATTCACTGGTAGAATTCTAGGCTGGAAATTTATTTTCTTTCAGCACTTTAAAAATGTCACTCTATGGTTTACTGGATTCCATTGTGTGTCTTGATAAGTCAGCTATCAGTATTGTTCTTCTCTGAAGGTAATATATGTTTCAGCTTTCAAAATTGTTTCTGTCATTGTGTTTAGCATCTTGACTATGGTGTGTTTAAATGTATTTGTATTTAGAAGTTCTTAGAGTTTCTTGAATATTTGACTTGTGGTGTTTTGTCAGTTTTGAAAAAGAATGCAGCCATTATCTTGTCAAATATTGCCTCTCTCTCTCTCTCTCTCTCTCTCTCTAATCTCAGTGATTCCAGTATGTTGTGTCTTTTCACATGATCCTGTGTGTCTCTTACTCTCTTATCTGTTTTTGGGGTTGTTGTTTTCTTCTTTATTCTCCATGTTTCTGTCTGATATTTTCTACTAACCCAGGTTCCAGTTGACAATTTCTCTCTTTAGCTACAAGAAATATGTTGCTAAAAAATTTATTAAGAAGCTTTAATTATTGAGTTTTTTAGTTGTATGATTTTTACTTAATTATTTTAAAATAGATTCTATTTCTCTGGTAAATTCCTTGCCTTATCATCTTTTTCTTAGATAAAATAAACAGTTATTTTTTAATCTATGTCAAATAATTCTAATAGCTGAGTTACCTATGGGCCTATTTCTATTATATTTTTTCT
Organism: Cnephaeus nilssonii; assembly: GCF_951640355.1. Taxonomy (NCBI): domain Eukaryota; kingdom Metazoa; phylum Chordata; class Mammalia; order Chiroptera; family Vespertilionidae; genus Cnephaeus; species Cnephaeus nilssonii. Next base: position 49,730,531 of record NC_137075.1, read on the forward strand.
TTCTTTCTTAGCCTTGGTTCTTGAAATGTCTAGTAATTGCTGCTTGAATGTTGAGCATCTTATAAAAAATTATAGTCTCTGGATGATGTTATTTTCCTCTACAGAAGATTCACGTTATCTTTTCTGCAAGTAGCTAGAGTAGGAAGAGATAACATCTATCCAATCTAGCACTTAGCTTATCAGAGATCAAGCTGGAGTTTTTGTAAGGTTTGGTCTTTCACATGTTTGCCTCCTCTCCTGGGGGTATAGATCTTCAGAGGCCCAAATGAGAGCTTTAGACATTTACTAGAACACCTCCTTCTTGGTGGGTCCTAAACTTGAGACTGCAAAGATTTTGGCTTTTCTTTATAACTGTCCTTTCATCTTTATGCAGTTTAAGAATTAGCAGTTTCCTTAATGTGAAATCAAGTATAGGTGTGGGGCTCCTTTTCTTCCACCACCCTTTACTCAAGGATCCTGCCACTCAAACCCTGCCTGTCTTGGTAGCTCTGAACTCCTTTTAAGAGCTTTTCACATTATAATGTGGCTTTAACATCGGGATTGTATGGGAGAAGCTCATATAATACCCAAAATTACAAAATATACTGAGGTTTCGCTATTCTCTGACTGAAAGGAATAACATATATGGTGTTGTTATGTTATTCCCTCCTCCTCCTTGGAGGCATCTACATCTGTGAAGCTGTACCTTAATCCTCCGGGAACACCCCTGGCATAGTTATGATGGCATATGTAAACAGTTTTGCAAATAGTTGTACAAGATGAAAGAGTAAACATTTCTCCCCCCCCCCACTTTCTTTGCATTTTTTTCCCCAGTAAAATATAACAATAATAGTCATGATAATATTCACAAAAATTTACTAGAGAATTACTGTGGGCCAGGTTCTATGTTAGACATTTTATAGATATTATATCATTTAATCCTTGGAAGAACCTATGAGGTAGAAAACATAATTATTTCTATTTCACACTTGAGGAAACTAAAGCTTAAAGAGGTTAAGTGTACTTAAACAAAGTCCCAGAGCTGGGAAGTAAATGGCACAAGTAAGTTTAAACATGGATTATTCTAATCTCAAGGTCTGTGATCTTTTCCAACATTTTGTCCTGCCTCAACTGGCCCTCTTTCAACATAGCATAGTTTCATGATTTTACTGAGTCCTAGAATTCTGAGATACTTCCTTAAATAAAGTAAGAACTCTGTCACCTGAGGGGGTTTGCATGCAATAAATCTCCTTCCTGGTACCTTTTTTTCCAGGTATTTCCAGATCCTTTCCTCCCCGAAATCAACCTTACTTTGATATGCATTTTACATTAAATACTTCCACTTGTAATGTCTATGGCAAGTCTAAAAGTAATTCTTTTTAAAAAGTAAGGCTTTTTTTTTTTTTTTTTTTTTGGATAAAGGAAGCAATTAGTGATGGGGCTTTATTTTTGGAGGATGAGATTGGTGGGGGGCGGGGTCTGAGGAGAAATTGCTTTCTGCGTGTCACATGAATGAGTTATAGGAAATGGGACTCAGCCTGCAGTTTGGCACTTGCCAATGAGTCAGGAGTGAGTCCACCCTCAATCTCAATGCTGGAATCCAGCTGTGACAGACACTGCTCCAGGTGAGGCCCCTCGCTGCCCGGCTGTCTGGGGCCTCGAGGCTCTGCCCACTTGAAGTTACCTGTCCTGGTGAAGAAAGATTCATAGAACTGTCTTCTTGTCTTCACGCAGTTATTTCTAAGTTTCTTCAGCAGTGATTGTTGTTTCTTAATTTTCCCCAATACCCTGCAAAAAACATCCAGTGACTTGACTTCAGAGAATGACGCTTGGGATTAATGTCATAACTGAATTTGGTTCTTCGGGCAACACTTTTGTATTTTTACACTGCTTCAACTCTCTGGGGTCTTTATAAATGACAAGACACCGTGGAAAAGCCAGATGGGAAGACGCTGCTTCAGGAGAAGTGGTAGGTTGAAAGAGGTCTTGAAAATAGGTGCATGTGGCAAGAAGACTAGAACCCAGTCAGCATAGTTGTTGGGTTAGGATGATAGGATTGTTGGTCTTTATTTTTTACTTGCCTTTCCAGGTTTGATAAGGGCTCAAATTGTAAAATTTATTCTAAAAATAACCTTGAAGTATTTTAAAATAACTATTCATTGTGGGGAGACAGGAGGGCACACAGAAATGGCCAAACAGCTTTAATATCTTTTTCCCAGACCCTTCTCGGACTTTTAGGATCATCTTGGTCATATGCATGGTGTCCAGTAAAATATGGGTAAGAACACCCAACTGGCATGGCTCAGTGGTTGAGCATTGACCTATACCAGGAGGTCATGGTTCCATCCAGGTCAGGGAACATGCCCAGGTTGTGGGCTCGATCCCCAGTGTGGGGCATGCAGGAGGCTGCCGATCAATGATTCTTTCTCACCATTGATGTTTCTATCTCTCTCTCCCTCTCCCTTCCTCTCTGAAATCAATAAAAAAAAATGTATTTTTTAAAATGGGTAGGAAGGACTAACTGCTCAGAATCTGTTTATGCCCGGCATTTAGTTCTTTTTTATTCTGTGGAGAAGGTGGTATTATCCACACATTAGAGATCAGGAAACTAATGCTCAAAGAGATTAAAGAACCTTTCCTGTGTCAATCAGCTGGTAAGTGATGGAGTTCCAACAAAGTCAGAATGCCAGCAAAGTCCACACTCTTTTAACTGAGTACAAAATGATGCTGCCCAGATCCAGCTAACTTACTGATGGATTAATTATTCATTAAGAAAAATTGTGTTGCAATATTTTTCTCTTTTTGTGTAAAAGTAGGATTCTAAAATTCACATAGACTTGGCTTTTGACTTTAGGGAAAGAGAAATATTGAAAGCATTGCATAGCATATATGTGCATCAGTGTGTTAGACATTAAGAAGATAAAAGAGGCATAGTAAGTACCTGGTTGAGTGTTTGGACTCCCCCAGAATTTGAAGGGATTTGCATCCTCTCCCCTCAAGTTCTTGGATATATGAAACTGAAGATAAGTCTTAATGTTTTACTGTTTGGTACAATAGTTGTGACAGTTTTGGTCAAGGAAGGAGTATTATTATTACAAAGTGGAGCATTTACAGTTTCACAAAAATACCCATCCTGTTGGCCCAGGAGGGACCTAATTTATATTTTTAATAAATGGATACCATTTAAAGATTTTTTTTAAAATTGACAACTAATATTATACTATGCTGTAATTTTAGTTGAGATATTGACATACAAAATATTACACATATGTAAATGTACATTTTGATAACACTTAACATATGCATACACCTTTGAACACCACTCCAATAAAAATAATGAATGTATTTATTATCCCCAAAAGATGTTTTGTAATGCTATAATGAAGAAAAAAAACCATCATCGAATTTGATGAAAAGACCCTAGAGGGGACTCGGGTGATGTGAGTCTGGACTGGACTCTACTCATTTCCTAAATAGCTCCATGAAATTCCGTGAGTCCCTTAATTTTTCCAGCCCTTAGTTTTCTCATCTGAAAAATGAGGAGGTTGGACTAGATGGTCCCTAAGGCCCCGTATGGTTCTCAAGTTCAATAAAGCTAAGAGGACAGATGTACTTAGGGTATTGGTTTGTGTCCAAATGGTTTTATGTAAATATGCAGACATCCCCAGTGGTCTGGCGGCAGCTGTGCTGTTTCATCCCTGCCCTGCTTTGCTTGATTGATTGATCGCGAAATCATTTAATTTCTTTTCATTCTCTTTCACCCTGATTCAAGGTCATTCATGCCATTGCTTCTTGTTGGTGTTACTAAGCTTGAGGAACTGTTCTACTTGAGAATTTTGGGCTAAGGCTTGAACAATGCTGGGAATTTGGCAATGCCTTAAGCAGCGATCAGATGAGGGGACAGGACCATCAGCTCTCCAGATCTTTGTGAAGCAGCCTGGGCATCTTACGAGGGGCAGAGGCAAGCTGTACTGGATGTATTTCAGCGCTGGGGGCAGGGAAGCAGATTGGAGTTTAATTAAAATTCTAATCCCAGCATTGCCCATCTTCTTGCCAAGTCAGCAGCCAGCATTTCTGTTGGTGGTTCCGGGGATTTTGCTGTGATGCCATACATAGTTACCTCAAAAACTCTTGCAAATGTACCTAAAACTTCCATATGCTCACCAGATGCTTTAATCAGGCCTGGCACGCTGCCATCTTTTGCCTGTGTTTTCAGAGATATCTCATTCACCACGGCCAGGGCTCCTGGTGGGAGGAGGGCATGGAGAGAGCTGGTGGTGAAAACTGAGCTGATTACAAATAAGGAAACAGGTTCATCACAGCATAGAGGTCTTTCCAAACTCTTCCTGTTTTCTAGGTAGTTAAGTGGGATTTCTGAGGAGGGGCTGCTCTGACTTGACCTTGGCCCACCATGAGGTTCTTCCTGCTTTGTGCCTACATGCTGCTCCTGATGATTTCCCAGCTGAGGGCAGTCAGCTTTCCTGAGGATGATGAGCCCCTTAATATTGTTGACTATCACTGTAAGTAATCTACAGAACATTCTCCTTTTCTAAGAAGGAAGCTTTTTTGGTTTTGATTTTTCTAAGTGTTATTCGCTTTTAGAAAGAGAGTTTTATATGCCTTAAACATGTTTTGTCTATTAATTTATCCTCAGTTGTGTTCGGAAAAATGGGACAGTTTTGTTGGGTGCTTTTCTATAACAGCCCGTATTCAGGTTATATATTTTCTGTTAAAAGAAAAAGACCATTTGCTGACATTTACCGTCTTTGATTCATTTATATTCAAGACCCGAAGAGAGGAATTTAGTTAAAACCCTTCTACAACTAGTATATACAGCTAATCAATGCTGTCTATTGATTCTTTAGCTCCGTAATCCTGACTGATGGTTTAGCCCATTTTTACTTGCAGATTCAAGGCAATATCCGGTTTTTAGAGGACGCCCTTCAGGCAATGAATCGCAGCACCGGCTGGACTTTCAGCTGATGTTGAAAATTCGAGACACACTTTATATTGCTGGCAGGTAATTTTCCTCTCGTTGGTTTATTAGATTAAAATTATTTTCTCTCGTGGTGCTTGCATTAATGTGTCTAGTTCATGAAAAACTAATATGTGATTGTGATCAAAAATTGCAAGTAGCCAAAAATATTCACAGAGAAGAGCCAGTGCTGTGTGCCAGGAACAAAATACAGAGCAGCAACCTTCAGCGGTGCTGTTTTATTACTGCCATCAAGAAATCATACATCGTTCTTTATTCCTAAAGCAGCAGGGGGAAAAAAATCTTTCTTTATTCTTTTTTAACTTGGAATTATTCGAGCAAATATTAGAAGTATGTCTATGCTAATGCTAGTAGCAGTCTGACCCACGCCTGAGGAGAAGAGCTCTCTTTGCTCCCTCACCACAGTGATATATAAAAGCTTCCCACTAATGAAAAAGTACCCTTGGTTGACTTTGCTGGAGACAGAGAAAATCCAAATGATCTCCAAAACACAATAAAGGCAGATCTGTAAAAATAAAATAAGAAGCGGCTTAACATTTTTATGCATTCGCATGCTATGACTTACTGCCTTGTTTCCAACAGGGATCAAGTTTATACAGTAAACTTAAATGAAATCCCCAAAACAGAAGTAATACCGAGCAAGGTAAGCTAGTGTAGTTGGCAAATGTACTTGCATTCCCTCAGAACTTGGCTAATGCCCCCCTCCCCTCCCCTCCCCTCCCAGAATGTTCACACTTCAAAACTGAGCTTTGGTTTTGCTTGGTTAATGCAGAAACTGACATGGCGGTCAAAGCAACAGGATCGAGAAAACTGTGCTATGAAAGGCAAACACAAGGTAAGTAAAGCAGACAAGTGCCTGCTCCGTTGTGTCTTTCTGTGGTCTTGATCCCATAATGTCAGAGTATGGAATGTCTAATATTAATGTAATTGCTACTTCCTTTAGGATGAATGCCACAACTTTATCAAAGTATTTGTTCCAAGAAACGATGAGATGGTTTTTGTATGTGGTACCAACGCATTTAATCCCATTTGTAGATTCTATAGGGTAAGTATATTTTATATGTTGTGCTTTTTTCCATCAATTTTCCTTTCTTCACTAGTATGCTGTCAAAGTTGAATCCTTTCTGCTATAACCTAGTAATTTGTTTTATCGCTAATGCTATGGAAGAATAAAGACAGAATTCTTCAAATAGAATTTCAGTACAAATAAAGCAGTATTGCCTTCCAACAGGTACATTGAACAGATTTGACACCAACTATTTATTTTTCTTTTGTAGTTGAATACCTTAGAATATGATGGGGAAGACATTAGTGGCCTGGCAAGATGCCCATTTGATGCCAAACAAACCAATGTTGCCCTTTTTGCTGGTAAGGTTCTTTAGCATAATGAATATAAATGATTAATGACATTGAAGGTGCATAAGGAATTTAACGGAAGAAAAAAAGCTCATAACTAGGCTAGCTACCTTGGTATAGGTGTTTCTAAGTCTAAACGCTATGTAATTTTTTTCCAAAAAATAATTAAAAGTAGGCATATTATAATATAGTATTCTGACACTTGGTACTGTTGCTAACTAGGCCAGTGACCCTGAATAAGTTGCTTGACTTTTTGATGCTTAGATTCCTCATCTGTAAAATTAGGTAACACTATGGGCCAACCTGTCACAGGTTGCTTATGAGCATCACATTTAGCTCTATTTCTGTATATGGGGATAACAGATGAAAGCGCTCCAAAGAGTATACCATACTACACAGGGCAACACACTACAGAGTAATTGTGGTTATTTTACTCAAATTATAACTTTGGTTTCAGATGGGAAGCTATATTCTGCCACGGTGGCTGACTTCTTGGCCAGTGATGCTGTTATTTACCGAAGCATGGGCGATGGATCTGCCCTTCGCACAATCAAATATGATTCCAAATGGATAAAAGGTAACTTTGAAGAGCAGTGTTGTGGGATCACCAAGGGTAGTGGGATGGCTGAGTGGGAACAGGAGCTCTGGTCATCAGGAGATTCTCTGCATGGCTTTATATTGTTTATTTAGAGCAAGGATGAGCCCCTTTCGTTGTGAATAGGGGCATTGACAAGGAATGAAAAGATCCATAGCCAAGGCAAGAAAGTAGACTCATCCAGGATTTTATCTTAGGTGACTTAGAAAAAAAAATCCCATTTCAGTGTTCCAGTTCGCCGAACTCTCAATGCGCATGATACTCTTTGCCCACTCTCACCTACTTATCCTGGAAAGGTAACAACAGTGAGAGTCGATTAGGTCATATCTGCAGAGTCATTTTGTTCTTTGGAGTCTAGAAATCAAGATTTTTTAATTCTCAACATGAGAGGTTTTCTTCCCTACTTAAATAGGTTAATGAATAAATCTGTTGAAACAAAGACCTTTGCTATGGTTCAGTTCCCGGTAGGCTTTTTACAGTCCATTAGCTGACATTAAAGACTCCGCGTCCCCTGGAGCTTCAGCTCACCCATGTCGGGGTTTCTCAAACTCATCGGCGTGTCCGAGTTCCCATTGGCTTGAATGTAGCTGAAACCGTCAGTCATGCCTAGCCGTCAGGGTCAGACACTAATTGAATTACCTTTTAAGAGCCAGTTTGTTTCTCATTTTCTTACAGAACCACACTTTCTTCATGCCATAGAATATGGAAACTATGTCTATTTCTTCTTTCGAGAGATTGCTGTGGAACATAATAACTTAGGCAAGGCAAGTATATGCGCTTGACTTGTATTGTGGACTTGTTGCATGGAATTGAGCCCACGTTGGTAGAGATATGGCCTTTGCATGTTCTTCTCACTATGTTTAGGGCCAAGTGAAGAGAGATGGGCAGCTTGTCATGAGAATAATTGCTGAGCAATGGCTTGGATGGGAACAGCAGCCTCGGGCCTTGAGAAGACTTCATGTTTTCTGGCTCTGCAGGCACCCTTGAGCTGTGGATGCTTCTTTAACTCTTTAGCAATCCATTGAGAGTTTAGTGTTTCCCTGTGTCAGAGGCAGGATGGAAAGTAGAGGCCCTTGTTTAATTTTGGGTGCTTCGGTAAAAGCCCATATGAGTTTAAAGTCTTGCCACCCCTTCTGGGCCAGGCTTAAGGAGGGCACACTTCATTAGCAATGTGAGAAGCAAAGTGAGAGACCAAGTGCGGGAATGATTTCCATTCAGCCGGTTCAGTAGCTCACGTCTAAGGGAGCTTTTTTGGCAGAACAGGTAAATGGCCCCTTTTCTCCCAGGTAAATCTAGTTTACACCCCTAGTCTACTGCTCCCTAGATTCTTCTGAACCAGATACATCTTTAGCTTTTCTTGTCCCTCCCATGCATAGGAGCTTAGGTTTTCATTCCCCTCCACGCTCACAGCCCCTTCCTCTGCTTTGTCCCTCGGGCAGGCTGTCTATTCCCGTGTGGCCCGCATATGTAAGAATGACATGGGTGGCTCCCAGCGGGTCCTGGAGAAACACTGGACTTCGTTTCTGAAGGCTCGGCTTAACTGCTCTGTCCCCGGGGATTCGTTTTTCTACTTTGATGTCCTGCAGTCTATTACAAACATAATGCAAATCAATGGCATCCCCACGGTGGTCGGGGTGTTCACCACACAGCTCAACAGGTGAGAACAGATCCCGGGCAACTCAGAAGACCTTCTGTCTTTGCTGGTGGGACCCAGGAACGGGCCCGTGGTGGCCTGACAGTTTTCTGATGGGTTTTCCTCTTTTTCAGCATTCCTGGGTCTGCGGTCTGTGCATTTAGCATGGATGACATTGAGAAAGTATTCAAAGGACGATTTAAAGAACAGAAAACTCCGGATTCTGTTTGGACAGCAGTCCCTGAAGACAAAGTACCAACGCCAAGGTAAAGAAAAAGGATGGGAAGGGATTTTTTTTCTTTAACAAAACCATCTGGCCACTGGAAGCATCCGTCCTCAGCGAGCAGCTGGGCCAGCTTCCCATGCTGGGAGGGTCTCTGTGCAGGACTGCACAGGAGTCAGTCCCACAGCCCTGTGAGCAGGTGAAGAACCCACCGAGTCGGGGAAATAGCATTGCTCTCTGGGTGCTGCTCTCTCTTCTTTTTCTCTTGACCTCTTCTTTCAGAATGGACACTTATTCCTTAGATACCATTGATGATGCGGGGGAACACACACACTGTTTTCCTTTCAGGCCTGGCTGTTGTGCAAAGCATGGCCTTGCTGAAGATTATGAAACCTCTATCGGTTTCCCGGATGAAACCCTGTTGTTCATCAAATCCCACCCCTTGATGGACTCTGCCGTCCCACCCATTGCAGAGGAGCCCTGGTTCACAAAGACTCGGATCAGGTAAAGCTATGCAGACATGGCAGCCCCTCCCACTCACACCTGCTCTTCCTGCTGGCCTCCTCCTCTGACCTGGCTCACCTCCTCCCGCAGGTACAGGCTGACAGCCATCGCCGTGGACCATTCCGCCGGACCCCACCAGAACTACACTGTCATCTTTGTTGGCTCAGAAGCTGGCGTGGTACTTAAAATTTTGGCAAAGACCAGTTCTTTCTCTCTGAATGACAGCGTATTACTGGAAGAGATTGAAGCATACAACCATGCAAAGTAGGTATATTTTACGAGAACACTCTTCAGCACTGCTCAAAAATTTCCGGACTTTATTTCATCTAGTCATTTCCTTCCAGCCCTCTAAATTAGCAGTGGTTTGGCATATTAGTGTTTTGGGTTTTGTTGTGTTTTTTTTTTCTCTCACTGAAATAAATCCTGGCTTTGTTTTCTTCCTGAGTCCACTGGAGCTTGGAGGTGGGCAGTTGATGAGTTTAAAAATAATTCAGCCCTTGTATTTCACCTGTGGAAGATGAGAGCATTTCAGCACCACCCCTCCTACCTTGTAGATCAATTTCAGGATGCTACACGCAGCAGACAGAGGCAAGCACACACACATTCACAGGCACAAACAGAATATAATTCTTCCAACCACTGATAGACAAGATTATTTAGACCATTAAAACAGTCAAGAAATAGATGAGAGAAATGGAGCAACAGAGACTAAGGAGAAACATCTAGCACAGGAAGATTTAACGGCATTAAAAACATCTTTTTTTTCCTCTACAGTCCAACATGGTCTTCACAAATATAATTCCCTTCGATCATCAGAAGGGGAAAGCAATCTTTAAAAAATGCTTTATCTTCCTGAAATGTAACCAAGCATGCATAGCAGTAGAAGATGAATCACAGGATTAATATTTCCCAAACTATGTACTTGCTTGGTTTGCTATCTAGAATATCCCTTACGACCTCCCCAGCTCTCAGTAATTGCAAAAATCAAACCTCACTTGCCCTGTATAGGTCATGTAGCTTTTGACTTACTAAACGTATGGCTTCAAAACGCATCCCACACTACAGGTGTAATCCTGAGAACGAGGAGGACAGAAAGGTCATCTCATTACAGTTGGATAAAGATCACCACACTTTGTATGTGGCATTCTCGAGCTGCGTAATCCGCATGCCCCTCAGTCGCTGCGAGCGTTATGGATCATGTAAAAAGTAAGCTGATGTTTCTGTTCTTACCCTGGGGTCGTGCAGCATTAAGACCTTTGATGACAAGGAAATCCAAGTGTCATTCTGTTTGGTTTTGTGCAGGTCTTGTATTGCATCTCGAGATCCCTACTGTGGCTGGTTAAGCCAGGGGACCTGTGGGAGAGTCACCCCAGGGATGCTGTAAGTATACTTTGCCACATTAGCCAAGAGCTCCACACCTGCTCCGATCTTCCCCAGGGTCTGCAAAGCTAGAAATTTTAGAAAATTTCCAATAACACTACACCCCTTCTGCCCCCGTTTTTGGTTTTAGGGGAGGGTATTTTTTTTTACAAAAGGAAAATCTGGAACTGTGAGAGGGAAGCGAGATTATAGACAGCCTAATACCTGAGGGACATAGGCAGTCTCTTCTGCTCTCCTAAACATTCCAGTTACCAAATGTTTAACAGAAATACTCCAGTTAGCAAGCTCTGCTGAAATGTCCATTCCCCCCCCCCCTTTTTGCCCATTCCTACTACTAATCGATGTATGTTCTTGGTTCTGCTCTGATTGTCACTTGTGTTCCTGTGAAGGCTGTTAACCAGAGACTCCTTTGTTTCCCATAACCACAGCGCTGGAGGATACGAACAGGACACGGAATACGGCAACACGGCCCACCTCGGGGACTGCGATGGTAAGACTGAATCGCCCTTGCCCTCCTGGCCCTTCTTTTTGACCACCTTTGCACGTGAACATTATTTTACAACCAGCCTTTTAATGATTCAGGACACATACCACCTAGCATTTAACTTAAACTTCGCAAAAGCTGAGCTGTTTGGTCATGGGGATACATTAGAGAAGAATCTTACTTCTTTTTTTTTTTTTTTCCTTAGAGAATCTTACTTTTTTTTTTTTTTTCTTTACCATTTACAATTTTGTAGGAAATCTAGAGAAAGGTAGTCTAACCAGTAGGTTAATCTTTTCATTGGTAGCCTTTTCTTTTGACTTTTTTAGTTAATTGGAATTCATAAATTTTTTGCTTTCTTTTGGTTACTTTTTTACTGATTACTTGTTCCTTTAATTCTTTTAGAAATTTTGCCTACTTCAACTACACCAGATTACAAAATATTTGGCGGTCCAACATCTGGTTAGTTTTTTTAATTTTTTTGAATTAACAACCTTTTCTTTCCTTCAGTTCAGCATTTTCAGCCCCTTCTCCCCTCCTTTTGCGCAGTTTGGCAGCCCTTCATTTTTGTGCTTTGACTCATAACCCCACTGATGGTACCAACAGACTTTTTCTGACTCAGTACTTCACCCTGTGGAGCATGTGAACAGTCCATCATTGGCCAAGGCACATCCTCTAAGGAAAATCAAATGAGTTCACATAGATTGCATTCCAGCTGCACGTGACCACCAAGCTTTCTTCTCACCTGTGCATTGTGAATGTTGCCTCTGGCCATCTAGATGGAATGGATGGCCGAATATCATTATTGTCCCCCTTCTCTCCTCACCTTTCCTCAGACCTAGTAAACAAATACACATTTCCCCAAAATGTGTATTTATACATCTTAGAGGTCTTTTTGGAATGGTTTGCGGTAATCCTGGGAAACATTGAATGTTGCGGTCTCAATGGTATGAAAAGGGCTCCTGGTTGAATGAAGCTGGTTTCCGATGGATTAAGGTGCTCAGTGGGCTCCCCACGCTCCTCTCTCTGTGTCTGTTTTTGGAGTCTTCCTCTGTGAACATCACACCAGTCTGAAGTGGGATCTCTGGACTTTGAACCTAAAACCAAATGCTTACATTTGTGAGGGAAAACCTATTTGGTGGGAATCTGTAATAGGCAGGCTAAGAGATTAAGTCACTCCCAATCCTATTGCTGCTTCTAAAACTCGCCAGCAGTTTCATTCCTTGGGAAAGGGGGGAGGGGAGGGGATGGCAGATCTTATGCATCAGAACATCCTAATTCAGCTTGTCAATGCTGTTCCTTTTGCATGAGTTGCTGCTAACTCTTTGGAAGAAACTCCCTGGGCATTTTGGAATTCACGGGCAAGGTTCATCCCTGCTCCAGTGCTTCCCGGTGGGCAGTGAGCCCCCTCAGTGCAGTGAATAATCTGCAGGAGGATGGGGGTCCTTGGCAAAGCAGGACAGCGTAGGCAGAGCTGGTTCATCAGGTCCCAAACCCATTGTTTACAGGGACCTGCCCAGCTGCTTTCTGATGAAGCTACACTTAGGCTCGCCAGTGAAGGACAGGCAGACAGCCTCCAACCATCTATGCAAGTGCTTGGAAAATTTACACAAAAAGAAATGAAATGATGTTATCTCACCAAAGGATGAGAAAAGTAGCAATTAATCTTCGTGATTTGTATTACCTATTCCTTGAGTGTCATTCATCACCCCAGAGGCTTCCATAGGAGCGTTTGAGGATGTTTAATTTTGAAATCTGCTTAATATAGCTTTATTGTCCATTTTTAGTTTTTAGTTCTCCCTTGCAAGGACAGGATTTGGTGTAGTCTTGGTGGATGTGTTTTGATAAAATCCTAGAACTGGTTTTCTCCTAAAATTGACCTCAACTGTACTTAAAAATGCCACAGGTCAGTCAGAAAAATCTGCTGACACTTCCCACGTTAATAAAAAAAAATCTGTTTGCCACCACAGACATGGAGGTATCTTCATCTTCTGTTACCACAGTAGCAAGTACCCCACAAATCACACGCAAAGTGGTTGATACCTGGAGACCTAAACTGACGAGCTCCCGGAAATTTGTAGTTCAAGATGACCCAAACACTTCTGATTTTACTGATCCTTTATCAGGTATCCCAAAGGGTAAGGCCTCACCAGGAGACTCATCGCTCACTGAGTGGAAACCTGATTCCTAATAGCTCTGGAGTCTAGGACCTAGGGCTCTCCAGAGGAGAGCCAGAGAGGCTGCTGCCAGTGTCACCACCGCCTCGGCGGCCGCAGTCCCCGTGGTTTTCTGTGGATATGTTGAAGTGCATTCCTTAAAAGATGAAAGAGGTGGAAAGCTGTTAAAGAAAAGGTGGTGAAACGGCCACTCAGACAACCTAATCTGTTGATTTCTGTCTGAAGATGCTGGAGACTTCTAGATATCAGAGAATTTCAAGGGTCATTCAGCCACATCAGAAACCAAAACTCATTAATTGCAAATACCCAGGTATCAGATATTTTTGCCTAAGAACCAGTCCCAGTCTTTTGTTTAGCTACCGTTCAAAATGCATTATGAAAAGGACATGTGAGGTGCTAAGTTGCTTGAAGGCTACAAGCAATAAAACACAACAGCCCATCATAGAAGCAGTTATAACATAGCTGCCTATGGAGTAGGCTAATGAGGTATATTACTCCGGAAAAAAGAAGAACCAATTCTTTAGCACTTACTCATCTTTGGAATCAGGTTTCTAATCAGTTTCTATGACCGTACATTGTCATTTATGATTTATACCTGTTTATTTTGGTTTTATATATTTTCACTGTACATAATTTTATCATCATTCTTTCTGCTTTGTTTTCTTTAGTAGTGCCATTTCTACCTTTATTCTTTGTCTCTCAAAATGCCACTCAATCTCATAACCCTGGACATGATTAAAAATGACTAACGTTCCAAGGCCTTGGTACTAACCTAAAGCCACCAAGCCTTCAGAATCCCTCTGACTTCCCTTATTCTGGGATAGCTGTGTTTATAGCATGTAACAGACTTGGATACCTCTTAAACTAACATTTCTTTGGTTGACTGTTAGATGTCTGTGGTTGCATTAAAAATCCCAATAATTAAAAACTAATTTACTCTTCTTCTAGTCTAACTTAAATATTTCTAAATATTTCAAGATATTTGAATCATATTACTTAACAAATGCAAAGTATATTTCCTGAGACTGTTTAGATTTCTTTCATAGCAGGCAGTCCAAGAGGGCTTCGCCCCAAAATGGAATGAAAAAAAAAAAAATCAAAGCAAACACGAACGTCTGTCTTTGTAGCTAACAATGACCAAGCAGATGCTTTTAGTTTGTGAACAAGTTATGGGTTTTTATTCAGTTAAGGTAGCATAATTATGTTAGCATAATATATATTTATGCCAATTCATACATGCCCCTAATCCTAGCAGCTGCCTTTTAATCCAGATTTATGGATTAGGAGAAAACCATGAGATAAAACATTTTGTGAGTTTAAAACAGGTCATTTAGAAAATGTACACTTTATAATTCTAATTTTTAGGTAGGAACACTTAAAATTTCTGTTATATAACAACAGAAGAGGAGGTGGGGGAAAGAAGGCAGAGAATACAGATCAATGGGAGATTAGAGTTATCCTGGCATTTGCAGCAATCAGATGTCTCTGGGGATCCCATTGTAATTAAAGAAAAAAAATAAATGGAAATTTAGAGTCTACCTCACCCTCCAAGCTAAGCGTTGGCTCAGTGGAAGCTGTTGCTGGCAGGTATTGTCTCCAGAGCACCTCACTCAGACTCCTTCCCTGTGTCTGTTGCAGGTGTACGATGGGAAGTTCAGTCTGGAGAGTCCAACCAGATGGTCCACATGAATGTCCTCATCACCTGTGTCTTTGCCGCTTTTGTTTTGGGTGCATTCATTGCAGGGGTGGCTGTGTACTGCTACCGTGATATGTTCGTTCGGAAAAACCGGAAGATCCACAAAGATGCAGAGTCTGCCCAGTCGTGCACAGACTCCAGTGGAAGTTTTGCCAAACTGAATGGTCTCTTTGACAGCCCGGTCAAGGAATATCAGCAGAATATTGATTCTCCCAAATTGTATAGTAACCTGCTGACCAGTCGGAAAGAGCTGCCGCCCACCGGAGATACTAAAACCATGGTCATGGACCATCGAGGCCAACCCCCTGAGCTGGCTGCACTCCCCACGCCTGAGTCCACACCTGTGCTGCACCAGAAGACCCTGCAGGCCATGAAGAGCCACTCAGACAAGGCCCATGGCCATGGAGCTTCAAGGAAAGAAACCCCCCAGTTTTTTCCTTCTAGTCCTCCACCCCACTCCCCACTAAGTCACGGGCATATCCCCAGTGCCATTGTTCTTCCTAACGCTACCCACGACTACAACACGTCCTTCTCAAACTCCAATGCTCACAAAGCTGAAAAGAAGCTTCAACACATTGATCACCCTCTTACGAAGTCATCCAGTAAAAGAGATCACCGGCGTTCTGTGGATTCCAGGAATACCCTCAATGATCTCCTGAAGCATCTAAATGATCCAAATAGTAACCCCAAAGCCATCATGGGAGACATCCAGATGGCCCACCAGACCCTAATGCTGGATCCCGTGGGACCTATGTCTGAGGTACCGCCCAAGGTCCCTAACCGGGAGGCATCGCTCTACTCTCCTCCTTCAACTCTCCCTAGAAATAGCCCAACCAAGCGAGTGGACGTCCCCACCACTCCTGGGGTCCCCATGACTTCTCTGGAAAGACAAAGAGGTTACCACAAAAACTCCTCCCAGAGGCACTCTATATCTGCCATGCCTAAAAACTTAAACTCACCCAATGGTGTTTTGTTATCGAGACAGTCTAGCATGAACCGTGGCGGGTACATGCCCACACCCACAGGGGCGAAGGTGGACTACATTCAGGGCACACCAGTGAGTGTTCACCTGCAGCCTTCCCTCTCCAGACAGAGCAGCTACACCAGTAATGGCACCCTTCCTAGGACGGGGCTAAAGAGGACACCGTCCTTAAAACCTGACGTGCCACCAAAGCCTTCATTTGCTCCTCAAACCACCTCTGTCAGACCACTGAACAAATACACTTACTAGGCCTCCAGTGTGCTGTTCCCCGTGTGGCTTTTTGCTGTCCACATTGTTGCGAGGATGATGTTGTAAGGGTACCTTAAGATAAGAGACTCACTTGTCTTTTAAGAGAACCAAGTGGCCAAAGAAACTCTCTCACTTTGGCAACATCGGAACTTGCCACATGTAGCTACTGCAGCGAGGCTTCTGTGTACTTGCCTGGAAACAAAGGAAGGTGCTGGCCATTCCATTTCTTTTGTTTGAAGCGGAAGAGAAGTATAGCTCCAGCTCCGAGGGGCTACCTTCCCCGGGGTAAAGAGCTAATACAGTGCACAGAAGAATCTGTGAGCAAATACTTGAAAATGGGTTCAACTTAGACTGCCATTATTATGGGTGGTCTTCCCATTCAATGTGAACATTTAAGATGTATGCATTCACCTTGCCTCTTGCACAAATGTCAAAAACAATGGTAATGTCTCAAAGAAACAAACTTGTAGATTACCAAACAATTTGCTAAAAATTCAGTCTTTGACCCAAACTGTAGCATTTTTTTTCCATGTGGGGCAATTTTTTTCATGCCACCAATGAGCTGTGTGTGCGTGCGTGCGTGTGTGGGTGTGTGCGTATGTGCGTGTGTGCGTGTGGGTGCATCCTGTACCCACTAGGATGTGGTTAGGTGTCCATTGCATCTTTTTGTGCTATGGAGTTGTTTACATTGAGCATGACTGAACAAGAGACAATAACTACTTCCCACAGCAGTTCATTGTGTTCAGCTTTGAGAAATAAATAAAATGAAGGCTGATTTGACCATCACTATGATTGACTTACGTGGTACCCAATGCCAGAATGTAAGAGTTCTAAGTAATTTTGTGCTGCTATTCATTAAAACTTCTATTACAGTCTTGCCAGCTTAAGGACATAGAGATGTTAAGAGGTATCCTTGATTTATCCAACAGTATTCAGTAGTAAAACTTACCTGTCCACTGTGAATCCGAGCCTGAGTCACTCTATTTAACTTTGACACACTAATAAGGTTTTAGTTTGATTGTGTTTAGTTTTTCCCATGTAGTAAAATTTCTCTTCCTTTAACTCCTCCTACCCCCAAGATTTAAAATTGAAAAAAAAGACAATAGAGGGAAAAGTGAAAAGAATTGTAATTGGCTTAACAGACGGTCTATGAAAACCTAACAGTGGTGCAATCACGTTGTCTATGTTGTGTTGTGTGAGAATTTCCTCCTAAGTCATGCAGGTAATGACAATATACTGTAAATATTACATGTGGTTTACCTGAATCTGTGCATTTTGTGCCTTATTCATGAGAATGATAGAAGTACTAAAATATGTCAAGTGTTTTCAGTATAGCACATCATTTACTGAGTGCCAGTTGTAAATGTTTTTCAACCAGCACCTGAAGAGACTTTTTAAAAAATCAAATAAACAACCTAGAACCATTAAGCAGTCCACCCAAATCGCAGCATTATGTCCTTTGCCGTGATAAACATTCCACTCCTGCTTTCCTAAGGATGAAACAGTGATACTGTGAAGTCAAATGAGGTTTCCTGGGTCATGGGACACCTGCTGAGACCATAGAGTCATTGATTCGTAGCTTTGCAGAAGCCACGTGCAGTTGTTGATGGGCAATCCAATGGCTGTTTCAGTTACGATGCTGCAAGTCACACGGTGGTTTATTGACCCCAACCTAGATAGTAACAAGGCAGAGGAATGCTCCTGACCAAGTCAGACAAATAAGTTCAGCTGATTCCTTGTGATAATGCTGATGATATACATTTCCTGGGGGAGGATGGGTCAGAAGACCAGAGCATTTTTATATAAGATGTAGAATACTGATACAGTTATGCTTTTCCTTTGAGAATATCGTTTTATAAAGAACACAATTCCCTGAGATCGCTGGAAGCTCAAAAGCTAAAACGTCTGTTCTTGAAATACTTCATCTTTGCAACTAAAATATTACAGATTAATAATAAATTAAACCAACCAACGATAAACACTACTCAGTCCACCGCCAACAAACGTGTTTGAGTTCACCTTACCAATATTAATCCTGGCGTGCGGAAAACGGAGCGGTAACTCTGTGTGATTCCCGGTAACATGTTATAACATTGTGCTGCCTTGTCGTTTGTAATGTGAGTTCCTTCAGTATTTATGTTGAGATTTCTAACATTAAATCTAGTCTCTATCCTGTTAATTTAATTTTTTAAATGCTTTATCCATTTGTGCAAAGGTAAACACAGATTGTATCTTTTTTAATGTTACGGCATAAAAAGTAACCCTAAAGTGAAGTGGCTCTATACTGTTTTATAGAGTACTTTAACATGTATAGATACCTTGTAAACTTGTATTGTGGATGTGTAAATAATATGTACTTTGGGTTTTTAACACCGCATGTAAAGTCAAAATAAAATATATAAATCATTATTTCCTGCCTTTTGATATTGAAGAGGTTTAACATATTTTCAAAATAGTTTTGAGTCAACACCAGTGAGAATTTCTTTTTTTAAAAATCTACCAAAACATTCTTATCTGGAATGTTTGCTACCCAGTCAGGGTTACACCAGCATTCTCTTTTCAGAAGGCTGATACCGATGGGTAGACTCCTGAAACACTGAGAAATGATTTTTAAAACCAGATGAACTGTGTTGCATCAGTAGTCAGGAGCTACAGGGCAAACATACTAGTGGCTTACTTGTCCTCATATCTGGTTCAACAGACATTTTTAAAATTCATGATTTCTATTCCCACATTTTTCAATGTCATTTTAAGTCCAAAATTATAGCTGGTATCCCGGATTCCCGTGAACATGTCCTGCGACTTGATATATGGCATCTCTCAATTCTGTTGTTTTAACTGAATAGAACATATGCATAGATATCCTCCCCAAATATTGAAATGGAAGGTATAGTTATGATTCCATTTAGTTCTTGCCTTAGCATGGAATGAGTTGGTGACTGCTGTCATTGGTTCTGGTGGACGTTGAGGGTGTCACTTCCCTCCTGGGAGAAACAATAGAGTGTTTGCAGTGACTTCTCCTGGGCCCAGCTGCTGTCCTGGCTGCAGCCCACCTGTGCCTCTCCATGGCCACATTTTTCCCCAGAGCCCCAGCCGCATCTCTGCAGAAGCAGCAGTTGCCACATTCCTGTCTTGGTCCTGGTTCTAACATGATGTCATCTAATGAGGGTGCTGCATTCCCATGCTAGTTGATGGTATCAGGGCTTCTTTATCATTCTTCTCATGGCACATTCTAGTTTAGATATACGAGGAAGAGTGCAGGGATCCTGTACAAGGGCAAGTACCTCGGTTACCGGAAGGCCGAATTGCCCCCTTTTAACAGCTACCACCACTACAGCTGTGTAGGCAGCAAGACAGTGCCACTAGTCATGGAGCCGACTGGCATTGGGCGCCCTGCCCCATGCAGAAAGTCAGCCTGTACCCCGCTGCAGTGCCGGGGAAGGGGGGGTGTCCTACCTTCTCACCAACCTGCAGACGCCCATTTGTAACTCTTAGAATTTAAACAAATGAATAAAGAAAGAGACAAGAGAAATTTATCTTCATCCTGTTTCTTTGTGGGCTTCCTGAGCATTACAATCTCTTTCATTTACATTCTCTATTTCTATTGAATTGGTGTTTATTGGACCTGATGGCCATTATACCAGATTTCCTGGGTTCTTTGATTTTTCTTTCTCTTCTCCCCTGATAGACAGACTTAACCTTTTTCTATTGTGGACATCTTTGATAATTTAATGAATGCTACAGACAGAGCTGAATTTCACTTCTTAGGAGATTTACAGACCCCCTAAAACTATGATTCTTCAAGGTGAACACTTCGGCGTCATTTGAAAGAAGGAGTTTTCATAAGGAAGACATTGTAAAGGCACACATTAATTAACCAGGACAGACCACCTGTCCTCTAGGTTCAGAAGTCCCAGTGATTAGGCATTTAGGTTACTCTGGGGGTGGCAATTTTGAAACCAGATGGAACACTCGAGATGCTGGTGCAGGCTAAGAAGAAAGGGAGTCTCCCATGTAAGGCAGTGTCCCGATGGCCAAGATGCTGGCCAGGTACCAGAAGGACCGACCCTTTTTCCCTCCCTTCCCAGCTCATCTTCATCCTCCTTGTCAGAGGAGGGCAAAGAACAAAGTGTCAAAATAAGCCCTGGGTCCAGGTCTGGGAGCTGGGTTCTAATCCTGACTCCATCACTCATCAAGCAACGTTGTGGCACTATACCTCTCTCGACTTCAGTTTTCTCATTTTTGAAAAGAGATGGTTTGACATCCATATCTCTGACAGTTTTATGTAACCTGCCAACTCTACAATTCCATTACCTATTTTATGAATGCTATGCTTAAATATTACTCTTTCAATAGCTTGGTTTGTGGGCTTTTTATGGGTGTGTGAGGTTTGCTCCTGTTAGATATGAGAGATATGTGAAATTTGTAATAAAATAAGGCATGATAAACAATGCACTTCAAGCCATTTAGCTTGGGTCTATATGTGATGTTTACCCTTTTCTGAATATATAACATGCAAAACAAATCTCTGTCAAAGTTACATTCTTTTATCTACTAGATATAATACTATAAACAAGGAAAAATTGGACCTATCATAACCAACCTTTAATTCACAGGGAATAGGGGTGAGGGGTTGGGGGAGAGTGGTCAAATCCTGAATATGCAGACCATGAATCAACTGAAATTCACACATAAAGGAAAATAGAATATTTTGGGCACTGTCCCATGATATGATTCTCTTGTTTTTAAATTTTTTTATTGATTTTTAAAGAAAGAGGGAGAGGGAGAGAGAGAAACATTAACATGAGAGAGAAACATGAATCAGCTGCTTCCTGCATGCCCCCTGTCAGGAAATTGAGCCCACAACCCAGGAATGTGCTCTGATCTTGAATCCAACCGAAACCTTTCAATGCATGGGATGATACCCAACCAACTGAGCCACACCAGCCAGGAAATGATTTGATTCTTTTAAAAATTAGGTATTGATTACTGGTTGATCAATGTCTCTGTAACATGCAGTTTGGTTCCTTTTAGCCTCTCATGGTGGGTTTGAGTGAAAGAAAGTATGAAAACATAACACTTGTTCCTATGCACTATTCTTTGTAACTGTTCTTTACTTGTGTGAGATGGACCCCCTGATGCTACTGTAAAGATTGTTAGAGTGGGCAGAAGGGGGATGTTTTTCAGGGTCGAGCAGCCCGGACTAGTGGAACCGTCTGTGCTGGTGGAAATGCGCTCTTCCTGGACTGTTCAGTATGGTAGCCACTAGCATGGATGGCTCTGAGCACCTGGAATGTAGCAAGAGCCACTGAGCTACTGTATATTGGACAGCGCTGGTCTAGAAAGCCACTGCTGCTCCTGCCCCCACTGCCAGGTCTGGCCACTGCTCTGAATGCAGCAATTCCATGGGGCCTGTAACTCTGATTAATAGATGAGACGTGATTTGGACATTTGGTTTGTGCACCCTGTGCCTCACCAACAGCCGGGCTCACAGTTGATCACCAATCAATCACAGATCTAGTTTGAGGTTTTGTGTGTGTTCTCCTATTTAGAAACTCTGATGAGCACAGTTGGTATCCATGAGAGGGTCAGCACTTGGGTTGTGTGGACAAGTTTTTGCTTCTCTGAGGTTTTTTTTGGAGCTTTTGAGGCCTACTCAGTTCATCCTCAACATGCTTCCTGTTGGAAAGGGACAAGCTTTGTCATCCCCATTTTCAAGGTACAGAAACTGAGGTTCGTGGGGCTATGACAACTATAGAAATGCAGATGGCAGCCACGTCAAAACTCAGGGCTAATTCACCTACTCTCACATTCATGTCCTGTGCACACACCAACGCATTCCATGAAAGGGGGAAAGAGAATATCAGAGTTCAATCAGAAAGGATGGCCTCTGTCCAGCACTTCATGTATAATGAGAGAAACAAAAATGGTGGAATAGTTATAGTATTCAGGGGTATGTGCCAAACATCCAGTGAAAAAATAAAATGTTCAGTGAGTCAGGCATGTGCTGGGCCATCGTAATGAACATGCCAAATCAATTATTTGAGGAAAAAAATTTATAGATTGAGTTGATTTGTAAGTTGAAAGCAACCAAAGAGGATGAACTCCGTGATGTTCGAAGAAGCTAACCTGACGTGTCCAACCTGAACCCATCTATAGTAAGTTTCTGGGCATCCTGCAGACTTACATCTGTGGGCTGTCAGAGTCTCGGGGAAGAACTCCCTTTATTTCTTATGTTGGAATTTCTTCATATTGAGCCGGGGTTACAGATTGGGAGTTAAACGCAGTTGTAATTTTCCCACTGCTCCTTACAGTTGCGGGGGCTATCTTAGAGGAGAATGTTTTCTGATGGTTTGAGCTGCCTAGTCTTCATGAGGCCCAGCGGAAGCATGGAGAAAAGGTCTGTGGAAGGAGTAAATTTGATGACAGCCTCTCATAGTTTTACCCTAGTTCTGATGGCAGGGCCTGGCCAGGTATTTGCAGCTGTTGGTGCTGATAAGCATGCTAGAAGCATACCCCTCTTCTTAGCATTTGCAAATCAGGTTCTCAAATAAGAGGATTACAGAATTCTTTCGACATTCTGAAAGGGGCATTCCATGGGTTGGGGACAGCTTTAGAAGTGTAAGGAGGAAATGGAACCCTTGGGTGCTTCTGCAAATTTGAAAACTCAGGTGTTAGTGAGCATTTAGAAATTGAATTAGGCTCCAAAAAGCAATGCCATCTCAGGTTGAGAGGACCATTCACTGGTCCAGGCAATCTGGGCCTTTGTTGGTCAGTATGTACCTGCAGCAACTCATTGAAATCAAAACTTAAGAGTAAACCCCATGTGATGGCCTCTTCAGACAGCCTAAGTGAATGCTGCCCTGTGAATAAGTCCATCTGGATTTCAGAACTTAGTAAGCTGTTATTTCCAATGACCTATGCAACTCACCTCCAGAGAGGAAGAAACAGCTGAACTTTTGGTTATATGCTTAATTTGCATAACTATTTATCATAAATTCATTTAATGAAAATAGCAAAATACTAAACTGAAAAAAATAATAGAATTCAAATTATTTTAAATCTCAATATACACATAGAAGAGAGTCTAGGAATACAAAAATACTAAAACTGGTTATAATCACTAAAACTAACATTTTGAAATGTGCTGTATTCAAACATGTATTTTGGGAACATCTGTAAGATTGATTCTGAGTTTGTTTTAAAAAAAGAAGAAAAAATCCTAGAAACAGCCCCTGACTTGATTTTAGTTAATTGGTCTCAAGAAAAGTTGAACTCTGCTCATTGCTGAAAACGAACTGCCTACAGATTTAATTTAGCTAAAAGGGAGAGGTCACTGATTAGGATCATCCTTGAAGTCCTTAGGTTTCTAAAGTGTGTAAACAATGTGTTTTGTTTTGTTTTTGCTGGAGATACTAGGACTCAACTGATGAAATACGGCAATTTTAGAAATAGCAAAGAAAGAAAAGAGGTTTCTGAAGAACAGAACTACAATCCAGGCAGAGTAGCCGGGACAGCAACTGGCAGCTGAGCGGGGTGCTGGGGAGACGGCTGAGGGTCCAGAGCTGGAACTCAGAGTGGAGGACCTGTGTCAGCTCCGTCTTCTTCCCGTCTCAAAGGGCCGGGACAGGGCAGGAACTCGGAAACCTACAAAGCCAGATTTTCTCCTTTGTCTTCTCGTCCCTGGATTCCAAAATAACAGAAAGCAAGGAAGCCGATGAATGGAGAGCGGGCAGGTCTGAGGACAATGAGATTGTGACAGTAATGACAACTTGTGAGAGTGGGAAATAACTAGTGGAGCAGAATTCTCCCCTCTCTGACAGCATGCCAGTTCAGGCTGTCAGGAAAGCCACGCCCCTTTGCAGTGTTCCCTCGAGGTCCTCTCCTCTCCCCACTTTTTAAAAAGTGAATTTTCTCAACAAGTTTTCCCTTTGAAAAGGTGACTTTGCCCTCCTCTCTGGTATAGCTGCATACCACCTTGAAGAGATTAATTTTTTTTTTTAAGGAAATCATAACCACTAGGCAGCCCAAATGGAATTCAAATTCTAAATTGGCATTTAGGGGCCTAGCTTTTCGCCATATTGTTTTCCTTGGCGTTTCCACTGTTCTAACTTACATAAAGAATGTCAAGCCCTAGCCCGTTTGGCTCAGTAGATAGAGCTTCAGCCTTGGACTGAAAGGTCAAGCGTTCAATTCTGGTCAAGGCCATGCATATCTCGGTTGCAGGCTTGATCCCTCCCAGGTTAGGGAGGCAACCAATCGCTGTGTCTCTCACATCAATGTTTCTCTATCTGTGTCTCTCCCCCTCCCTTCCACTCTCTCTAAAAATCAATGGAAAACATATCCTTGGGTGAGGGTAACAACAACAATGATAAAAAGACTATCAATAGGCAGACAATTCAATAGGAAGATTTTATTCTCTGAAAATAAGCTTAGGATGCAAATGGGAGAAAATTACCCCCTTGTTGGAAATTTTAAATTACTAGTAATCACAGAACTGGATTTGTGTCTCTTGGTTTTAGATTAGTCACCTACTACCAGGGAAAGAAGAGAGATCTCTAGAGGAACGGTACCATGTGATATCACCACAGTTAAATATATTTATAGAGCCTAAAAATGCCAAGTACAGTCAGTCCTCACTTAATTCAAGAAGTTTTATTGGTATTTTTGTTTTGCAACTATTTTGTTTTTAAACAGTGCAGCATGGTTTAGGTCAAAGTGCACAGGGCTAGGGCTCAGAATCTAGTCCCTTCTTAGCTGTGTGAACTTGTAGCCTCAATTCCTGAGTAACCAGAGGTTGCATCAACTAAACTTCATGTCAAGTCTCGTTTTTGCAGTGGGAGCCAGTTGACCTTGGGTTGCACCCATCTCTATCATTTGTTAGCCTATAAACTGTATGAGTTTGCCCTTCTCCAAAAAATAAACTATCCTCAGTTTAGTCATCTGTTAAATGGGTACAATAACACTATACATCCCTCTCAGGGAGCTTGTGGAGATTGAATGACTTTCTACATGTAAAGTGTTTAGGCAGCATTGGCACTAGGAAGTACGCTATACATATTATACATATTTTAATTTTTATTATTGTTCTGTCTTCGTTGAGAAAAGCTAAACCAATGTTTCTTATTATAAGGGACTAGTAGCCCTACGCAAGAATCTGTGTGCCAGTAGCTCATCAATAGCTCGCTGCCACTCTCCTGTAGCTCCCCCCAACCCCCTCCTCTCCACTCCCTCTCATAGCTTGCTTCCCTGCCCCCTCCTGTAGCTCCCTCGGCCCCCTGCCCCCTGCCACCCCCATAGCTTGCTGCCCTGCCCCCTCCTATAGCTCTTCATCGCCCACTTGTAGCTCCCTGCCCCACCCTCCTGCTGATCCATGATCCGATCGTTATGCGGTTGGTCGTTACGATTCACAGCATAACGACCATTTGCATATTACATCTTTATTATATAGGATAATTCAAGCCAAATGATAGTGTGACTGTTCATGTAAACATGGGCTGGAGTACGCTGGTGGGTGTGGCTCAGTTGGTTGGGCATCCTCCCATGCACCCAGAGGTCAAGAAGTCATGGGTTCAATTCCAGGTCAGAGCATATGCCCGGGTTTCTAGTTCAATCCATGGTACGGGGCATGCAGATTGATGTATCTCTCTCTCTCTCTCTCTTTCTCCATCTCCCTTCCTTTCTCTAAAAAAAAAAAAAAAAAAAAAAAAAAATCAATAAAAACATTTAAACATGGGCTGGAGTAGCAAGGCTTTGTGAAGGAGCTTAAGTTTTACGATATGTGAACAATGGAGAAAGGAATGCCCTGAAACTCTGCAAAAGCTTTCGCAATGTGAACCCCTTCCCAGGGAAGTCACTTCTTTCTGGGTAAACAAGTCAGGCCCATCCAGTGGCAGCATTCCAAGAGAAGCCTCCCTTCTGCGTGTGATAGCGGTCGGAAATAAGCATTTCAATTAGATTCATTAAGACAGTTATTACTTGGTAATTGAATAGCAACAGATTGCAAAGGAACACTTATTGAGGTCTAATAAGTATGGAGGAGAGAAATCTTCTCCTTCTGTAATTCCATCAGCTATAAACCAGTGTAATTAGATTCTTACTAACACATTCAAATTGAAGGGAATGTTGAGGCATATAATTGGCACTTGGGAAGATACCTGTATTACGTTAGGGTACTTTCATTTACATACTTATTAAGTGTCAGTTTCAGTTGTTAAACAACTCACACTAGTGGACAATAGTAGGTCAAGTGGTTAAGCAATAATTAAGTTCTTAGACATATTAATAAATTAGGGTCAGATATATTTTAAAATATGAAATGTAACTTTATTGTATCCCTAAATTTGCATCAATCCACATATTATTTCAATGCTTCTCGTGAAACAATTCAGGACTCTGAATTATTTTTTCAAGTATAATAGATTCATGTATTCATTCGTTTGCAATTACCTTTTAAGCAACTATTATTTAGGGGGGAAAGCATGTTATTTGCCATCAATTTGACAATGGAGATAGTTATATAAGAAAATTTCATAATTTTTGACACAAGCAAAATATGCTGGGAGAGCAAGAACAGATGTAAAAAAGCAAAGTCTTTTGATATTTTTCCTGAGGGACACCATCCTCTTTGGATTTCAATTTTCTATCTGTGATGCAACTCGATAGTTCCACTTCCCAAATCAAGCACAAACTTCCAAGGCAGACCCTTAATCTTCATTATTTTTTATGCAAAATGATTACCAGGTGCTCTGTGTAGAGCAAATTAAACCTCAGATAACCTTTGTAATGCATTTAAGTTTTGGAGAATTACATTTAATGCGGTTATATTAATAAACAACCAAAATTTGAATAATCTAGTTTATCTTTTCTTGAAACTAATAATAAAAAAAGTATAATTTATCTTTAACCACAAGAGACTAGGCTTCCAAAAAATCGATAGGAAACACAGAAAATAAAAAACTAAAATGACTACACATGCCCTGGCCAGTGTGGCTCAGTTGGTTGAGCTTCGTCCTGTGCACCAAAAGGTCTTGGTTTGATTCCAAGTCAGGGCACGTGCCCAGATTGCAAGACTGATTCCCAGTTAGGGCAGCAAGGGAGGCAGTTGATCCAAGTTTCTCTCCTATACTGTTTCTCTCTCTCTCTCTCTCTCTCTCTCTCTCTCTCTCTCTCTCTCTCTTTCTCTCTCTCCCCCCCCTCTTTTTCTCTCTATAAAAATCAATAAAAATGTATTTAAAAATAATAAAATGGCTATGCACATGTGGTCATGTGGTTATGGATGGTTCAGATTGTATTTATAAGGTAGAAGGATCACTTGATTGACCACTCCTGCAATGAAGTACCACTTCGTTACCAAAGTCCCTGGGAGGCAAAGAAAAGCCAACCCCTGACCCCCACCCCCACTCCCACACTCACCAAAAAGTAGGGCTTGATAATCTCCACTTTGATGTTTTTCTAGTGAGTAAACTTGCCAGAAAGTGTACAGATTGCTAAAAGTTCCCCTCTCCTCTCTTTTTAACTGCCTACTCATCTACTAGGGGACAGAGAGAAAGAGAAAATGTATTCCTTACTATTCTGGCACCATTTTGATTTTATTATCAAAGCCCTGGTAATACCTTATATTTATAAATCCAACTTCTTATCTAGCAGGCCAACCCCTCCCCGTTGGTCCCCGCCCGTCTTTAATGCTCACTATCACAGGCCGGCACCTGCCACTGCCCTTTCTCCCTGCGGCTAAGAAATGGACATCACTGAGGCTTGTCATTTTCTCTGCAACATCTCTGACTCCACCTTAGCCCTCCACGTCTGTTAGATCTTTACCCATGTTTCATCCTGTGTGCAGACATAAAACGGGCTTATGTGTCAACCAGAAGGATTTATCTTAAATATAAGAGAGAACTTCCTGATCATGAAATACTGGAAAAGGCTCTGAAGAGTCTGTTGTAATGTTTAAGAATGGCAGACTTGCCCTGACCTGTTTGCTAAGTGGTTAGAGCCGTGGCCTGCGGATCTAAGGGTTGTGCCCTTGATTCCCCGTCAAGGGCTCATACCTCGATTGAGGGTTTACTCCCCCTCCAGGTCAGGGTTCATGGGGGAGGCAACCACTCCATGTGTCTCTCTCACATCCATGTTTCTCTCTCTTCCTCTCTCCCCTCCTCCTCCCTTCCTTTCTCTCTCTCTGAATACTTTAGCATTTCTTTACAAATTCCCATCAATATCCCCCTTGACAATCACTTAAATAACTATTACAATAAAGTCTAGCACATATTTATTAAGCACTTACTACATGCCAGACAATGTTATAAGCACTTGGCATATATTATCTCACTTAATCCCATAATAACCATATAAGGAAGTTACTATTATCTTATTTTCCCAAGTTGGGAAAATGAGATTTAAATTAAATAACTTGTACAAAGTCACATGGCTAGTAGGTGGTAAAACCTGGATTTACACCTAGGAGTTCCCTCCTTAGCTACCACAGCAAAAAGGAAGTCACTTATTGAATTTCCGGCTTATTTCCGTTAGAGCAGATGTTTGTTGTTTACCTATGCAGCATTCACCTCCTTTCTTAAAGTGGATGAAAAGGGGCCACATAGGAAACCTGACAAGGTCAGGGGAGGCCCACATGGCTGACCTTACCCAGAGACATAACCACACAGGGTGGTCTGGATGTAAAAATTCCCAGCTCAAAGTGGGTCATGGTGAGTAGTCACGTCCTAATGTCTAGGTATCTGCAAGAAGGCGAATCTTTACCTTAGAGATTGTCTATTGCTTTTGTGCATCTAAGATAACATACCTTTGAAATGATAGCATCATATTTTTTCCAGAACCCTTGAAGGAACAACCTCAGGCACCAGAGCATATGATTATCTTGTTACCCGCATACCATCTCCGTGTGCTATAAATGTGAACTATCCGGTACCCATCAATGTTAAAGGACTACTTGTCTCTCCTTTTTATTGTTTATGCAATCCAGAGATTTCCCAGCTTTGTTTTCTCCTACCTCCCCCATCCACCACCAAATGAATTTCACATAAACATCCTATGTCTCCTCCTTGGATTCTAACGCATAAATTAAGCTGCAAAACTGCCATTATTTGGAGCATTTTCGCAATCCATTAAGATTTTGCTTCCCAGCAATTGTGGTCAGTTTGGCTCAAATAAACTGATACAAGATTTTTTCTTAGGTTGGACATTCTTTCGCCGACATTATTATTACCCAGGTTTTAATTTTGAAAAAAGCCACTCTCCCGCAAACTGCCCCAGTTCTTGTGAGAAACTGATCCCACCCACAGCTGGGCTCTTGTTGGTTGAACCCAATCAAGGCATTCCATTTCCTTGGTCATGTCATTTATGCAGTGGTGAGTGTGAGCATGGGACAGTGTCTGAACTTTGAAATTCTTGCTTGGAATGCTGGGGCAGGAGGCGCTCCCTGCTGTGGAATGGGCCAGAAGCCGCCTGGAGCTCCAGTTGCTCCTGGCATCACCCCGTGACCCCAGGAAGACCCCGTCTCAGGATGAAGCAGCCATCCCTGAGGCAGAGTGGAGACTACAAGAAACTGGTTGAGCTGTTTATGTGGGCCCTTTATTTCTTAAACCAACCTCACTGGGGTATTTTAAGGGTGGACTATGTCCCGTTTGCCTAGGACAGACCAAGTTTATACCTGTTGTCCTGGAATAGTTATTAGCAATGCCTCCTTTCATTCTCAAAGTCTGAATAAAAAATCCTACAGCCACCCTAGTTTTTCTATAACTTGAAACAAGTCCTAACTAACCCATTCAATTCCGACTCAGTCAGATTTAAATATGTTTTTATGCTTTTCCCAACACCCTGCAACTTGATGTGAGATGATCAGAAAATAAAGATCCCCTGATAAATGGAACAGGGCACAGCAAATTATACATATATTTCAGAGGAAGGGAGAGGGAGAGATATAGAAGCATCAATGATGAGAGAATCGCTGACTGGCTGCCTCCTGCATGCCCCCAAATGGGGATAGAGCCCACAACCCAGGCTTGTGCACTGACCAGGAATCAAATCGTGACCTCCTGGTTCATAGGTCAACGCTCAACCACTGAGCAACTTTGCAGGGCGACACAGCAAATTCTTAAACTTTCATGCTTTAGGCAGATAAGAAAAGGTCTCTTCATGCCCACAGCTAATGACAAGGCATCCAGTAAACGCCAGCCTGCTCTCAGCTGCACCTGAACTCAGCTGATCACTGTGTCGATGCCTTGAATCTAGAAGCATCTCCCCCACCTTCGTTCTGTCCGCCAGGGAAGACGAGGCTGTTCCCTACTGCTCTCTAAACAGTCAAATGCAGCCCTTAGAATAGAAAGGGCTCTGCATCACTGAGCATGTACTGATGCCCTCGTACCGCACACCAATGGCAGCACCCGGGGAACCAGATTGAACAGGTGTTCTTGGCGTCTGACTCAGAGCTGGAGCAACTACGGCTCCAAGCTGGGAACACTAATTTTAGCGGGGCAGAGAGAGAGAAAATGAGGAAAAAATAAGCTCTAACGGAGAATAATAATGGGCAACGTTTGGATTCATATCCTGAAATGCAACACAGACTTTAGGAGTTGAAATTTGGGAAAGAGAAAGAACGATTACAAAGAAAAAAATAAGGATTAAAGTACAGTAATTATTTATGCACTTTCTTCCCACCGAAATTCTAAAAAGAAAAAAAAATGAAACTATTTACTTTTTTCTCCAACTTAATCTTCACATCCTAACCTTAGTTTTGAACTTTAAAATAACAATCCTTGCAACGAGTAAAGGAAGTGTAACAGATGTCCTGGCTGGTCAGCAATGTGGCTCTGATATTTTGAGTGTATCTCTTTCCTATAGTCACTGTACCTACAAATGCTAGTAAGAAAGGAGTTGAAACTCGCCGAATGAACCTGGTGGGTCCCATGATGGCGATACTCCTGAGAGCCGCAGAAGTGCGCACCCAGCGGGAAGAAGTCTGAAGGAGGGACGGACAGAAACGGGGCCCGGGTATTGAGAGACAATGAGAGCTCTGAACACGGCGTGGGGGTTCCTACAGAATGTGTCCCATAGGCCTCCAGGGACCCATGGCTGCATAGCAGAGCGTTCTCCAGCTCACTAAAGGCCAACAACCGCCACTGTACACCGGTCAGGGACTGGCCAATGCCTCTGCACCGTGTGGAGTTGGCTGAGGTCGCTCAGCTGGTGATGCGTTCCTCACTCAGGGCCTGGGCGGGGGCAGGGATGGGGGGAAGGCTGGGCTCAGCTGAGCCCCGCCCTCTCTGTGCAGCCTCCCCACAGCTTCTCAAGCAGGTGGTTGACTTGCTCTGGGTGATGCGGTGCTCCCGGGGGTCAGGGCAGATGCTGCCAGTCCTCTAAACACCGGGGCAGGTCCAGGGAGCACTCACCTCTACTGTCCTCTCAGTCACCCACAGGCCAGCCCGGTTCATGGGGAGGGCAGGGGGCCCCCTCTCCATGGGGGGCATGTCAAAGAATCTGCTTCATCCTCTAATCTGCCACCAGCTACCCTAGCAGTGTGTGTGTGTGTGTGTGCGCGTGCGTGTGTGTGTGTTTTGAAAGAACATGTCTCAAAATACATGAGGGCTGCTGATATAATCTAGGAACTGGGCTCCCTTTCCAAGATAAAAATAAAATTTTTCTACCCTCATTTCACAAGTGTTGCCCTAAGCACGTCCCGCACGTTCCCCGACAGCAGTAGGTGACAGCAGTGCTCACTGCTGTGGTGATGCAAGCAGGTTTCCACCCCGGAGCTGGGTCTCTGAGGAACTGCGTGCCCCGAGGCTGCTGATCTAGGCTCAGAGCCCCCACCCAGGGAGGAGGAAAGAGCTGGCTCACTGACTGCTGTGGCATTTTGAGGCCTGGAGCTGAATTTCTGTGGGAAGACCTGTCTCCCACCCTCAGCAGCCCCGCCCTCCCCTCTGACTCTGCAGGAAGGGTGATAAGGATGTCGGGCAGCCGGGCTGGAGACAGCGGTCCAGTTTCCTAACATGGACAACCGATGATCTTCAATTCCTGCAGGATTCAGGCAGCGGCAGCAGAGACAGGTGCAGCATGCTAGAATCAGAATGGTCTCTCCCAGACGCCTCAAGGCAGGGCTGCAGAGTCTCCAGGTGCTTAGAAAGCAGTAGAGATGAGCCACAAGGTCCCTTACCCTGGGGATGGGTGGGGCAGGGTATGCCCTTTAAATGTGTAAGGGAGTGGTGGCCATTGAGCTTTGGATATTCAAACTCAATCTGTGCTTTCTGGCTGGTGAAGCGCGAGGGGGCACATGGCATAGATAGGACTTTTTCTTCCTTTTTCAGTGAACAGAGTTAAATCAGCTAGCTACTGTCACCTGACTTAGCAAAAGAAAAGGTGAAAACAACGGAAGAATGACGAAAAGTCAACCTCCTTTATTCCACTCCACCTACCTTACTGCTCCACTCCTATTTCATCCCAGGAGGGAGAGGTGCTTACTGTTTGGAGCTCCAGTTACAGGCTTTTGTAGCGGTCCCTGGGGCCCCCACAGAATGGTCCTGCTTCAGGCTGGAAACTGGGGCTGGGCACCCCTAGGATCCTTTTACCCTTGGGTTGTAAGTGTTCAAATTGTGAACCTGAAACTTGAAAGGAATGGAAATTATTAACGGAAGCATCACTTACAGTCATCTTTTGCTAGTTCCCTCTTCTCAGAAATCAAGAAATGGTACTTTCATGAAGGAAGAAATTAATAAAGAGAGCTATTTGATCTGCTACTTTCTCCTCCTCTTTCTCCCCCTCCTCCTTTTTTTTCTTCAACATTTTGTGTTGGAAGTTTTAACTATTCAACAAACTTGGAAGGATTTAACTGTGAGCCACTATATATCCAACAAGATTATACCATTATTGAGATGTAACTCTGTGTCCCTTAATGAGGTAAAAACTTTTAATCATAGTTGTTGTAAATTCCAATGTACTTGAGGCAAACGCTGATTAATGTTTTCTTTCCTTATTCCATTTTAAGATGATTTTTATAGAAGTAAAAAACAAAAACCTATAATATTTAGATGTACTATTTAAGTACATCTATTTATTGTTTAATACAGCCAATTAGATCTTTAACTTAAAACAGCTACATTGCTGAGAAGAGAATAAATTGTTTAAATTAAAAATGATCTTATTAATTAAATGTTCCAATGTAAAAGAGAACATGTGTGTATATTAAAGAAACTGCAACCATGTGTATATATTAAAGAAAAACCTTAACAACCAATTTAACTACCCTTTTTATAAAACTAAATCTCTCAGATAACATGATTAAAAGTTAATTCATCTCTTAAAAAGAAAATAAAAACTAAGGAAAATAAGAAACCATGAGTCATTGTGTAGATATAAGTTGAATATGTAGAATATCTCCAAATAATTTATCAGCTTTATTGATATATAATTATCATGTAATATTGTGTATGTTTAAGGTGTACAATGTAATGACTTAATACACATATCCTATATAATAAAAGGCTAATATGCAAATCAACCAAATGGCGGAACAACCAGTTGCTATGAGGCACACTGACTACCAGGGGGCAGACGCTCAACGTAGGACCTGCCTTCAGGTGGTCAGAAGCCAGGCTCACGGCGGGCTAGCGCAGTGGTGGTGGTGGGAGCCTCTCCCACCACGGCAGCAGCGCTAAGGATGTCCTGCTGCCGGCTTAGGCTCACTCCCTATCAGTCAGACATGCCCTGAGGGTTCCCAGACTGCAAGAGGGCTCAGACCGGACTGAGGGATCCCCCTCCCCCGAGTGCATGAATTTTGTACACCAGGCCTCCATTATGAAATGATTAGCAAAATAAGATTGGTAACACATCCATTACCTCACAGAATAACTATCTTGGTGTATGGTGAGAACATTTAAGGCCTATTTACTCTCTTAGCAACTTTCAAGTGTATAATACAGTATTGTTAAATACAGTCACCATGCTATACATCCCATCCCCAGAACTTACTCATCTTATAATTGGAAGTTTGTACTCTTTGAACAACATCTCCTCATTTCTCCAACTCCTCCTCTCCCCACCTCTCCACCTCTGCCAACCACCATTCTACTCTATTTCTATGAGTTTGACTTTTTTAGATTCCATATATAAGTATTTGTCTTTCTTTGTCTCACTTATTTCATTTATCATAATGCCCTCTTGGTCCATCCATCTTGTCACAAATGGTGGGAGCTCCTTATTTTTTATGCCTGAGTAATGTGTGTGTGTGTGTGTGTGTGTGTGTGTGTGTGTGTGTGTACCACATCTTCTTTACCCATTCATCTATCAATAGAAACAGGTTGTCCCCATGTCTTGACAGTAATGAATATAGAAGTCTAAATATCTCTTCAAGGTAGCAATTCCACCTTATTCAGATATATACCCAGAAGTGGGATTGATGATTCATATTATAGTTCTAATTTTAGTATTTTGAGAAACCTTCATACCGTTTCTCATAGTGGCTGCACCAACAATGTACAAGGGTCTTCTTTTCACCACTTGTTGTCTCTTATCTTTTTTATAATAGCCATTCTGACAGGTATGAGGTGATATCTCACTGTGATTTTGATTTGCATTTCCCATATGATTAGTGATGCTGAGTATCATTTCATGTAGCTGTTAGCTACTTGTATGTCTTTGGGAAAATGTCTATTCAAGTCCTCTGCCTATTTTTAAACAGATTTTTTTTTGCTATTGAATTGTATGAGTGTGTCAGTTTATGAAGATAAAATGATAGATGTATATTAGAAGCACCTACCAGGTATGTCTTTTATAGCATATATGGATGTCATACTGCAGAGGGAATGGCCAAGTCAATGGGAGGTGATAGTTTCTTTGAGTGGTCTCCAGGTAAGAAATGTCCAAACCTGGGGAGCACCTTTCTATTTATTAGATGGGATGTTGCCCGATTCATTATTTGTTTAATAAAGCCAATCAGATCTTTAACTTAAAAACAGAAAAAAAAATGTCTAAACCTGTAGAAAATATTTATTAGAGTTTACTTGAGCCCAAACAAAATTCCTGGGAAACAAATGCTCCAGAGAAGGCAGTTTGCAGTTTCTTTTATGCATTTGGAATTAAGGAAGGAATGGAAGGAAGATTAAATGAAGATGCAGGAAGCAAGGTGTTGATTGGATTACCGGACAGTTAATAAGATTCCATGCTCTGTTGAAGGATCTAAAAAGAGCCATTTCTAAGATTTTAAACTGAACAAACAATGGATAGTATTTGCTTAAGACGAAGACAAACTTGAGGGGCAGAGGGTTAACTGAAGAATTTATATGCATATATGCATAACCCATGGACACAGACAAGTGTGGTGAAGGCCTGGTGGGTGAAGTGGGGCAGGGGGGTGAAAGGGGTACATGGGGAAAGAAAAAGGGACATCTGTAATACTTTCAACAATAAAGATAAATTAGAAGAAAAAAAAAGTTATACTACCCAGCAAAGCTATCCTTTAGAATCAAAGGACAGATAAAGAACTTTCTAGATAAGAAAGAGCTAAAGGAGTTCATCACCACCATACCAGTATCATAAAAAATATTAAAGGGACTTCTGGAAGAAAGAGGAGGAGGAGGAAGAGGAGGAGGAGGGAGAGGAGGAGGAGGAGGAGGAGGAGGACGAGGACGAGGAGGATGAGGAGGAGGACGAGGAGGAGGACGAGGAGGAGGAGGAGGACGAGGAGGAGGATGAGGAGGAGATAAAAAAATGAATAATAAAATGCCAATAAATACATATCTATCAACAATTACTTTAAACACAAATGGATTAAATGCTCCAATCAGAAGACATAAGGAAGCTGAATGGATAACAAAACAAAACCCTTACATATTCTGTCTACAAAAACTTATTTCAGATCAAAAGACACAAATTGAAAGTAAAGCGATGGAAAAAGACATTTTATGAAAATGGAAACAAATAAACAAACAAAAGTTGGAGTAGCAATACTTACACCAGATAAAATATATCTCAGAATAAATGAACAAGCAGAACAGAAACAGACTCATAAATACAGAGACTATCTTGATGGTTGCCAAATGGGAGGGGAGTTGTTGGGGTGGATGAAACGGTGAAGGGATTAGGAAGTACAAATTGGTAGTTACAGAATAGTCAGGGGGATGTAAAGTACAACATGGGGAATATAGTCCATAATATTGTAATAACTATGTATGGTGTCAGATGTGTACTAGATTTATCAGGTGATCACTTAGTAAGTTATATAATGTCTAAGCACTGGGTTGAATGGGTTGTATACCTAAAACTAATATAATATTGTATGTTAACTGTAATTTAAAAATAAAAAATTTATTTAAATTAAAAAAAAAAGTTGTATACCTGAGGCAGACTACTGACCATGACCTTCCCAGTTAGAATTGATGATCAGATAGATCACCCTTTCAGTTTATTACAGAACCCCTTTTTTAGTCCACAGTGCCAAGAAATGTGGGAAGACATCAAAGACCTGAATGGGGTTTTAAAGTGCAGCATACAGAGCAGGTACAGAAGAGAGCAGATAGAGGAGACTGCAATGATTCAGGTGTGCTATAATGATGACGTCCTAAACTTAAGAAAGTATGCATATTAGAATGGCTAAAAGTAAGAAGACTGTCCTTACCAAGCTTTGGCAAGGATGTGGAGCAACTGGAACTCATGCACTGCAGGTGGAAATGTAAGTTAGGACACCATTTTGGAAAGCGTTTAGTTTCTTAAAAAGTTAAACATTCCAAAACTAGACATTTATTCAAGATAAATTAAACCATATAAAAATCTTCACAGCAGCTTTCTTGGTGATAGCCATAAACTAGAAACAAGCCAAATGTCCATCAACAGGTGAATAGATAACTGTGGTATATCCATACAATGGAATACTTCTGAGAAATAAAAAGGAATGAACCACTGATACAAGCAACAACATGGATGAATATCAAAATAATTATGCAGATTGAAAGAATTCAGACAACAAAGAGTTAGTATGAATACTGTTCTACATAAATTCTAGAATATGCAACATAATCTATAGTGAAAGCAAATCAATGTTTGCCGGGAATGGAAAAGAGGGGTAGAAGGAATTACAAAGGGGCACAAGGAAACTTTTGGAGGTGATATCTATGTTCATTATCTTGATGATGGCGATCATTTCATAGCTGTATACATATGTCAAGTGTATCAAATATATGCAGTTTACTGTATGCCAATTTTGCCTCAATAAGACTGTTCATTTTTTTGTTTAATATTTACTTGGCATATGGAAATAGAGGCCAGAAAAGGTAAAATCCCAGAAAAGAAATCTTAGTTGGAGAAAGAGGAATCCATATATTACTCATCCTTAGCCCATGGGTGTGGATAAATGTAGAGGAGATAAAAAGGATTTTGTTTCCCAACATTGGGAAATATGCAAAGGGAGATGGCTCATAAAGAAGTTAGAGAAGACACTGTTATTAAAGCATCTGCATTTCTTAGATTGTTGTATGGTTTTGTCATACTTTAGTAATTAGACAACCCATGGCATAATTTTTAGACATGTTTTGCAAAAGGATTTTTGCTCAAGTTAGCAATTTAGACATCCCTTCTAGGTCAGCTTGTTTATATTGGGATATATAGGGCACTCTGTCTCCATGGGATGTGAGACATATCCAAATGAAAGGTGAAACCAGTAAGAGAATGTTTCCTTTTCTTGGACAAATCGGTGATTTTAATGACTCAACCTCATTTCCTCTTCTTTATATGACTCTGCTAACCCAGTCTTTATCAGTAGGGATGCTTTTTGAGTTCTGTACATAGAACTATGTGCCAAGAGTGGAAACAGATGGTCATGATTCATGCTATTGCATCTCTGGTGCCCCAACTTGCTGGGTTATGATGGATGGTTCAAACTAGTGTCCATTTATATGGCATTTTCCAACCCACACAGCTAGTTTTGTTAACTTTCTTTGTTTTATAAGAAATATAATAAGCCATAGCCAGTTTGGCTCAGTGGATATAGCATCAGCCAACCGACTGAAGAATCCCAAGTTCTATTCTGGTGAAGGGCATGTACCTTAGTTGCAGGCTCAATCCCCTGGCCCTGGTTGGGACAAGTGCAGGAGGCAATCAATCAATATGTCTCTCATTTTGACATTTCTCTCTCTCTGTCTCTCCCCCTCCTTTCCACTCTCTGTAAAAAATCAGTGGAAAAATATCCTTGTGTGAGGATTAACAATAATGACCAAAAAAAAAAAAAAGAAATCTAATAAAACTAAATGAATTAACATGGAAATGGAGATAGAATTGGTCATATCCCCTGCAACTACTCTAGTCAACCTAGGGAGGGCCTGTTTTATGGTTGCTCTCCAGAATTTATACTCTAGTGGTGGTACATACAGGAACAAAGAAAAAGAACATTAACAAGGCCATTCAGACAGTGATAGGTCCACACATTGCAGTGTTATTAG
Source organism: Cnephaeus nilssonii (assembly GCF_951640355.1). Lineage (NCBI taxonomy): Eukaryota > Metazoa > Chordata > Mammalia > Chiroptera > Vespertilionidae > Cnephaeus > Cnephaeus nilssonii. The sequence continues at coordinate 49,769,221 of NC_137075.1, forward strand.
GCTGAGAAGAGAACTTGCTGCAGATGGTGTGGTCAGGGGAAGGCCCCTCTGAGGACAAGATCCTGAGTTTAGGTTTCAGTTGAGAAAGGCAGCCATGCAACTCTCTGGAGGATGAGAGTTTGAGATGGAGAGAAGCAGGGAGGAGGCTGCAGATGCGATGAGCCCATGTGGCTGGAGGAGAGGAAGTGAGGTGAATGAATAGGAAGAAGTGAAGTCAGAGATGGAGAGAGAGGCCAATATTTACAGTGCCCTGTTGGATATTTTTTTAAAGCCATTTGAATGTTTTGAAATGGGGGGAGGGCTACAGTGATAATCTGAGAAATGTTTCCAAGGAGATCACTCTGCTGTATAGAGAGCAAGGCTGGTGGCAGGGAGACCAGTCAGGGACCATTCAAGCCTAGAGATCATGGATTAGGATGGTGGGGGATCCTGATGCTGCTGGTCTGAGGACCACACTTTGAGGAACACTGACTGACAGCCGTGGTTCCCAAACTTGGCTGCACATCAGAATCACATAGGGGGTTTAAGGATCCCAATGCCCAACCTGCACCCTATACCAATTTCATCAGACTTTTAGGAGTGGGAGCAAGGCATCAATGTTTTCTAAGACTTTCCGAGTAATTCAAATGCATGGTCAAGCTTGAGAACCTGTGGCTAAAGGTACTGACATGATGAGCCAATCAGTGATTTAGCTGTGGAATGAGCAGGGAAGAGCACCTGTGGAATACCAATGGATGGTTGTTCTTAAATTATGGTAGAGGGACGGGGAGAGGAACTGGTGGGTATTTTCTCATTGTTTGTTTTTTAGGGGAGAAGGACTTCTTAGGTGAAGAAAATCACTCAAAATCCACTGTTGTTATAAGATGTCCAAACCTGTAAAGAATTTTTATGCCAGTCTTTTTTTTTTTTTGAGCCAAACGAATGACATATGCCAAGGAGTAAGACCTCAAATGCTCTAGAGAATAACACCTTTGCAGCTTCTTTTATGTATTTGAAATTAAGGAGGGAACTAAGAGAGATTCCATGGAGGTGGGAGAAGCAAGGCAGACATTGGATCACTGGATAGTGAACAAGACTCTGTGCTCCATTCAGAGTTGTTAGGGCTAATTCCAAAGGTGTGTTAACCTGGATGCACAGAAACAATGGGCAGGGCTGGCTTAAAACCTTTCACTAAAGGAGCTACAGGTCTGGGGCAGGACTGTCCACCATGACCTGCCCCTTTAGGAATTTCTGATCAGGTCACCCTGTGAGGTTACTTTTCTTAAAAGACTCCCTCCTCCCCCATCTACACTACAAATGGAAAGTTCAATAAGAAAGTCTCCGCTCTGCCATGTTTTCTGTTTCCTGTTGCAATCCAGAGAAAACCAGCAGTCTCTGTGAATCCCTTTTCTTACTTACTCTCTCCAGCCTCTGCGAATCCCTTCTCTAATTCCTCTCCTGCTTTCAGGGCCAGAGTCTGTGATTTAGAAAAAACAGAATACAATTCAAGCCCAACTGCAGCTACAGCTCATAAACTAAAAGTAAGCAAACTGGATAATGCTAATGCCAGGCAGTGCATCGTGAGGCACCCTGGTCTTGTGGTACCTTTAAAGTCATAAATGTATGTTATGCTTTCCCCCTAGTCCCCAACCCTTCAGCGCTACACCACTTCCTCACTTTTCGCTTGTATATTAGAAGCTTATAGGTTCTTAATTTTTAATAAATGAGATATTGATTTGTTTTGCACATGCTCCAGCAGGTAAACCTTAATTGACTGCTCCTAAAGACCTAGGTTATAAAAAAGCCATCAGACCCCACAATTACACTTTGAGGGCCTTTCCCCCCCTCGTAACTTCAGGAGACATGAAAGAGCCCACCCGCCTCTGTGGCACCTGCAGAAATGCTTAGCCCCCCACTCCCACCTCAGCCCCAAAGAACAGCAGCTTTGCTCACTCCCAGCAGAGCCGCCCAGTGCAATTCTGACCTCTGGCATCTCCTTGGTCTCCAGAGTGAATTTTCATCACAGACACTTCAGCTTGGCTTGGGGTCTGCTCTGTTCTGGAGCAACATTGGGGAGGGGGGAAGCAGCAATTTTCTAGGGGATCTAGGAGTCCCTGATGCTGATGGGGGAAAAGGGTGGGGTTTCTGACTAAAGGGATTACTGGGGCCTGGGGCAGCCCACGTGAGGAGACTCGGAGATAACTGTGAAATCCCTGCTCTGCAGCATCTTGCCATGCTCGTCTTCAGCAGAGAGGGAGGTGGAGGGGAGGTGGCTGGGTTGAAGGATCATCTGAGTGTTAAATTCCAGAGTATGTGCCTGTATCTTTCTGTCAGATAATTAAGCATTAACCTAGGACACAACTATTTAAACATGTGGTAATTAAACTAATGCAGGAGGCCATCAGGCTAAACAGAAAAGCCAATTTGTAGTTGCATTCTTAGTCCTTGGATTATACCTTTGCATTTTGAGGCCAGAACGAAAATATTTATTTTTTAAAATATGACAAAAAATCAGGATTTACCGCCACCCGTAAGGCCTAAATGGCTTATGAATAAGAGCCTGCAGGAGGTCCCACGTTCACTCTGCAGTTATGTTCTAAGTGGCCCTCAAGCTCTTCCCAAGCAAATGCTCTCTAGATATCCTGAGCGATTAGTGCCAGCATTTGGTGGTGGGTAAACCTAATTGTCTACTTACGGCTTCCTTAATTTGATTACAGATTTCTCCCAGTTTGGCTCACCTGCTGCCATAGTGGTTATCCTGTCAAAAGGAATTATTTCGTACTGTGCAAAGATTCAGTCGGGGCAGCATATGGTGTTGTGCAAATCAGCAAGGAGAAGGCAAATCATCTCATATGGAATCTGAATGAGACACCTAGGCTGATATCCTCAAACCAGGGAACCCCGCTTCAACAAATCTCCAAACAATGACTGCTCCCTCATGAGTGAAGCTAGTAGGATTGTTTTTGTTTTCTCTAAGCACACATATACTCATGCATTTTTAATTTTTTGGAAAAACAATAACTGTTGGGAGAAAAAAAAATCAAGCAATAAAGAATACAAAGAGCAAAGGAAGAAAATCTTATAAAGGATCCCCAGTAGAAATAGCCTCTAAGAGGGGCATCAGGTGACTTTAGGGAACATCATTATAGTGATCTATGTCCACATAGAATAAGCGAGGTTTGAAAGCATATTTCACAGAAATGGAGTGACTATGCAAGCAATTTTTATTAAAAGGTTTTAAGTTTACTTTTTATAAATGTTAGCAGATAATAAGCAAATAAAATAAAACAAATCACAGTGATCTTTAGATAAACATTTTTAAAGTTTCTAAAAGATGCCTAGTATTTGAAAGTGAAGAGTATGGATAGCATTAAGAGATTGATAATCATTTAAAAGGAGAAAAAAAGAAAACCTCCTTATTTTGACTTTAAACAGTATTTATTGATTTCTTATGATAATTATAAGGAAATTAACATTCAACTTTTCCTCTCCATCTCATGATTATTATTTATGCTCTAGAGTCTGGTCCTAACATTTGTGAGGTTGCTGGCAACAGTAAAAAGAAAACTCACTTATCCTGTGCCTAGATATTTAAGTGCTATAAATGCAAACTGTTAAATGCAACTAATAGTCTTCTACCTTGACAAATATGCCATCATAATAACAAAATTAAAAAATGTGCTAAATTTTAATGTGTTTTTTTAATCTGGCTAAACATTGAGAAATATCATAGACAAGAGGATATAATTACTTTTGCTCCTACTGATGTGCTTCAATGTTTAAGTAAGTAATAAAATAAACACATGCGTAATTTATAAAATACTATGTATTTATTTTTTGTACTTTAGCCAAATCACATATTATCTATATATACTAGTATAAAAAGCCAGCCACCAAAACACCATAACAACCATAACGACCAGTCACTATGATGTCCACTGTGGCCAGCGAACCGGCCGATCAGGGGGTGTGGCCTGCCGGCCAACCTCATGCGGCCCCTCCCTCACCCCAATAGGGGCTGGGGTGGCCGGCCAACCTCCTGAAGCTCCTCCCCCTGTCCAGCCCCATCCCAGATCAGGGGCAGGACCGGCTGGCCAACTGTGGCCCATCCCCCCAGCCAGCTCTGCCCCCAATTGTCCCTTCCCTCCCCCGAGCACACCTATCAGGGATGGGGCTGGCGGGTCAACCTCCCATGACCCCTCCTCTGGTTGCTGACCCCCAATCAGCCCCTCCATCCCAATCAGGGGTTGGGCCTGCTGGCCAATCGCCCCCTGCTCCTCCCCCAGCCAGCCCATCACTGATTGGCCCAATCAGGGTGGGCCAGCCAGCCAACCTCCCGCCATCTCCTCCTCCCGACAGGCCCAGCCCTGATCCGCCCCAATCACAAATTTGTGCACGGATTCATGCACTGGGCCTCTAGTATTTTTATAATTGAGATTTTCACATCCCTGTAATTAGTAGTCTACTGTTAGTAGTGAACCAAAGGATTTAACATACAGTGTTATTTTCATATAACATAGGAATATTTTGTGTATCAAATGTGTAAATTAAGGTAACAAAAATTTTTAAATCAAAATTATTTCTCATGAATTTTTAATGGGAGTGATCAATTTTAGTTTATCATTAAATGTTGTCATGAAGAAGTTTGAGGTCACAGATATTTTTTTCTTGTACTTTTAATTTACTTGACTACCCCAAGGTTATTTTTTTTAATCCTTTATCATGAGTTACTTTGCTGTAGATTGTTTTGTATTAGTTTTTCTGCTGACACAGTGTACTATTTTGTATAGCCTGATTTACTGTAAATGCCATATTTTACTATTACTACTAACATTACAATACAAAAGTTTTATTATATCTTTAAATATAAGAGGCTATATAGCATATGAATATGAGAGGTTCTATAGCATAGTGGTTTAGAACATGGGCCCTGGAGCCAGACTCTAGGTTTCAAATCTCAGCTCTGCCACTCATCTGAGGTCACTTAGACAATAAGTAACAGAGAACACTATATCAGAAGAAAAATGGATAGAAAACAAAAAGCAAGCTCTCTGGAGTCTCTTCTTATAATGATACTAATCCTATTGGATCAAGGTTCCACCCTTATGACCTCATTTAACCTTAATTAGACCCTTAGAGACCCCATCTCCAGATACAGCCACAATAGGGGTTGGTGCTTTAATCTATGAATTTGGGGAGAACACAAACATTAGTGCATAACACCCATAAAATGGAGACTGACTTTCATAAGGCTTTTATAAAGAACTAGAGGCCCAGTGCATGATTAAAACATGCACATGTAGGGTCCCCTAGGCCTAATCTGCCATCCAGGCCATATCCACTGCCCCACAAAGCCTAGCACACTCCGCGGACACTGCTAGCAGCCTGCTCCCTGCTTTTGATGGCAGGGGGTCCGCTGGTGCTGGAGCGGACACACAGCTCCCCGCTTTGGATTGCGGGGGAGCTGGCTGTCTGTCTGCTGGTGCACCAGGCCTTTCGAAAGCCTCCGGTGCGGCAGAGGCTTTCAAAAGGCCTGGTGCCGGAGCAGACAGACAGCCAGCTCCCCTGCTTTCGCTCCCGGCTTTTGATGATTCGCAGCAGGACTTGGGCTCGCTGCCCCAGAGGCCCCTTCTGTGCCACAGCACAGCCATGGCGCAGACGCTGAGCTCGCGCCGCAGCTGGCAACGTGAGCTCAGCGTCCCGCCGGCCCAATCGGCCACCCCGAGTCCTGCCCCCGCGCCTCCCGCTGGCCCAATCATGGGCATAGCGGAGTGATGGTAATTTACATATTACCCTTTTATTATGTAGGATAAATGAGTTAATAGGGCCTTAGAAAATACCTAATATACAATAAGCATTATATAAATATTAGCTATTATTATTATTAATGAATATTGCTATATATGTGTGATATGCATAAAACATATACAAGATAACATATATCTTATATGAGATATATCTACTTCCTGTATTTATCATTTTATTGCTATCACTTTGTCTGCTTACCTTTATTGCTCAGGATATCTAGAGAGCTTGAGGGCCACTTAGAACATTATCTCAGTGGGACCTCCTGGAGGCTTTTATTCATAAGCCTTTAGGCCTTATTGGTGGCATTAAATTCTGATTTTTGCCATATTTTACAAAATAAACATTTAATTCAGGGGTTATTATAAAAATTATATTTGTGACTCTAAAATGATAATTCCTTTAGTCTTGTTATCCATGTCTCTGACAATATTTACATCCAATTTATTGCTCTTTTTTTGTATTTTTATGTGACTTTCTTCTTTGCAATAGTTTTATTTTTCTCTTCCACTTCTTTTCTGTGCTCTTCCAGCTTACTTTTCAACTTTTCAGCTGTCTCACCATCTTTTATTTTGCTCTTCCTTATCTCTTTTTGAGGCTTTTTTTCTTCCAGAAAGTCTTTGCCATCTTTCATTTCTCTAAAACTCTAAGTGACTAATCTTGTGAACTTTCCTGCTTTCTGTGGTAATAAATTCATTTGTACTTACTTGGCTGCAAGTGATAGACATTCAACTCAAATTAGCTTAGTGTAAATGTATATTTATTCATATCACTAAAAACTCCAACAGCAATGTAATTTTTAGGAAAATCTAGGATCTCAACTGATGTCTTCAAGTCTCCATCTACTTGTTAAGTTCTCTGTAAGAGGCTTAACATAGTTAAGAAAAGAGCATCTTTTCTCAGAGTACAGCAGAGAAGTTCCAGGGAAAATTCTGATTGGCCCTGATTCAGTCACATGCCCATCCTTGATGCTATCAGTCTGGCTTCATAAATGATTATTCTGATTGACCAGATATGGCTCACATACCTCTGGCAGGCGAAGGGAGAGGATGACTGTTAATCACACCAGAGCCACACGAAAAGAGAGTTAGTTTCCCAAAAGAAAAGTGAGTGTTATTAATCAATTTAGGAGAAGGAATGTTGACCATCCACCTTTGCTTGTGTTCCTTCCTCCCATTCTTACCATGAGAATGAAGGTATAACATCTAGACTAGTTCTCTTCTGTTTAATGTAATCTTTTAATTGACCTGCCTCTATTAAGACCAGTTGGAATATTACCTACAGAGGCAGGAGGAGTAAATTGGCCAAGTTCATGTTTTAGTTAGGGTGTGCTATCTTAATAATGCTCTCACTAAATCAGCTACATGTCCCCAGGGTAACTCAACCACACCCCACAGTTTTTATTTCATTTTCCATTTTTCTGGGAAAGCAAGAAATCAGTAATGCTATCTAAGCCTCTAGACTCTCCATGTGATTATTGCTTCACTTCCCCTTTCATCTGGGCTTACCTCTAATAGTCATTCCTGCATATCAGGCCTACAGGGCATGTCTGTTTCCCTTTATATCCATCTATCATTTTAAAGAGAAATAAATCTGTATAGACACATTCCCCTACTATGTTGGTGGTCCATCTGGATTTCTAGATCATTGGAAAGTCTTCTTAGGATTGTGACATGTTTAGAGAAATCCATATCCTTCCTATAGTCTAAAGTAATATATATTGGTTCTCAGTGTTGTACATTTTATCCCGAGTTTTATTGTATTAGTCAGTATACGAGATGTCTTCTGTGTAACAAATGTTCGCACAACATTTCCCCTCTACACTCATACTTAGAGACTTAAAACAATAAACATGTATTATCCATAGAATTTTGGAATTGGGAATTTGGATGTGACTAAAGGTCTCTCATGAGATTGTAGTCAAGATATCTGCTGGGTGTGCAGTCATGTGAAGGCTCGATGGAGCCAGAGGATCCACTTCCAAGATGACTCAATCACATGGCTTTTGGCAGTAAGCCTTAGGTCTTCACTACATCTGTCTATCCATAGACTGCTTAAGTCCTCATGACATGCCACCTCGCTTCCCACAATGCCCATGATGCAAGAACACAAGCTGGAAACCACACTGTCTTTTATGATCCAGCCTCAGAAATCACACTCCATCCTTTCTGCAAGATCCAGTTGGTTACACAAGTCAGCCCTGTTCCTTAGGACAGTAACAAGGGCATGAATATTGGGGCCACCTCAGGGACTGGCAACTATAGGCAGATATTACTCATGGTTTTATAACAGAAATAGCTTTATTGCTCTGCCACTTACTGGTGATGTGGCATTTTTGTTACAGAATAGGCAGGAAATATCATCCAAATTTGGAAATAAGTGCAATGTGTGTCCTGGAGATGATTGAAGCAAGTTTAATGTAAAGCCTGTACCAGTTTACAGTTTCAAACAGAGTCTAAAAACATCCAAATTTGGAGCTGCATTCATCATGTTTCCTCATAAGCAGAAGAGAAACTAGAGTCTTATATGAGCCAGCACTTCTCCACTTTCCTCTTCAACCCAATAAAGTAAAAATATTCAGAAAGGACACTCACCTTGCCAGAGGCCATTGGCTGAAGGACACTTGCCTGTCTACACGTGTTGCATTCTCCTTCAGAACTGGGGATGTGGGTGCCACCCATCAGTCTCTAGGTTAGATAAAGTTCCCTTTGACCCCATATCTGGCCTGTGCATACCATTCTCAGGCAGGGGCAGCCACAGGCATAATTTCGAAACTTCCCCTTCTCAGCACCTTTCTTTTCTCTTGGCATTCAATTTCCTCCCCACAAGTGCCTCCTCTGTTTTCTTTCTTCCAGATCTTGTTTTCAGCTAGCTGTCATTTACATCAACAAATTTATGGAGGTGTTATCTGATGGATTGTACTTATCTCACTCAGAGCCGTTGCATTTTAATAGGGCTTACTTAAGAAAAAGATATCTTCAATAGCCAAAGGAATAAATCCTTAACAGTGAATTTTAAGCATCGTGGCTGAAAAGGTACTAGATAGAGTTAGAGAGAGATTTTGTAGTTAAAAGGCTCTAATATCTGCTCTTTAAATCATCGCTCACAGGTCCAATCGGCTTTGGGAGTTCAGTCTTCTTCATTTCTCTGTCTCCTATTTCCCCTTCCAGGTATAGTTCCCAAACCCGTGGCTTATACACCATTTCCCCTCTCAAGTCCATTCCACCTTTCCTGTGCAGCCACTCAGTCCACGTGCCTTCCTCTGAAAAGTACCACTCCTTCTCTCTGCCCTCATTCAGACTGGGCATCTTGTGGGGGTGCCTTCCCCTCCCCCCCCCCCCACTTCTCATCCCCCACTTTCCTGAATTTCAAAATCTGATTCATCCTCTAAGTGCCAACATAAAAATCCCGCCTCTGCAAAGATGTCCCCCTGGTTTCCCCAGGCCCATCTCATTACCTCTCTCTCTCAGTACCCCGGACTCTCTGATGACTTCACATGCAGCACAGGTGAAGTGCTTAGTAAGCTGTTCATGGTCTGCTGTGCCACCCAAGTGACAGTTACTGGGGCCTAAACAACTTAGCACGCCTGGCTCACTTGGCACAAGATTTGGCACTTGGCCTTTTAATAGAAGCCTCAGAGGTTTTGTGTTTGTTTTTAAAGAAGGATACTTATAGGAAATAGCCCTGTGCTTTTGGCTGAATCATTTCCATGTCTCTGGGCCTCAGTTTCCTGGATTTTCCAAGGTGAGAAAGTTGGACAAGAATTGTCCTAAAGCCTATCCCAACAATAAGTTACTATGTCACAGCATCATGGCCCAGTCTCTCCAAAGTGAAGAATTAATATTTTCCTCACAGGGTGATAAGAATGGGTTGTTGTCTTTTTTAAAAAAGAACTGTGGACACATGTTTATGCAAATAGAATAACATTGACATCTCCACTGACTCATTCTGCCTGGAACTCCAAGTCCTACATACCCGAGAACTGAGAAAGAGCATGACAGGAATACTACCCAATTTATCAAAGCAGGGAGCATCATGCCCTGTCTTATTCCAAGAGTGCTAGACAGTCACCCTCTTTCTCCGCAGAATGGGAAAATTCTGGATGGCTTATCTGGGCAGCATGAGGGCCAGGATGGCTGCCAAAGCACCAAAGGATGTCATCACACCTGCACTTCTTTCTTTGTCTTTGCTTAGAGTACTGCCATTGGAATGTAGGAGAAACCCTAAAGGAACTGTGATGCTGAGCAGGACAGCTCTTTGACAATGACCTCAGAAAAAAACAGACACGTTCTTCTGATGGATGGACATGGTTGCATGTTCTGTCCAGCTTTGATGGGTCCGAGCAGATGTCCATTTCCAAGAGAATGATGATAGGCCCGACTTTTTTTCTCTGCCCACTGCTAAACCTTTTCCCTCTCCTGCACCCACACTCTGCTCCTGTGGTAGATGCTATGGCAGCCGGGCCCAGATCCTCTTCACCAGCTGGCGCCCTGACCCCTTCTGCGGTGAGAGCTGGCTGCTAATGACTCACAGCTGCAATCTTCTCTAAGAACCACCCCTCAGAGGACAGGAGCGGCCTTGCCTGGGAAGATAAGCTCCCTCCCCAGAGGCCCACAGCCAGCGCCTGATGTACGTGGGCATATAGAAAAACGGACCTTCTTGTCTAAAGAGGGAGAGCTGTTCTGTGTGGTACATGCTCCAGTGCCTTTCTTGCATGGATTGGACCACGATCAGGCTTCTCCCCTGCCTACCCTGGGTCAGGCTCTGCTTCTAAGGAACTCAGCCTGATTGAGCTTGTCTCTCAGTCTCTCCTGCTACATGACCCCCCTACCGGAAAAGCCATTTTAACTGGTAGGCAGACTGCTTTGCATATGGCTGGCCTTTGGAGGTTTTAGGTAATGCCTAACACATTTCTTCTGTGGTTTATTTATATTTAAGGGGCTAGTGGGCCTCTTATAGTAATGTTTGCAGATCCCTGGGGAGGAGGAAATGAGGCTTCATGGTGGTGGAGGAGTACTGGCGTGGAATGAAGACTGAACTGCCTCCAGCTCCCTCCCAACAGTCATTTTGACCAGGGATACGTTGGTATAGCTTTTGGATCTCAGTTTATTCCTCTGTCAAGTGGAGAGAAGAAAAAGATGAGCCCAAAATTTCCTGCCTGCTCTGCTATTCTAGTGGTTTATGATTCACACTCTTTTTTTTTTTTTTTGTCTTCATATTTACCCAGAAGAAACTTGCAGGAAGAGGCACACATGTGCAGGAAGAGATATGTAGATGGGGTGGATCTTAAACTCAATCGTTCATTTCCTGTCTCTGAAGCAGAGATGCCACACACATATTTTAGTGATATTTATTCAGCACTTGATGCCCTCAAAGAACTTGAATAAAATGGTCTAAGGACCTACCTGTTTGGTGGGAAGCTGGCAGCCGGGCTTCCTTGCATTCTGGCAACCACTCAACGTCTGCTCTTCTTGGCTCTGCATTTACAGAACTCTAGGAGAGCCTGTCGGAAAAGGCAAAACCCGCTCAGATCAGCACAGGACTCATTTATAAAAAGGAGAGTGCTTATTGAACCAATCACAGACCACAGCATTCATTTGAAGGGTAGAGTTCACTTGCTTTTCCTTCCCTTTTAATTTTCCAAAATGCCTTCATAGCCATTCCTTCACCTGGTCTTCCTGGTGACCTTGTAACACACTATCACCTCTATTTGGAAAACAAGGACACAGAGGCTGGATATGGTTGTGTGGCTTGATTTTAAAGTCACAGGTTAATGTTGAAAGCAGAATTTCTACCAAATCACACTGCCTTTCTCAATAGTCTAGAGTTTGCCTACATGTTTTCAAAGGGAAACACCCAGCCCATTTCTTGGAAAGTGGATAATAGTTATCAAAAAGGGAGTGGTCTATGATGAAACAAGTTTGGGAAAAGCTAGGTTACACAGGCTTCTTAAGATATGCTGAAGTTTTCATGCTACTTAAGTATTCCAAGACAAGGCAATGCACATAGCAGAAGCAATCCCAAAGGTAATTGACCATACAGACCTTTACTTCCAGATTTTCTTGCATGTTAGAAAATGCTCTCATAAGTCATACTCACTGGCATATATGATAACCACAGTTTGGATATTTGGATGACTTCTGGTACCAAATAGGCATAACTTACTATTTGAACTATTTCAGTGACCAGCAATCTAAGGCCTCAGCTTTGCTTGTTCATTTGAGTGGGAGGCGCACGTAAGCTGTCAAGCCCTACTTGGTTGCAATGAGTATCATTTCTAGGCTTTATTTTTGAGAAGTTTCCCACAAAGGACTGACTGACCATTCTGGCAAAACTGATGCAGAGATCACCTTCTCAAATTTTCCAGTAGGCTAACTGGGCCTCCTGGTGTCCAACAATCTGGGCATTTGAGGTCTACCGTTCTGACCCAGCTCATAATATCTTAATTATAAACCTTACTCAAGCTGTTTTCCTCTGAGAAGCTTCACAGTCCTCCAAAGCAGGTTGGAAATCATCCCTAATTACAAGTATTTAATTGCCCATATATAATACAATTTCAAGGACTGTAATCCTTGTCTCCATATAGACATATCATACTTCCTACAATTAAGAATCAAGCAGTGTTGCACTCAGTTTGTGCACCTCCCCAGATCGCTCTGCCCCACATGTCCCTAGGTCTTGGATTTTGCTCAATGGAGAGCCCTGGCTGCTCCCACTCAGTTTCCTATCATCACTGGCAGCAGCTCAGGTGCCCTATTCAGACCTTATTGGATCTGTAAAGGCTCAGATCCTCTCATTTTGGGGGCATAGATGAAACACCAGGGCATAAGGCTGGGGATTGGCCCTTTCCCTGAGGGCTAAGAAACACAGCCTGCGGGAGTTACGGGATGGGGGAAGAATTAACACCCAATGAGATAATATCTGACCAATAAGAGGCCTGAGGCAGAAAGAAGCCAGACAGGAAAACACCGCTCCTGTCCTCCCCTCAACAGATTGTTCTGAGGTGCAGTGGTTCCTCCTGACATTTCCAGAACCCTGGAGAAGCTAGCTGTGTTTTCTTGTGGAGCTGTGGCCTGCTCTGGGGAACCACCCCCTTAGACTTGCTTGGCCTGCTTCCCAGCCTTACTCTCCATGTCCCCCAGTGCATCACTAGCATTTAAACTCTGCCTTAATCTCTGTTCTGTGGAACCCAGGCTGACAACTCCATACATAGCCAAGGTTTGTTCCTATTTTTATTTTTTAATATGTTTTTATTGATTTCAGAGAGACAGGAAGGAGAAGAAAAGAGATATAGAAACATCAGTGATGAGAGAGAATCATTGATCAGCTGCCTCCTGCGAGCCCCACACTGGGAATCAAGCCCAAAACTCGGGCATGTGCCCCAACCAGGGATGGAACCATGACCTCCTGGTTCATAGGTCAATGCTCAACCACGGAGCAACATCGGCTGGGCTGTTCCTATTTTTTAAATAATCATAATCATAGCCCTTGTATACTGGACCTTACTATCAAGACTCTTCCCGCGCAATACTTCCTACTGCCCCTTGAGAATAAAATTGCAATAGGCCATTGTATATAACCTTTTGTTTGCATTATAGGTTCTAACGTCATTCTTTTCCAAAGTCTCTCCTGCAGAGGACAGATGTAAGTAAGAGTTCATTAAGAAAATAATTATGCTCTAGACAAGAATGCTGCCAGGTTTCATAACTGTTGAAGCATGATTATTAGCTCATAATCTTCCATCCCAATCCTGTCCAAGGAATAAAATGCATGCAGATAAAGAGTGGGAATAGCATATGTTTTGGAGGCTGTGGGTTATGCACAGGCCCAGGAAGAAAGACAGATTAATTTAATCATAAACTTTAACAAAGCGATTACAAAATTGGTTAATTCTCTGTCCTCCCACAGCAAAATCAACAGTATAAGCCTAGTTCTAACTCTCCCTACAGGTCTATCCAGGATTGGCGGGGGGCGGCTCTGCTCCAAGCCATCCTTGCTTTGGGAGCAGTCATTGCCGAACAATTGCCAACCAAGTTGGCAGGTAAAAAAAGAGGTGGTGAGTTATACTTAGCTCTTTAAGCTTCAACAGAAAGTGGAAAAGTTATTTCCACTCATATTTTAGTAAGCAAAGCAAGCTCATTTCAAAGGTGGTGGGGGGAAATGGTTCTACCAAATATCCTAAAGAAGAAGTATCGGAAGTTTATTTTAGCCCTAAAGACTATAGCTCTATATACCATCAACAAAGGAAGAAATTGCATCCTGGGGAAGGAAGGTCAGGGAGCATTTTGTTCCTAATGCAGCTTGCCCTGGCTGAGGTCATAGCGGATATCCAGGTGTTCTCAGATAACAGAAGGTGGTGTGTCCTCCCCCCACCCCCTCTGGCCAACCCTGGCACAACCTACTACCACACACACACACACACACACACACACACACACACACACACTCAGACTGCCTGGTATAAATATTTACTTATTCCCCCCCCACACACACACACACCCCTAATATAAGAGAGGGGAGAATTGGACTCCTCCTCTCTGTTTTGAACAGCTTGGGAGAAGGTGAAGTAGAAGCTTGCCAGCCCCATTCTGGGGAAAATGGCATTGAGACATCACACCTTAATTGTCTTCCTTTGCCAAGGACCTCCTCCTCTGTCTGCAGACTTAGCCTGGCAGTGCAATCAAGTGACACATGAAATTCATTGCATCCAGATGCATCCGTCTGCTCTGGAAACCTTTGCAAATGCAACTCCCAAGTTCTCTGCAGACAGTAGCCTTTCAGCCTACAGGTTGACTTGTTTTCAGTGATGCTTTCTCAGCAAGAAAACGTTTTCCAGAGGGTTCCTGTGAATGGTTCCTATAAACCTACACTGAAGTTGAAAGACATCATGGCCAGAGGCATTTTAAAGAAATATCTGTTGTTTCTTCTCTGGATTTTGAAAGATCACGTTGTCAGAAGCCATTTTCTTTAACTATCGAGGAGAATCCTATAGGATAAAGTGGAGAATCCTATAGGATAAAGACAGAGAGAAGACTTTCTTTATACAAAAAAAAAAAAAGATATAAAAATCAGAAGGAGTTTTTAAGTACAGGAACCTAGATGCTTTGATATTGGGCCTACTTTTATCACTCCATAAAAATGTCTTTGTTTCTACTTCAATCCCATTAAATGAGACAAAGGAGAAGAGCACATTTCTCCTTTTTGCCTCTGAGGTTATTCCCCCTTTATGCTGCTCATGTGCCCAGATGTTAGTGCATTAGCATCACCACGGCCCCCAAAGGTCTTGCCTGTCTGCTCACCACCTCTCAGACCCTCACCGGCAGCTTGCGGAGCCGGCCACAGTTTAATGAGACAAGTCCCCTTGGAGACTCCTCTTCCCTCTAGGAATTCAGTAAGTGCTTTATATAAAACAGTAATAGGATGGTTCAGCCAGACTCTCTGGCTCACATACACTAACTGGTGTTCCCTTTGGGAAGGAAGAGCAGGTAGCCGAGTGATAAGGCCATTAGGACTGACTGCGCCGTGCAAACTGGTAGTCCCTGAAGCCACTTTTCTTGCCTGTTGTAAGCATGAAAGGAAGTCGGTGAATGGCTGATCAAAACAGACTTCCTGATGGGGTATAAAGATGTCCACGGGCAGACTCTCGGTAATAATGGGCAGAGAGTGATTTAGTACAGTGATTATTGCTCAACAGAGGCTGGAAGCATTGGGCCCGAGAAGCTCAGAGGAGCTGCAGAGGAGTGATGGGTGAGAAATCAGATATGCTGGCCCCACATAAGTGAGATTGCCTACTGCTGTCCTTAGAAGGAACCAAGGGTATCCTCTGGGAGCCTTAGCAACGCTTCCCAGAACTCCAGGAGACATCAAGTAAAAGAGGGCCACCTATGTGAAAACATGTTCTCTTTACAGATAACTTCACTTTCATCCTCTAATTCATAGATTTCTGTCTTTCTTATTACTCTAGGCTTCAGGGGTACCTGGGCATCTGCCTGTGTTGGGTTCTTTTTCTCACAAAGTTGAGGGTGTTGTTAAGATCAACAATTAAGAGTTAGGGAGAAGTTAGTTAAAGCCATGAGCAGTGTCAGAATAAGGGATGAGGATAAGGGATAAGAACATCCCAACACCCTGGGGCTGGGGATGTAAGTGAGCAGAACAGTATATAGAGCAACATGAATAACTTTTGCCTTTCTTCTCCTTCTCTTTCTCCTTCTCCTTCTTTTTCTACTTCTACTCCTCCTCCTCCTTCTCCTCTTCATTATGTATGGTGTTTACTGATATCTCCCTATCAACTGCACAAATTAGAAAATCTACTTAATTTTTTATTTTATTTATTTTTAAATCTTTATTGTTGAAAGTATTTCATATGCCCCCTTTTTCCTTCCATTGTCCCCGTTATAGCCTGCCCCCAGCCCATACCCAGGCCTCCACCACCCTATCGTCTGTGACCATGGGTGATACATATATGCATACAAGTTCTTTGGTTGATCTCTTCCCACCCACCCACCCACCCTCACCTTCCCTCTGAGATTCATCAGCCTGTTCCATGTTTCTATGTCTCTGGATCTATTTTGTTCATCAGTTTATTTTGTTACTCAGATTCCACATATGATTGAGATCATGTGATACTTGTCTTTCTCTGACTGGCTTATTTCACTTAGCATAATACTCTCCAGGTCTCTCCATGTTGTCTCAAACGGGTAAGAGATCCTTCATTTTTACTGCTGTGAGATGATTTTTAGATAAATCTAAAAATTTGTGATACTCCCCCTTTTAGAAATGGGGACTAATTCCCCT
Organism: Cnephaeus nilssonii; assembly: GCF_951640355.1. Lineage (NCBI taxonomy): Eukaryota > Metazoa > Chordata > Mammalia > Chiroptera > Vespertilionidae > Cnephaeus > Cnephaeus nilssonii. The sequence goes on from NC_137075.1 coordinate 49,785,799, forward strand.
CCCCTTGATTGTGGGCTAGACTTAGCGACTTATTTCTAACAACTAGAATAAAGCACACAGTGTCTGACTTTGGAGACTAGATCATAGGAGGCCCTGTGGCTTAATGCTTGTTTCTTTTGCTCTCTCATTTGGAGCATTCATTCTGGGGGAAGCCTGCTGCCATGCCATAAGGACTCTCAGGCAGCCTATGGAGAGGTCCACACAGTAAGGAATGGAGGTTCCTGCCAATAGCCACATGAGTGCACCATCTAGAAGGTAGGTCTTCCAGCCCCACCTAAGCATTCATGCCTGCCGCCCCAGCCAACATGCTGACTACAGCCTCCTGAGAGCTCTTAAGCCAGACCACTTAACTGAGCCACTCCCAAATTTCTGACCAGCAGAAAATGTGTGATATGTTTGTTGTTTTAAACCACTAAGTTTTGGGGTAACTGTTTATGCAGTAACTGACAACTGTGATTGTGGTTACTATGATATAGACAGTGGTCCAAAGTAACAGATGACCCATATAAAGTCTAAACCAATGTTCCTCTAGTCAACGTCACAGTTCACTAGCACCTCATAAATCTGAAGAGAAAGAAAAGGAACATGAACCCAGAGCTTTCCATTCAGTACTTGTCTCTGGCAAAATGAATTTGTTATTTTGAAGCATCTCAGGATTTGTTCCTGGGTACCTTTCCTTGGGCTAGGTGAAAAAGTTCTTGAGTTGATGCTATTTTCAAAGCTACAGTTATGTATTAAGTGATCATCCTTGTTAAGTAATATAGAAGATACATTTTCCTATTCTGGGATTAGAGATTCTTCTGTTGGAAATTAGAGCAGAAGGAAGGGGAGAAGGAAAAGAGGATTTGAGAGAGAGAACTGAGTGAAAGTGAGATCTATGGTTCATATCAGCTTACCTCAGAAGCACAAAAACATAAGAAAATTTCATATTCTGGCAGCTACAAAAAAGGTGTCCTCTGCAGTTCAAGCCTGTATAAATTTTGTCCCTAAGCTTTTCATACCTACCTTGATTTATTAGCCTTTCTCAGCATTATATCTTGAAGACCTGCCAGAAGAACACAGTGAAATGAAACATCTGGCAAATTTTCCCAGATCCTATTATGAAATATCTTCAATTTTCAATTCAGTGAAAAGTAAACAAGTCATTGTCTTCCCCAGAAGTGATTCACTTTGCTGTCAGAACCACGGGCCGTGGGCAATGGAGGCTTCTGAGTCCCTCTTCGGGCTGGTGGGCACGTGGGGTCTTGTCTTTTGCAGGCTGGGTTAGCTGAATGGGTCAGGTAGCTTCTGGACGCTTCACCTAAACAAATGAATCTGCTCATCAGTGAGGTGGTTATTTTTTTAATTTCCAAGTGATGTGCTTTGATGCTGTGAAGAAGTCACTTATGAATTGACATTATATACAGAAAATAATAATTGCTTAATTTCTGAAAAAACTGTCTAACTTTATTTCCATTCCCATTTCCCAGACACACACACACACACACACACACACACACACACACACACACACCCTGCTAGGCTTAAAAAAGACAATGGAGACAACACAGCCACCTACAGCTGCTTGTAGTATCACGTAGCCAGATTTTTTTTCAAAGGGAAGAATTCCAGCAGATCTTTCCAATGTCAGTCTGTCCTGAACTTAAATTAAAATGCTCAATACTTCTGAAATCTCTGTATTCCTTAAAGAGAACACAATGCTGAGTAACTGGAAAAGGGAATCTTATGCTGGTAAGTATTTCCAGGGACTTCTTTCTTCAATAAGGCATCTCTATAGATATAACATATGAAGATACTAAGCAGATACACTTGACTGACAGACCGAGAGGACTGAACCATAAGGACTTGAAACAAGCACGTACTAGCTTGTAAACGCACTGAACTTCTGCCAGGAGGCTGTGAGTGACTTAGAGCCAGATGATTCCATAACAACACATATGGAGAAATTGAGGTCGAATGTGGGAAAGAAATTTGGTTAGTGTTTCACATAAATGATGCCAGTGTGGTGCAAACAAGTCAGAAGTAGGATGTCGGGACAAAGGGCAAAGAGAAACAGCTCCAAAATTAGAGTGGGCGAGCTTGATCCTAAAATCACTGCAGCAAGCCCACTGAAGAGACACAGAAAGGACCCTCAACAGGACATCTCCACCACTGCCAGCATCCGATCCAGGCGAACCATCCAAGGCTGTCTCAGCATCCACACGATGGAAGGCCTTCTTCCACAGAGATGAGCTCGGGATCACCTTTGGAGAGATTAAATTATACAGATGTTAAGAGAGGAATCTATGATTAAGCCTTTTAAATATTTCCCATCTCGGCACAGTGCTGGGCACATAAGCATCCAATTTTTGTTGGAGTGAAAAGATGGATTGTTTCCATCACTTTGGATCACAGCGTCGAAAATAGCTGTGTAAGTCTTGTCTTCCTTTTGAAGCTGAATCGAGGCAGAAAGGGGCTCCGACGCTCCCTAAATCTCCTTCCCTGAAACAAATGAGCCAGCTGGAAACCCTCAAACTCAAGGCCTCTAGTGGTATCCTTCATGCAATTTCTCTATCTTTCATTTCGATTTCACCTTAATAAGCACTAAGCCTATTAACGCTTCCACCCAGGGAAGCAAGCAAGGAAGAGAAGAAGGAACACAACCTGCATTTTGCCTTTCCTTTTCTCAGGGAGCCAAATGATGTGATCTGTGTAAAAGCAGCTCTCCTCTCTCCTGCGGCCACCCCGTCATGTCCTGTATCTGACGGTGCAGTGCCTCCTCGTGGGGGCTGCTTATCTTGATGGGGATCTGGTGGTAGCCTTTTAAAGTTGCCCCAAGCTGAGCTGTATGTCTGAAATTCTCAGTGCTACTTATGTTAGAAAAAGAAGGAGGAGGAGGAGGAGGAGGAGGAGGAGGAGGAGGAGGAGGAGGAGGAGGAAGAGCCTTCACTGCTCTTCCCGTGCACTGTTGTAGAAAATGCTAGTGAACATTTTCATTTTCAGCCTCAGTTTCTTAATTCCTTGCAGTGCAAGAGGGACAGTAGGCTAGTAAACTCAGAGCGTCAGAGGCCCCAGGCTCACGTGCAGCTTTTTTGGTAAATGCTGTAACCTGGTACCAGGAATGGAGGACAAAGGCATGGGAGATTGGGTAAAGGCAGTCTGAGAGTGCTCTAATCTGCAGTATTTTTTCCTATCATAGGTAGTTACCCTTTTCGTTAAGCCTGCTTGGAAACGCTAATGCAGGTTTGTGTACAGTTGGCCTCAATCTGCAAGCTTGCAGGCCGGCCAGGCCAGGCAGCTGTGAGTGACCCGTTCCCTGTTCCAGCCTCATCAATTGGTCCCAAGTCTGTGGAGGAAGAGTTTGCCACAATGTAAAAAGCCAAGGGCAGTTGAACCAGGGAGCTAAGAGCAAATGGCCTTGGTGGTTTTTTATTTGACACCAAATAAATAAATAAATAAATAAATAAATAAATAAATAAATAAAATGGCAAAGCTTATTCCAAAATGGCTTTGCAAGAACAGGGTTCAGAAAGCAGTGGTCAGGAAGCATTAGAGGGGGCTAAATTTAGAGAAGGGAGAACCTTGATTCCTCTACCAGGCCCTTGCACATAGGATCAGAGAGGAGAGCTGGTGTGACAGCGACTGACCAGCTACAAAGCATGGAAGACAAATATGTGGACTCTTTCTATCTTCCTAATTCATTATTAGTAAGCTGCTGAGTGGTACCCAGTTCCTCCATGGGTCCCTATTCATAGGCCTCCCTGGCCTGGAGGAAGGGCTCTAGGTGACAGAGGCAGGTGCTACCTCATCTAATCTGAGTGCCTGTAAACTAGAGAAAATTAAAGTAAGATCTGAAAAAAAAGAAGCAAAAATTGGCTTTATAGCCAGGCAAGAGGACAGGTAGTCAGCACTCGGATTAGCTGTGTCCTCTCCTCCCTGTCCATCTGACCCTGTCCATCTAACTGTGATCCATAGAATGCTGAGCTTCTGCAAACATCTAGCCTAAATGGCACCGACATTAAGAAAACAAATGCAAAGTTTATAATAAATGAATGAACGGGAAGGAAAACTAGTACTTTATGAAACTGAAGCTTTTCAGCCTAATGGGTAGGATGTCTCTGGGTGCAGAAATCGTGAGCAACAGCAGGCAGATACCACTCTTTCACTTAAAGGGGTTTTGGTTAGGGAGGCAAGGACACGTCCCAGAATGGGATTGTCACGACAAAAGAACCTGACTGTGCATAATGAGGCAATCGTGAGGCTGAGAGCTTGCTCTCCTGAGAAATGAGGTTTCCATTTCCTCTGTGGCAGCCTCAGTCAGAGAGCGAGGAGAGGAGTGGAAGAAAGGGATTCAATAAGGTCAGCATGGGTCCCAGTGATGAGATGAGGGAGGCCAGCCTGAGGCAAGCACTCCCTTGATGGGAGGCTAACGCCGAGAGTTCAGGAGCTCTGATGCTCTATGGCCAGGTCACTCTGTTTGCAGTGGGTGCTACAATCCCTCTCAGTGCTTCAAGTTGAAACACCAAGGTCAGGGTCCACCTGGTGACAGTGCCATGTTGGAGTTACAAGCACCCCAGAGGCCAAAGGGGGCTGAGAAAGTGAGCCTGGTTAGGAGAGAGTGCTCACAGGTGACCACAGGACCCATTCAGGAGGACCATTCAGGAATCCTCAGAAATGGCTAGGAGGGCACTAAATGAGGGATGGGCTGGAGCTGTCTTACTTTAATAATAAAACCAAAGCTAACCAAAAAGCTGAGTACTGGAGGACATTGTGCCCCATGACCAGGAAGTGCCACTCCTAGTGATGGGAGACACAGAAACCATTTTGATGTGTGAGCACAATGGTACCCAACATGCAAGGCAGGGCAGACCAACCACATCTGTTTCATAAATGCTGATTTAGTTGCCTATACTGTCGCCCCAAATTCCCAGGTAGACCTCCACAACTCCATAAACTCCTCTCCTCTAATCTCTTCCCCAAATCTCCACGGCTGCACAGCGATTAGCAGCCTGTGTCAGTCAGCAGCTTCACGCCAGCCAGGGTGCGTGGGAGGCTGCAATGATTTATTGGATTTATTACTCTACCAATATGAGTAAACAGGCCAATCTGCTTTTTTTTTAAGGTCATAAATGAAACTATGACTCCTGAGATACCATTAAGCTGAAATAAAATAATTGGTGGAGAGCTTTTGTGTAATATCATGCTAATAATGGTATAAGGTGAAATTGCTTTCTGCTCTCTGCTCCTTTTGTCTTATGGTCTGATTCTCTGCATGATATCATCTGATGACATACATTTCCCATCATTAAACCAGTTCAAATGTTACTTCTTCATTGTCCTGAGACTTGATGAAATGACTTCATTTTGGCTGTGTTCTTTAAGTTGCTATTTTGGGAGCAAATATTTTCTCTTTTTCTAATTTATTATTATTAAGCTGAATTTACATTCAGATCATGAGTTTTGGTAAATGTATACACCCGTGTAACCACTTCCCTAATCAAGACATGGAATATTTCCATCACCCCAGAAAGTTGCCCTGTGTCCTTTTCCAGTTATTCCCACCCACCTCCACCCCCACCAGGTAACACTGTTCTGATTTCAAAGTTTAGTTGTGTCTGCTCTTGAATTTCATGTAAATAAAAGCATACCGTGTGCAGTCTTTGGTGTCTGATTCTTTTGCTCAACAAGTTTTTAATATCTATCCATGACGTTACGTGTCAATGATTTGTTTATTTTCATTGTCAAGTCATATTCCACTGTATAAATGTACCAGGATTTGTATATTCCTTCTCCTGTTGATGGACATTTGGGCAGTTTCCAATTTGGGGCCATTATGAGTAAAGCTACTATAAAGATTCTTGTGCAAGCCTTTTTGTGGGTATGTTTTCATTTCTCTTGGGTTGGAGTAGCATGGCAAGATCAAAGAGTAGATGTATGTTTAACATTAGAAGGAACTGCCAAACACTATTCCAAAGTCGTTACAACATTTTCATTTCCACTGACAGAATATGAGCGCTCTGGTGGTTCCACTTCCTGAACACAGTCTTTGATTGCAGCCATTCTAGTAGATGTGAAATGACATTTCCTTGTGGTTTTCATGTTCATTTCCCTGATGATAATGATGTTGAGCCTTTTTATCATGTAATTATTGGCCATTTGCATGTCTTTGTTTGAGAAGTGTCTATTCAAATATTTTTCCCATTTCACTGAGTCATCTTTTTATCGTTTACTTGTAGAAGTTTTTATATATTCCAGTTACAAGCTCTCTGCCATATTGTAAATATGTTCTCTAGTCCATGGCTTTCCTTTTCATTTTCTTAACAGTATTTTTTAATAGGAAGTTTTAAATTGACAAAGTCCAGTTTATCAATTCATTTCTTTTATGTTTAGCATTTTTTGTTTCCTCTGGAAAATCTTTGTTTACCTGTTTGGGTGACCTTTTTGATGGAAACTTTTTAAAGACTATTTTCTAAGTGTCCTCAATAATAAAAATTTCTTGATTCTCCATCTTCACCAAAATAGATTTTTTTTAAAAAATCATTTGCATTTTAATTACCCAAATGCAGTGGGGTAAGGAAAGGGAAGCCCCGATTTATAGTATTTGCTAATTTCCATAGTAGGAATACTCCCATCATGACTAATATCAAGCTATCAGTGGCTTAGCAACTGGCTTACAAAATTCCTGAATAATTAACAATCAGCTCTTCAGAGTCCCTCCAGCATACCACTGCAAATGCCACATGAAAACAAGTGGCAAGAGTAAACCCTTGGGGAAAGGCTGTTCCCAGGGAAATTGGAAAGATGCCATGTTTTGAGGGACACTTGGCCACCCAAATTGGAGCGTCAATGACCATGACTGACAATAGAGCCTGACCTGACTTTCAAGTGTGGCTAATGTAAACAGAAGTGCAGCTATGGGTAATGCAAGAGCTGAAAAAATAAAAAAGAGAGAGATTGAGAACTTAAAAATGAGGAACCTACTCTCCTGGCAAATTAGTGTAAAAGCAGAGGCTCTGCTAATATTGCAATTATTGGGAAAATCAAAAGGCAGCTTCCTTCTTAATGGGAGACTGGAGGACTTCGTAGGATTGGAGGACAGACATTTAAACTATAGACAAAGGAAGCAGAATAGAAACCGACAGGGAGTGACTCAAGGAAAGACCTGGGACCTATGGACATATCTTCCCTAGTGAGTCCACTTGGAGTAGGAATTACTCATGAAAGCCCAGTGAGATGGGAAATGAACACTTTTCATCCACAGCTGCGGCACCAGGTGCTTTCCTTGATGTGGTGACACAGGAAATGACCATGGAATCAAGACCTTTAAGTCCTAAAAAAGAGTCTCTCAGATGACTTTCTTTTCATCAAAAAGATAAGAACAATTTTAGTAACTCCCACCACAGTAGTAAGCAGAAGGAGGTATTTCACCGTGATCATTCTACAATGAATGTTCCTATTAGAGTAGGAACAGCATGGAGATTTGCAGCTGTGAATGATTTTCTGTAGCAGCAAAAATAGAGCAAGGGAAACACATTCTAAAATCTTTATTCTTTCAACATTAAGCTTTGTCCAATTATGGACTGAGATTTAGAAGTTTTTCCAGGTTATATACGTTAAGTTAATGTTATTTCACTGAATATGTCACATACATATTTAGCTTAGTCTTAATAATAACAAAATGAATGCACTTATACTCACCACCAAGCTTATGTAATAAAGCATCACCAATGCCAATACTTGTTATCCATCCCTTGATCGATTTCCCTCACTCCTCCCATTCATAAGGGAAACTTTTCTTCATTTCAGGCCCCAGTGGTTTTCCTAACTTTACTATCTGCTCAGCCATGAACTTAAAGGATGTTGTTGTTGTTCTTCTTCTTCTTTTACAATTCATCCTGCAGTTTTATGCATTCTGTTTCAGGAGTGTTCTGTAGCAGTGAAATGCCACATTTCCAGAAATGGAAAGTCCGTATAGCTGCAAGTATCATGTGACCTTGTTCACACTCCACTCCTGTTAACAGCCGATTGCTTGAGTTTTAGACCAGAGACAAGTGCGGCTTGGTAAGAAATGGAGAAACAGAGATCTCTGTAGTTCATTTTGGCCACCGGGTTTGAACAGTGATGTAGAAATGGGACTGTGGGTACATACAACTTTCGTGTTTGCTCCGCAGAGAAAAAGGGGGAAGGGGAGCTGTCTCACATTTCACTCCCTGGTGATTCCCAGCTGTACTTCCTGCCTGTGGGTAATGTACGCTGCTTGTTTATCCTTCCCAAGGCTGCCTCCTTTTTGTTTGTCTGTTTGAACTGCTAGTTTTAATGGGTTTCTGTTTCTTAGACTAGGTATCCCTGGTAAAAACAAGCCAGAGTTGGGGAGAAAGAAAACGTGATAGAAACTATAGTAGCCCGATGTGTGAATAAATGGGATCTAGCCAGGAAAACATAAACCTTTGCAAGTACAAGGTGAGACAAAAGTAGGTTTACAAAAAGTAGGTGAGTACAGAAAACACAGTTTATTCTTATATTACTATTTATTAGTTATTGTGTTATTTTCCATATGAACAACTGTAAATCTACTTTTGCCCCACCTTGTATTTCCAAAAGAGAGAATTTACTGCAGGGAAATGGTAAAGCAAGTGATGGAACAGCTGAGCACCAGGAGATAATGAGGTAAAGTAGAGATTAGTAACAGCAGGAAGTCATTCTCTTAACCTAGGCGAGAGAGACAGAGGAGGGAGTGTTACTTGAGCCAAGGAGTTGGGTCATGTGGGGGATCTGTCTGATGAGAGCTGGAGTGAAGGAGGAGGCATGGCTGCTTCCAGAGAAACCATCCAGCGTGGGTGGAAGGGAGAAATAGCTGAGCATCTTCCTTGCCCCTGCCTGTAATTCTTCTGTTAGTGCCTTCCATTCAGTGAATTCAGCCAGCAGCCAAAGGACACTGGGACCTGTAGCATGGAGCAGAGCAGAGGAGGAAAAGGAATGAGCCTGAGGCCCAAGGCTGGTATAGTGTGGCCTAGGAATTCTCTCATCTTCAGCAGAATTAAATAACCATGACTGTCATGTGTGTGAAAACAACCTAAATGCCCAACAATGGGTACATGTTTAATTAATTATGAAAGATAATGTGGCTTTGAAAAACAATATTTAAAAACTTATAATTATATGAGAAAATAAAGTTTAAGATAGAAAAATATTGCAAATAAGTGCAATACACACACACACACACATGCAACATATACGTGTGTGTGTGTTGCATATATATGACTGACCCCCTAGGGCTAGGTCAGGTAAAGAATAAGGTGAGTCTGGAACATCGTTTTTGTGACAGAAAGTAAGAAAATGATCAAAAAATGATGGAGACATGTGAAAGTTCCACTGACCAAACATGAACAATTTGAGCACTAAAATAAGTAATATGAGAATGTGTTACATGTTGAATAGAATAGGAAGCCATGAGTCTACACTGATATAAATAAATGAATAAATTAATTAATTAATTTAAGCTCACTCTTGGGTTCAGAAATCAACTAATACATGTACAGAAATGATGGCATTGGAAAACCACCATTTCCATCAAAGTAATAATTAATTCAGGCAAGAAACATACCAAAGGTTGCTAAAAATTGGGGGCAAAAATTGGATGAGGAATACAATTTTATATAGTTTCAAAATTTCACCGACAATATATTTATTAATTACAAAGGACAAAGGGTTACTTTACAGTGGTGAAGCCTGGCAGACACCATCTCAATAGAGTGAGCCAAGTTGACAGCACCATTTATAGGACAAACAGTCATTGTGTGCCACGGGATAGGATGCACTGGAGTGAACTACAGCATCTGTGATAGTCCCTCCATGAAATGTATAATGGGGGCCTCATCACGAGGAAGCCCTGGAAACCCCAAATTGAGGACATGCCACAAAAGGACTGGTCTGCAGTCTTTGAAAATGTCAAGGTCATGGAGGTCAGGGAAGACTAAAGACCATTCCTGGTTGAAAGACTGGAGAGACCGACATTAGGCCTAATGGGTGATCCTAGTGTGAACCTTCTGCTATAAGGGATTGTGGAGAGCAGCTATAGTGTTTGGACAGGTTCAAGCCTTGGACTAATGAGAGGGCATAGTCCTCTCATGGCAAAGCCACGTGCAAGTCCCAGCACAATTATAGTCAAAGGCTATAGTTGTAAGCTTGAACCTATGGTCCGAACAAGTGGTCCCAAGTGTCTGAGTGACGTGGGCTTGATAGAGTTCAGGTGCATGTAATTGAGTAGATTTGAAACCCACGAGAATGTTGTAAACATCTTGACCACACCCTTACTTTGCCTGGTGGCATCTGGCTATAAAATAAAAACACGGCTTTCAGGCTGTGGCACTGTCGCTAGCTCTCCTTCAGAGAGGACAGTGTTCCACCCAGAGCCAGCTTTTTTCTCTTGTCTGTCTTTTCTCAATCCTTCACCGCCCCCTCTCAGGCTCACCAAACCTGGCTGAGCTGGCTCAACACATATGGCGCCCAACGTGGGGCTGAGTATGCTATGGCCCTGAGGGCTCGCCACAGGAATGTTGCTGAGACATTTAGCAAAACTCAAATGGGGCTCTGGGTCAAGAGTATATGGAGGTTTTTCTACTATCCTTGTGACTTTTCCGTAAGTTTGGAACTGTCAAAAAAAAAAAATCTTTTTTCAAGGCACAATAGGTTCCCAATAGCCAATAAAGAGAAGGCAGGGAGCAGGGGACCCTGTGCCTGGGGAGGCCATGGTCATTGGCAATGTTTCTCACAGTATTGCCCAGCAAAATCAACCTGTGGTGAACGCCCACTGTTCCCGCAGTCTCAGTGGATGAGTGGAATCCAATGAGTGGGCGATGGGGACTAGTGATGGGATGGGGTGAGCAAAGAGGTTTTCCAATCTCTGGATATTCTGTCTGCACAGTCAGGTAAAAAAAAACAGCAATTCAGTGAGTGCAGGCAACACAAGGAGGTAAGGACAGAAAAGTAAGGGGATTGAGAAGCTGGAATCCAGGCAGGGAAGTAGAGAGCAGACCCCTTGTGACAAAGGCAGAAGAGCCTGGGGGTGGAGGAATATCTGCAAGGAAAAGAAGAGGAAGGTGGGGATCTGGGAAGTCAAAATTATTAGTCAGGGTGCAAAACTGGGAAAAAAGAACTGAAGCAAAAATTCATAAAAACTAAAGACTATGTCAAGCCAATAAGAAGCAAAAGGTCAGCGATCCTCATAAAGATAGGTGGGTTATGTATTGGTGATAGAAAGTGAGATTACAGAAAATTAAAATGACTTCTGTGCCCAAGAGTTCATGGGAAAGGCTAGTGGATGAGAGACAGAAATATAAATTTGAGGAGGGACAAAGCACAGTCAGAAAAATGTAAGGGAGCACACATAGTTGATGGTATACAAGTAAAGACTACACAGCCCAGAATGTGATAAAACATCAAGTTTAGAACAATCACAGCCTAATATTCAAAAGTGGCAGAGGAGGGAAATATAGAGATATTCCCTTTAAATTTGCATCTTAACAACAAGAAAGAAACTGATTCCATATTTTACACAGTCACTATATGAACACCCAGTGCTCATCTAGTTACTGGAATCAGAGGGAGCGAGATGAAAGTGGGAAGGCGCACCCAACACTCCCAGCAGGGACCTCCTACTTCTGATCTGACTGATGGGAAGACAAGGTGTTCTCTGCTCAGCCTGAGGGCATTCATCTTCCATCCTCAGTACCTAATATAAGTGCCAGTCGCCTAGCAGTTGCTCAATAAATGATGTTTCAATTATCTGAAGAATAAAGGGTTCTCTCAAAGGATAAAGGCAAATACAGAAAAACGAAAAGGTCTGTATTAGGAGATGAAATCTCTGGGAGAGTGTCAGGAGTAAATAATTGTAGAGTAAAAAGTTACTTTAAGGCTACCTTTTAGATTTCATTTTGAAACACTTTGGAACAAACCTGTTGCAAAGATTTTAGCCGGTCCTTTATCACTCCAAATTGCAGGGCTGGTAACTCTTTCTAGCCTGTCTTAAGAGAGTTCTGTATACTAGTAAAATTTCAAATAGACTCTGACTATGGAAGAGAAAATAAATTATTTTAGGGAGGGGGTATTTTTTCCTTTTTTAAAAGAAAGAGTGGAGAACTGTCCTTTTCTGATAGGAAAGACTAAGTTTCAAGGAAGACTTGAATATAGGAAAGTTAGAATCTTGAAAACCCTAGGAAATAATAGACCACCCTGAAAGATAAGAAGGCCATCAGGCCTAGCAATTTAAATACTTGTGTTGACTTCTTTATTTTATTATATTTGTTTTTTTTAATCCTCAACCGAGAGTATTGTTCCATTGCTTTTTGGAGAGAGTGGAGGGGAGAGGAAGAGACACACAGAGAGAAGCATTGATGTGGGAGACATGCAACCAGACCAGGGCTGGGGACCAAGGTACATGCCCTTGATCAGAATCAACCCAGGACCCTTCAGTCCAAGGGCCAACGTTCTATCCACTGAGCCAAACTGGCTAGGGTTTGTGTTGACTTCTTTTGATGGATAAATGCTGGTAGTAGGAGAAATGGCCAGAAAGGTCCAGACAGCCAGTTATCCTAAAATCACAAGCCATAGTCGGATCACCATAAAGGCCTGCATTAGTCAGGTTTCTGCAGAGAAATGGGACCAATTGGATGCATGTAAAGAGATTTACTATAGAAAATTGGTTCACACAACTATGGAGGCTGGAAGTCCCACAATGTGCTATAAGCAAGCTGGAGACCCAGGAGAGCAGAGGTGTAGGTTCTAATATTAGCCAAGGCCTGAATCAGGAGCACTAATGGTGGAAGTCCCCACCTGAAGGCAGAAGACCAATGTGTCATCTCAAACAGTCAGGCAGAGAGAGAGGATTCTCCCTTCCTCCACTCTTTTGTTCTCTTCAGGCCCTCAACAAGTTGGATGGTGCCCACTGGCAGTGAACAGGACAGTCTGCTTTACTCAGTCTGCTGATTCAAATGCCAATCCCTCTGGAAACATAGACACCCAGAATTAATCTTTATCATGGTGTCCAAATACCTGGGCACCCTAAAATCCAGGTAAGTTGACACATAAAATGACCCATCAGAGGGACTGATTCAAAGAAAATGATTCAGGGAGAATCTGAAAGATACATTGTGTTGTACACTGAGGTTAAAGGCATACTAACCTATAACTAACAATAAAGGGCACAGAATTACAGATTAAATAAGGCTTAAAAAACACACCTATTGACCTGTTCCCTTGGTGAAAGATTTTTTTTAAAGGCTCCTCTTGCCCTGGCTGGTTTGGCTCAGTGAATAGAACATCGACCTGTGGACTGAAGGGTCCTGGGTTTGATTCCAGTCAAGGACACATGCCGGGGTTTCAGGCTCAGTCCCCAGTATGGGGCAAGCAGGAGGCAGCCGATCAATGATTCTCTCTCATCATTAATGTTTCTCTCTCTCCCTTCCTTTCTGAAATATATATATATATATATATATATATATATATATATATATACTCTTCTTTATCAGGGATTTGGCTAGAGAATTAAACCAAATCAGGAAAACTCTGAGGGCAAACACTGATTACTAAAGGCCTTCTTTAATACTGAGTTCTACAAACTTAGAACACAAACAAATGATGACAGAAAACATCATGATGAGAACAAGTATCATTAAAAACCTGAAATATGAATTGAATTCCATTCTGCAGAGTGAAGAGCTCTCAAGATGAATGAGTCAATATAGAGCTCAAGCTTCTCTTTCTCTTACAGCAGAGTTCATCCCCCGCCTCTGGACAGGCTTTGTCTTCCTGAAATGGATGGAAGATACCGAGCAGATGGGTTCTCGGCATGCTCTGAGGGCTGAGGTGGACTGACTCCCTTGGGAACCATGTTTCAGGAAGGGAGACAAAAAGATATCACAGAAGCCAGAATTCCCTACAGGATCCTGTATTAATTCTTATGGAAAACCCTCGATTAGAAGGGATCATGAGACCCCAAGACAGAAGAAATCTCCTGTATCTATGTGTTCAATGAGCAGTTATTAAGCACCTACTATGTGCAAAGCACTTGGTGTTAGCACCACTCAGGCTCCATTCCTAGCTTGGAATACTAAGCAGATGTCATTGTCATCAATGAAGTGTGGTTGAATCATAGTGATAAGAGGAAGGCAGCCAGAGAAGGCTAAGATGAAAGTGAGAAAATGGCCCTTCTCTGTGTGCTAAGAAATTAGAAAATGAAAGCTAGAGTGCTCAGGTGCATGAAAGGTACATGGTTTGCAACAAGAATTCACTGGGAAGGGAGATCTGTATTTTGAGACAAATTTTAAAATTGACTTTCTATTTAGAGCAGCTGATAGACTATTACAAGACAGGATGATGGACTCGAGTAAACTTTTGAGGTCATCTCCTTAAAAATTCTATCTTGACTTATTTGTAGACTGTTTCTATTCTTAAATACACCTAATGCTTAAAAGGGTTAAGTCACTGAATTAAGCAGCTTGAGGCCCAAAGAGTGAATAAAACAGGGCCTCTGCCTTTAACAGACTCATAAAGAAAGACAAAAGCAAGTGCGCAAATAATACTACATTTTAAAATTGCTGTCAAAAGAGTAAAAATAAAACCACAGTCAAAAGCTACTTCAATACAGGCAGTGAGAAAACTGTGGTAGATTGACTACAAAAAGTCCCCCAGGTCTTCATTCTTCCCATCCACACCCACTGCAAGGTGATTTTGTAGTTTCTTCCATACAGAGTAGAGTCTAGATTTCCACCTCTTGAAAATGAGTTGGCCTATAGCTTGCTTTGGCAAATAGAAAGCAGCAGAAGTGATGATGTGCCAGTTCTGAGCCTAAGACTCAAGGGGCCTTGCAGAACTCTTCTTTCTTTCACAACCCTGTCACCACCATAAGACCAAGCCCAAGCTAACCTGCTGGAGGATGAGCGACCATGCAAAAGGAAGCAGAGTTGTCTCAGCTAAGGCTATCTTAGGCCGCCTCACAGCCAGCCAACCCCCTCACATGTAGGAGAGCCCAGCCAAGATTAGCAGATCTTTCTGCCATCACATAGTTGTCTGCAGATATGGGTGAACACAATTGAGACCGTAAGAACCATGCAGCTAACTTGTGAGGACAAATCAATGTCTACTGCAATATGCTATTACATTGGTTATTTATTACTCAGCTTTATTGTGACAATTGGAAACTGATACCAAAGGATTAGGAGGTAGTAATCTTTCAACAAAGCCATGAAGAATGAGGAGGATTGAGGATTATGACAGGCAGTATAAATGGGGAGCATTTCAGGCAAAACGCATAGTATAAATAAAACCATGGAGAAAGCCCAAGATATGGCCTCAGAATGGCCACAACCCAGTTTAATGAAGCAGGTTCAGAATTTCAAAATTGACCATTCTCGTGATATCAACTATAAGAAATGACTGGGAGGGGTGGTCAGCAGCCCTATTGAAAGAGGGTGCATTCTGGCACAAGGTCCCTTAAATACTGGGGCTGTCAATACAGTTTACCCTCCTCCCTGGCTGGGCAAGGAAGGTGCAAGATATGGAGAGAGTCAAATCTTGTAGTAGCACCTATTTTATCAAATGCACCTAAGCAGGGCAAGGAAGCAAATACTTTCTTGAAAAAAAAAATAACATGTCTGGATTGTAGAACAGAGAACTGGGACAAGTGAATACAGATGTTTTTTACTGAGACAATTTTTGTTTAATTTCACTGGAACTTAGAAGTACTCAAATCAGATTTTTGTACTGGCTTGTTATTTTGTCAAGAAGAAAATTTAGGAGCCTGCAGGTGTTACTGAGATGCTATTATATTGGTCTGCTTCAAAAATCTTTGAGGAAGTGGGTGGCATATGAATAATCAATAAATAACTAATCCCTTCTAAAGAAACTGGAAGAAAAACAAAAACACAGTGTCGACATCCTCATATTGATTGTTTGCTTTTGTTTTATGTTCCCCACTCCCACTTCCCGTAATTGCCAGGATGCTAGGTGACCTTTCTGTGTTCAATTACCCAAAAGAAACATGCAAAAAAAAATTGAATGCCAGAGGAAAAGGGAGGTCCCTATGCCGAGTGTCTTGTCAAAATAGCCACCCCTAAGCTCTTTCCTCTTTCTGTGGGATGTGTGATGTTTGTTTGAAATGAGGAGAGAATGAAATGGAGAAAGCATACAGCTAGGCTATGAGTCCAGAGAAGGTAGATGAGGTCTGGGGATAGCTAAGCAAAAACATATCTCTGCAAGTAAGAGTCTCAGTGTCATTCTTTGAAATACAGTGGTTCCCAAATGGTGCATTCCTGGGAATTCTTCAAACAGAATTCTCAACCCAGATACTTCTATCAGGGAGCTCTCAGTAATTAGATCCAGTTATCGGGCCCAAGCCCATGACCATTTCCAATCTGGTTTGCATAGACAGAGCCTCTTGCATAAGCAATGCTGAAGAGACTAAGAAAGATGTTTCAAAGATATTGCTACTCAGTCAAGTGTCACACACCACTTTCTCCAGCAAGCACAGAGAAAATAATATTAATTTATTCTCTTATTACTTTATTTGCATCTGATGCCTTAGGTGCCTAATACAAGCTACTTTATTGCCCTGGATTATTTCCTGATTTTAGTGACTATTTTATTTCACTATTATGGAGCTTCATAAGAGGTGCAGGGAGTGACATAGGAGAACTTCAATTTGAATTTTAAAATTTCTCATTTGCAGTTTGGGCACCAAGAAAAAACAGTGCAGTGTCATTTCATAGCCCTCCAGCCAGAGTCCACACTGGCGGGGAGACTTTTCACAGTCCTTGAGCCTGTGCATGTCAGAGCCATTGCCTAAATCTATAGTGAAACAACTCAAAACTTAAGAACCTCTAGTGGGAGTTAAGAGAACACAGTGGTGTGGGGAGCAGGTGAAGGGCGCAAAGAAGAAAATTGTGTCTATGCTCAGGCCTTTAGAACCTGTTTGTGCAGACTGAAGATTATGGCTTTGCTTAGTGCCCACTCAAAGAATGCCAGAGTGAGATGTGTCCTGGGGATTATAACCTTCAAAACTCCTCATTATACCAAGGGGAAACTGAGGCTAATAAAGGAAAAGATGTTTGCCACACATAGGTCTTCCACCTCCTTGTAAGGGACACCATTATACCAGGAGCTTTATTTAGAGTCATTCATGATTCAGCCTAAGGACTCCCTTCACCACCCACAGACACACACATAAGGTCTCACTAGCCTCCGATTTCTGAGCACTGAGATATTCATCTCTATCATGCCACCCCAAAGCCAACAATGCAGAAGGGCACACATCAGTACGTGTGTTTGATTTTCCACCTCAGTAACTAATCCAGGAAGTACATGGCACAGGAATGATCAATAAATAATTAATCCCTTCTAGAGAAACTGGAAGAAAAACAAAAACACAGTGTTGACTTCATAGTGATTGTTTGCTGGATGAGCTCCATTAATGCCAGGGTGATATCCAGCATCTGAAAGGGTTCAGGAATCTGGAGAAGGTGCTGCAGCATAAATTAATAAAGAGACTAGAAATATAATATAAATTTGTAATCCATGGGGGAGCCAGAGGAGGGCTTAGCTTAGTAACCAAGTTCTCAGAGTCTCTGGACCCCTTGCTGTTTATTAACACAAATTTCCCTAAGGCAAAGCAGATATACATATCAAAGGTTAAGGTTTAGTATACAGTAGGCATTGTTAGATTGGGGGAACTGCCTTCTGCTGTTCAGGTGTTTGGCCAGCAGGAGGCAATAACATGTAGATTAAAATGCCCTCAGCTGCCGAAGCTGGTTTGGCTCAGTGG
Organism: Cnephaeus nilssonii; assembly: GCF_951640355.1. Taxonomy (NCBI): domain Eukaryota; kingdom Metazoa; phylum Chordata; class Mammalia; order Chiroptera; family Vespertilionidae; genus Cnephaeus; species Cnephaeus nilssonii. Next base: position 49,803,593 of record NC_137075.1, read on the forward strand.
TTAGAGTGTCGGCCTGCGGACTCAAGGGTCCCGGGTTTGATTCCGGTCAAGGGCATGTAACTTGGTTGCGGGCACATCCCCAGTAGGGGGTGTGCAAGAGGCAGCTGATCGATGTTTCTCTCTCATCGATGTTTCTAACTCTCTATCCCTCTCTCTTCCTCTCTGTAAAAAATCAATAAAATATATATAAAATGCCCTCAGCTGTCTGGTAACAGGCAATAATATATGCAGATCTTTAGGTTTGGGGAAATGCCTTCAGCCATTCCAACAGGCAATAACATGTATTTGGGCAAATGCTTTTTGGCCATTCCAGTAGGCAATAATATGTATTCTTTCAGCCCTTGCTGAAGGCTCAAGGTCCACCAATCTTTTGACCAACTTCTTGCATTTATGACCTACTGGAATTAGCCTCTAGCCTATCACCCTTTTTGATTTTATAAATTTGAAAAGAATGTATGCCATTTGCAGAAATCGGATCCTTATAAGATTTTTAAATTCAATGGAAAGGATAGAGTTCTATCATGTCCCTTTAAATTGTTGCCAGGCATCAAAGGAATCAGTCTGCAGTAAGTTTCTTTCTGGGCCAACAGTTCTTTGAGTCCTTTTTTCAATGTCCAACAGTTTTTTATGTGTACATGCCAACGATATTCTAGTTCTGGGTGGTGGACAAACAGTGGCAATGCAGGTCCGACCTTCTCTGGCTTGGTCCTGGGCAACCTGCAGTGAAGCACAGCGGCTGACTGCTAGCATGGCAAGGTATCTTCACCATCCTCCATGTCTGGACTGCTTCTCCTCTTGTCTCATCAGCGTGTTGCTTGGGGCCACTGCTATTCTGTGGCTGGAGTAGTCTGATCAGTTCCTCTCTCGGATCCATTGTTGCAGGAATCCACACGGGCTTGGAGGAGTTTTCTGGAAATATACAAGTATATTCTTGACCAAAGGTTAATAAAGAAATCTTTTCTATAAACTAGGGATCTTTTCACTTTTACCCAAACTATTTTTATTTGGCTTATTTTGACACCATGTTTGTCTCCATGGGTGTCTTCCCATCAGCATAATAAGTGAAAAATAATTTTTTCAAAGTAAAAAATTTAAAGCAATTAAGGCTTGATGTAATTTTCTTACAAGGGATTATTCCACTGTCCTCCCTTTTTTTTTATTTAAATAGTATAAAGAGGCTTTTGGAAATTTTGCAATACTGTCTTGATAGCTTTTAATTTTAATTTTCTGCACAGAAATATGACTACTCTGGATTCATTGCATGATAAGCAGCTTTTACCATGTGATGAACTATCAGTAAAAAATTAATGTTTTAGGAATAGTTTCCTGTCCAGTACAACAAAGTTTTTATGAATTGCTTATAAAAATATTGTCTTCTTATATAATTGAAATTATATGAGACCTTGATTATATTTTAAAAAGCTAATTTATTAAGTAATTAAAATATGTATCTTTATTAAAAAAGCAAAGCGAGTAAATTTATATACTACTAGGGACCCATTGCAGGAATATTTCCAGCAAGACTTCTGACGGGCTTCCCTCTCACCCCCCCCACCTCTCCCGCTGCGGCGGGTGGGGCGGGGCGCCTCCCGCCCGTCCCATCCACCCAACCCAGCCCGCCTCGCCCTGCACTCCCGACCCTCTGCGTCCGCTGATGCAGCTGCCTCTGTGGCCGTGCACTGCCGCCGCCTCTGATCACCCCAACCCACCGCGCATGCTGCCACCGCCTCCTGCCCCCCACCCGCCCACCCGCCCCACCACGCGCCACCCGCCTAGCCACGCCCCGCCCGCAGCCACCACCGCCTCCAAGGACACCGTGGCCTCGCACACCACCCGCCATGCCCCGCCTGCCACCTCCACTGTGCGCCCCGCCCACCACTGCCGCCGCCGCCACCGCTATGGCTGCGTCAGGGCCGCTCACACTGCCCGCCACCGCCTCAGAGGCCACCATGGCCATGTGCTCCATAGCTGCGCCACCGCCCACCTGCGCAGCTGCCATGCTTTCTGCTTTCTTCACTCCTCCCTCCCTCAGCATATGCAAATTAACCACCATCTTGTTCGCTCTGATTGGCTGTGGGCATAGTGAAGGTACGGTCAATTTGCATATTACTGTTTTATTAGATAAGATTTGATTCATGAGGCACAAACACTGCCCCACCCCCTGCCTATTTAAAATGCAGGCTGCTAGAGGCTTTTTGTCTTTTAAAATTTTGTTTTAAAATTCTGCTGTTGAAAAATTTGGCTTTACTTAAGAAATATTGTAGTAACTTGTTTTGCCCTTCCTTAGAGGCCAAAACGTTCATAACATTTAAAATATATGTATATAAATAAAATATATTTATTAATTTTTATTTGATAAAGCTTTCCACTCCACCAAATGCATGCCCATTATAGCCTGGCTCCTCAGACCACACTGTGTTAAACTCAGACCCAAAGACCTAGTTGAACTACTTCAAATTACCTTCCCTTTATCACAGCAGGTTGTCTGTTGATCAAAAGAAAATGAACGTCCTCATCTTTTCGGCATGAGACACCTTCTTTAGGCCACCAGTCATTGAGACTCATAACCCCCGCTGTCTGATCACAAAGCCTGGAATTCCAGTCTTCAGGTGTTATCCTGAAAAAGGAATGAGTGCCAAGATTGCTCATGAAATGCAATTTCTTCTCTTGCCCACTAAAAGGGCATGGTAACACTGGCTAACGATGTGGATTTCAAGTCCCGAGATAATGATTCTTCACCCATGCCAAGGGAGCAACTACTTTTCCCCCAATCTATTTTTTGTGAATAATCATTTTACTTTGCCTATGGACAATAGAATCATCAGCATATTAGCAACTTTCTGTGGACATGTTAGAAGTGGTGCTGGGCATAGACTGCATGGTATCTACCTTTTCATCATTGCCTTTGACACATGCCTCCTCATCTCCAATTTCCTTGTGCAAGAATATCGGTTATCATGTCTTAGCTTGAGATGCTTGATTTAAATCTCTGATTTATTTTTACTCCCATCATCAATGCCAGTGTGGAAGAGTTCAGACATGTTTGCTTCTGCTCTGAGATGTCAGAGAAATTAAAGAAGAGGCAGATTTTTCCTATCAGTCAGTTAAAGACTAATTACAACCGTGCTTTCCAGCAAACCAGTGATTGTAGGCTAATTTTCAGTTATGAAACAGAAACGGAGGTTAATGAGGCTAATTGTGTTTACCAGCATTTTTGAACAAAAGAAAAAAAAGCCCACTCAATTTTGAAGAGAGTTCTTTGTCAGGAACAAATTGAGGAAAATTACTATAGTTGTATGAGCATTTCCTAAAACTGCTAGTGCCATGCCCAGGAAATGAACATCCTTGAACACAAGCTAGCAGTCCAGAAAATCAAGTTCTTAGAAGTGAGGCTTTCCTGATCCAAAGGGCATTGCTGCATTACAGCAATAGCTCAAATCTTGGAAGCAATACTAGTGAGGAGACATTCAAGTGGCCAGCTGTCAACTCTGTGCCATTGTGCAAGGGGAGAGGCAGAAGGAATTGGCATAGGCTGATGTCTGATAAAGCAAGATATGACTTTGCCTACTTCTAAATATTGAGGGAGTTGACACAGACAAGGAGCCACCTGAGAATACTGAATCCAGTTGAGACTAATGTGGCCCTGTCACCCTCATTGTGAGGTTACTGCAGTAATGACTGCCTCCTATTTGGAATTGTCCATGAAAGATTCATCCATTCTTTCCAACAATTCCATCAAGCAAGAAGATTGGTTATAACAACTCCTAGGAAAAAATAGCAGTCAAGAAGCCAGTTTCCTGAGGCCACGCACAGCTTGCCTTGTAATAGAACAAGTATCTGAGCTAACGTGTTGCTTCAGCCCTGAATGGGAGGCAGCAGGCACTGCCCATATTTCCCACGTGACCTTTGCCCACTTGCTTTGAAGGCTCCTCCCCTCTGATCACACTAGGGCAATGTTAGCTGTGCTCTGCACCAGGCTGACATGCGGTCATCAATATCAGGTTACTTTGGTTCTAAATTTAGTTTTCAAGATCTCAATGTCTCTAAAGAGGCCTCTACAGAGAGTCCTTTAGGGACATCAGGCAGACACTAGCGGGGAGAAACTTTAAAGAGGACAGTGGTATTTTGAGGTACATCACAGTGCCTATTATCATTCTAAACAACATGCCCTTTTTTAAAGGAGGTCTCAGGTTCTTGAGATTGTTTGAAGTAACCAAATCTGTTGATACTCATCATGATGGTAATGACTTGTTCATGACCCAGCCAGGGTCAGTTGAGCACATGCTGTGTGCCTGAGGAACACAAGAGAAAAATATGACTGGGCTTGCACTGAAGGAGTTTACTCTTTGCCAGGTAGACCATACTCACCCACAGTTGACAAAATTGGACATGAAGCAAATCGTATATTTTAAAAGACTGTTATATTGCGTTTAATTAAATGCTGTGGTGCAAGATACAAGTGCTGAAAACAATAAGAAAACACTTATTGAGATCATTCATTCACATTCACCAAGGCTCAGTTCAAAAGCAGCTTCTTTGACCTCACTCATCTTTCTAGCCCAGAGATTTTCCACTGGTGTGCCATGGCACACTGGGGTGCCACAAGAATTTTTAAAACATGCAATACCTGTTTGGTCAGGGGCACTGACTTTTTTCCCTTAGACTGTCAAATTAAAAAAAAAAATGACAACACAATAGCCATCTGTGTGAATGAATCAAAATTATACCTTTTTATTTGTCAGATCGGCAAAAAATATATTTTTTGGTGTGCTGCAGAATTTTAGTAATTATTTTATGTGTGCCATGAGATGAAAAAAATTTGAAAATTTCTGCTGTAGTCAGTCAGTCAGTCCCATTTTCCTTGGTGTTCAACCTTGGTGTAGCACTTAACTCACCATGCTGTTTTTGTTTACTTGTCTACATCACTAATTTCACCTTTAAATTGTAATCTCTTTCAGAAAGGAACCCTAACCTACCTTTATATTCTTTATAAAACATAATAATGACATTAAGCTGACACTCGATAAACATTCACTAAAATAAAAATGAAAGAGTGGGAGTTATTTGTGTTTTCTAGAAATTGTTGGGGAAAGAGTTCTAGATAATATGAAAAATAAATCAGAGCCAGAAGAGTCAGAGGGATTATATTTGAGGGGGGGGGGGAGGACAGGGGAGGAAAAGGGGGTTGGCTTTTTAAGAAAGGGAAATAGATTGAGCAAAAAGAGAAAAAGTAACCAACTTTGTGGATGAGTGGTGGGATTGGGTAGGGATCAATAATGGGATAATAGGTTATAAAGGTGAAAAGTTTAGACAGATTTGGGAGAAACTAGTTTAAGTATAAGAAGCTTAAGTTTGCCAAAATTCAATTCATTGATCGCTTCCCAGTACATCCCTCTCTGAAATGCATGGAGGAGTTTCTGGGATGGACTTAGGTGAGCTCAGAAAGATGTTTATGGCTGGGAGCTTGCAAGTCTGGATGCCGTCCTTCAAAGGCTTGAGCCAACAACAAAGGTCTAGGATTAACCCTACGTACAAGAACGTGCTTTTTCAAAAGTCAGGCCAAGAAACTATTTATTGTGGGGATCCTGGCTGTGTTTGTATGCACACTGGCTTGGCCACTCTGATTAGTCTAGTTTGACTGGCATACTAAGTACCAGCTGAGTACCAGCTCACCGGAGTCAACAGTGTTCATTAATCATTTTCCATTGTGGTGGATTTTCAGATATCACATGCCATGCAGGATACAGATTTCACACTTAATTTTCCTGCTTTCCCCAGGGGATCCACAGTGTCAGCTTAGGAGAACAAGCCTACGACCATGCTGAATTGTAAATATTGCAGAATTGTCCAGTCTAGGAATGGTGGATCGGCTCCTTTTTGTGTGGTCACAGGCCTGAGTGTGAGCATCCCCATTCATGCAGAGGGTTGTTTGGTCACAATAGGGCCAAACATCCCTCTGCTTGAATTCTGACATTCTACTCGGCACTCTCCAGAGCTCTCCATGGCAGAGCTGGCCCATGGGTGGTTCCCAGTGGGCAGAGGCTCAGCTCATTAACATTTCATGTCTATGAGATAACGGCATCTTGTTTTTGAATAGAAAACTAGCACAGTGTGGCACCCAAATTTCCCCCTGCCTGGGCAGTCTATGCACCACTGTTTACAAAATTATTACAAAAAGATGCATTCTTGCTATTTTATAGAGGGAGGAGGAGGGTGAGGAGGGGGTAGAAGCAGCCACCGCCACCCAAATGTAGCCTGATTGTTTCTCATGTTTTCCAATCCAGTGTTCTGGAAGACTCTCTAGTCTCCATCTTTAGACCTAGAATTTCAAAATATTCTAAAAGTGGAGAGAGAAGTATGAAAGTTCCCAGGGCAGACTCAGCCCATATGCTCTTCACAACCTGCCCACTCTTGGCTTTGCAGCCTTTACTCCACTACCCAGTCACTTCACACCATCTGTCGCTCCCCACACATGCCCTGTGCTTTCCTGCCTTGTTCTCCCTGCCTGGGCCGCAGCGCCCCACCCTCAGCAAAGTGCCAGAAATGCACAGCATTCTTGAAGGCCTGGATCAAATACCGTCTCTTCTGGGAAGCGGGCAGTAATTGCCATTCCCTCCCCAGCATGCCCACTGCATGACACTTTGCACATTTGTCCATTACCTGAAGTGTAAGGTTGTGGTCAAGTCAGTGTTTTGGTGACTGTGTCCCATGCTTACTCATGAACTAAGTAAGGCATGAAATCCTCATATGTTGGCTGGCATGAAGTGGTTGTTCAGAAATAATGTTTACCAAGTGAACAAATAAATAGTTAAGTAAATTAAACAAGAAGGCTAAAAAAGGAAAGAGTTCTCCATTTTCACCTGAGTGAAATTCTTTCTAAGTAAGACAAGGATACCATTTAGCACTCTGTAGATTCTTCTAGAGCCTAAACTCCTCTTTGAAGATAGAACTAAAGGCTTTGAACTTAGCCTTAGAGGAATCTGGTAACTGATAGGACAGAAGGAGCCTAGGAAGAGAGAAAGAGAACCAAGGCACTCTGTTACCTCACTCGGGAACACAGAAAGCAAAGTTGCTGCCTTAACAGACTAAACTCTCTTGCTATGTATTTGTGTGTGTGTGTGTGTGGGTGCACGCACATGAGTACACACACCCATGTGTGTGGGCAATGTGGGTATACAGGGTCAGAGGCAGGGCATGCATGAAGGGTGTTGAGCATACAGAGAATGAATTTGAGTAGATAGAGTTAATAACAGACTATCCAAAAATATAGAAAGCACTTGCACATGGAAAATAATAACAAATACAAAAATTAATGAACATTTGCAGATATTCAGAGACAACCTTAACCTCAGTCATTTAAAAATAAATACAAATATGTAGTCTACTATTGCAAAATACAACATTATCCCACTCTTCTCCACAGTCTCTAATTAATTTTTAAAAATTCTTCCATTTAAAAAATTGTTATTTTTTTGTCTCCCAAGTTAAAAGCAGGGAGAATTTCTGTCTTCCCGGCATTAGGCAGGTAAATGCTCAGCATCAACTGGGCCCAGTCATCAATAAGGCCATTCCTGGGAATAAACAGGAAGCGTGATGTTTTATTCTAACATTTTGGGAGAAGTGACTATAATAACTAGGCATTGCCCAGTCCTGATGAGTTCCAGAAAATAGAAAATTTGTCTCTTTGCAAACATTATCTAATTTTATATTCAAATGTATAGTTAGAATTTCATTTTAAAAAATGAGCTGCTGCCCTGACCAGTGTGGCTCGGTTGGTTGGGCATCATCATGTGCACCAGGAGGGCACATACCTGGGCTTGTGGGCTTGATTCCTAATAGGGGCCATGCAGGAGGCAGCCAATAGATGTTTCTCTCTCCCTCTCCCTCTCCTTCCTCTCTCTCTAAAAATCAATTAAAAAGTTTTTTAAAATGAGCTGCCATCCCTGACATACATTATTCAGTCAAATAAGATTGTAGATGAGTCCAGTGTTCCTTGTAGGGTAGAAATTCATTTAGGCTTAGTTGACACTAACAAAACAAGTCAAGGCACAATAGTTAAAGAAATTATTTCTTTTTATGCCCCCCATATTTCTATCATTTTTCCTCTATAATTATTTGAATAGTTGGTTAAATTTTCCAGTTTGCTTTGTATGTGTAGCTATAGATGAAAACTTGTTTTCTCTAAAAATAAAATGCTTTTAAAAGCATTTTCTGATGCCTTGTAAGTGAAGGACAAAAAAACACAAACTATGTTTTGTTGGAAGAATGTTTCAAGTTTAATTCAATTACAGAATCTCATGACTCAAAGGAACTTGAGAGAGCATCTGATAGAAGCCTTTACTGAACTATTGAATCCTAGCCCAAGTGGGCATCAGCCTCTACTTGGCTCTTCTAATGACAAGAAGTGCAAGGCAGGGCATCTCATTTGTTTCCTGAAAGTTCTCATTGTTTAAAGTTCTGAGCACAGTCTGCCTCCTTGAAATTCAGTTCTAGTTCTGTATACTGGAGCTATACAAAACATGTCAGTTCTGTTTCACATGTCAACTCCTCCCACCACCTTCAGCCCTGAGTGGAATTAAAGTTGTCAGGAGTATGCCACTCAAGGAGGCCTGTCCGACCTGAGTGATAAAATCCCGTTGTGAGAAAATTAGGAAAAGTTCATGATCAGCACCAATAAGCCTTTGAGAACCTATGACACTCCTCTGTCCAATCAATTAGTCATATATGATTATTGAGCCATTAGCCATATATGGACAGTCTAACTTGAGATGTATTATGTGTGTAGAGTACACAGTGGATTTTGAAGACTTGTATGAAAAAAGAATGTAAAATAGCTCATTAATTTTCCATGTTGATTACATGTTGAAAAGTAATACGTTTGATATATTGGTAAGTAAAAATATTTTTATTAAAATTAATTTTATCTTTTTATTCATTTTAAATATAGTTACTAGAGAATCTAAACTTATAGATCCTCTAGTCAATACTACTTCCACCATAGAATTTATCACAACTTGTACCAATGTGTTATTGAATGTGCATATGTGTGTGTGTGTGCTTGTCTAGCAAATGTCTCTCTAGTCAACTATGAGCTTCATGTAGGAGGGGATTTTGTGTCACTCATTTTTCTATTCCTAATACTTAGCATAGTACCCAGCATGTAGTAGCTACAAAAAAATTTGTTGGCTGTTTAAATGAATGGAGGTTAGCATAACTAGGGCCAATTTTTGCATCATGAGAGAACCCTCAAACATGTGGTTCTGAGATCTGAGTATTTAACTGATGAGCAACATAAAAAATTGAGATTTGGTTGAACATTAGTGAGGACAAGGCCAAGACATGCTACAAAATGCAAAGAGCAAGGGACCTGAGTGGGTAGGGTTAGGGAAAAGCTGAAGTATGCAAGGTGAAACCAGGGGCTCAGTAACTTTGTTCTTGTCACATCTGTAAGTAACTGCTTGCTCTTTGATCAGTGCTGTCCTATAAAAATACAATGTTAGCCACATATGTGAATTTATAGATAGACTCATAGAGATTATCTTTAAGGAAGTAGCATTAGAGAGAGCTCTAAAGGTAGGAAGGGGGTGATTCAGGTGAAGCTGGGAGAAAGAATTTTTCAGCTGTGTGAGGCCTCAAAGCGAGAAAGAACTTGGTCACATTCAGAAAAATGCAATGTAATCAAAATGTGGAAATTGGGAAGAGAATGGGCCAAGATGAAGCTGGAGGAGTCATGGGCCTCATGAGAGTCCTGTACATTAGCTTAAGAAATTTGGACACTAAGTATGTATATTGACTGCCAATTGAATGATTTTAAGCTCAACAGAGACCTGATGAAGTCAATGCTTTGGGGGTTTCGTTTTGTTTTTAAATATTGTTCTAACAGCCCACCTGCAGAATGGACTGCCAGGGCACAAAAATAAAAAGGAACCTGGAACAGTAGTGAGTCTATTGTTGTCAGGAAAGACATGTGGGTATTTAAACTTGAGGGAATGCAGATGTAGACAGTAGATGAACTCAAAGTAAAACCTATAGAACTTGCAATAGATTGGATAGAGTGTGTGATGAAAAATAGAGATCAAGTATTGGTCAGTTGGAAAGATGAAGATATATATTCACTGCATAAAGAAAGCAGATGAAGGAGCAGTGGAAAGAAAGATCAAGAAAGTCCAAGGACTCTGTTCTTAGCAAGTTGTACACACCATGATGAAAAAGCGTCAAGGATAGGGTGGAGGTCAAAGGTATGTGAGAAGTAGCTAGTAATAGTCATAACTCTCCTCACAGGGGAGAATAGGCAATCCTCTATACCTCTCCTGCATTAACAGCAGGAACTAAGGGGGCTGTCTAGTCCAGGGTAATAGATAGGATCTTAAAAAACATCAAGAGACTCCTTTGATGGCCAAGGTTATATACAGGAGTGTGAAGTTAACCTGGTTGATTCTAAAGAGGACTGCCTAACTCATGATCAAGAGAACATGTGCTCACCTGAATGCAACAGAATTAAACCTGGAGACACTGACACCAGCTAGCAAGCTTCTTACTTGCCTTCTGAGCTTCGTTTCAAATGTTATAAAAATGGTTCCGAATTCTGAACCTACACTGAAGAGGAAGCATTAGGTAAAAGTGAGAATACTAGAAAGCATCTTAGTGGTAAGCATGAGCCTCCTGGGAAACTTATAAAAACTAGATTCATTTGTACTTTCTGGTTGGTAAGAAGAATATACTCCTGCCCAGGCATATCTAATCCCTTCTTAAACCTCCCATGCTGTAGTCCATAAAAGAGAGTCAATATAAATAGAAGAAGTCTATTAACTTTCCAGGAAATCAAATAAGTCTAAAACTGTTGTCTTTCTTAGAGCCGCAAAGGTTGATCCATGGGAAGAAGGAAGCAGCACCAGAACCCAATCAGATGACGGTCCACAAAAGACGTTGCATGATTACAAAGGCTAGTACCAGCCTTGGCCAGGCAGTTCAGTTGGAGCATTGTCCCCAAGGTTGTGGGGTTTTATCCCCGGTCAGGGCACATACAAGAATCAACCAATGAACGCATCAATATGTGGAATAACAAAACAATCTCTCTCTCTCTCTCTCTCTCTCTCTCTCTCTCTCTCTCTCTCTCTCTCTCTCTCGCCCCCTCTCTCTCTCATTCTACTATCAATAAATAAAATTTGAAAAAAAAGGCAAGTATCACACTGTATACATAAGGAGGTCCTTAGTGGGCCCATTTCATTGCTTGTCAAATCTGAAGTTGCTATTGTAAAAGTGTCCCAAGATGCCTAGTGTTTCTCTGTGTTTGTCCTTCCTCATGTTCTTTAGTGAGATACTAACTCCAAATCCAGATATCCTGGTCTTCTGGACACAGAATACTGTCCTATCCCATACTTTTAGTATACCTGTTCCCCTCCCCACACTCCCTTGACACTTACCTCATATTCTAGCCATAGGTATTATTCCAAAATCTCAGAATACATATGCAGTTTTGTTTACTGTACTGTGTTAAAACCTCAACTTAACTGCGCTATCCATGTTCTGCACATTCAATCTCCTAAGTAAATATTCTTTTTTATAAATGAAGATTCACATTGCCTATGAACAATTACAGAACATGTCAAGTACACAATAAGGGCTAGTCAGGTATGAAATAGTATAGAGGAAAAGTGTTTCACAGCAAACAAACTGACCTAAATTCACAGTCAATTGTTCTGTATTGTTAGGATGTCACTAATGACTGTATTTGTTCCACCTTGTCAAGGTTGATCTGCCATTTATGCAATGCATTGATCTACAGACAAGAATTAATTGCAGAACTCCACAACTTCTGTCAAAGTAAGGTGCTTACTTGGAAAATATAGTTTTCTGTTGCAGATCTTTGCTGATGTCTTCTAAAATTGAAATTCAAGAGGCAACAATACACACACACACACACACAAAAAAAGAAGAAAGTAACTCCATGAAAATCTAGACTTGCCAAAAGAAATTTGAAAACATGTTTTGTCTTATATCTCACATTGAGCTCAATATATCACACAAAATACTTCTTAAATATCTTCTTTGTAATAATTCTCAATAAAATTAAAATAAATAATTTATATTTTAATTGTATGCATGACAAAAAATAAAGGGAAAATGCTATAAACTATCTTTGAAGTAATCTGGTTTCTAATCAGTGTTTAATGCACATGTCCATAAATAAATGCCATTTGGGTTATGTTTTCAAAGATGTTGATTTATCTACTTTTAACTTAATGTTAATTTAATTTAAGTTATATGTACTTGTAATAACTCAAGAGGTAATGGCTGAAAGCAGGACTTCTTACATTTCATCTCTTTACTCTAGTCCCTTTCCCCAAAAGCAGTCTCAACTGTAGTCAGGTTTCAGTTGTTCTGGGGTTATCACTGTACCTCCAGAGTATCTTATAACACCGTGTCTTGATTTGTTAAATTTAGAAACTTTTCTATTGACTTCCAAATATAAAAGATGAAGATCTGGGTCACTTAGGCTGCCTCCTTCTCCTCTTCTGCTCCCAGCATTTGATAGTTCAGTTGCTTTAAAAAAATGCCTAGTGTTTCTCTTTGTAGTTTTAAATGCTATTCTATGTCTTGTCCCATTGACTTTCATATTTTTTATACCATATGTGTAAGATGAAGATATTTGTGTCCCACGTTTTCTCCTACTCTCTATATCCCCCTTAGTCACCTACATGTTGACATTGCCAAGGTTGTTTACATTACAGTCTGTCCTGCAACCACAAGCAAATGTACTTTGTTCACAAATTGATAGTAAACATTGAAAACAACAAAAAGAAAAGTCTGTTTACATTATTCTGATTATGTAAATTTTGTTCATTGCTATATTACCTTTCTTTCTTTTCAAGTCTTACCTCATGATCCCAGTGTCATTGGTAGAAAAATGTCTAACATCCACATTAAAAGCATTTTATCCCATTAAATTCAATAAATTGCACAAAATCAATAGTCTACTTTGCCTCAGAGTTAGACCATTATACTCCTTCTCTTTTGCTTATTTTTTGGAGTTTCTAATTTTTAAAAACATTTTAGTTTGCATTTTTTGGCTTTTAAGATATCACCAAGTATGTCCAAGTTACCTTTGGAGGGACATTTGTCCATTTTTCTACTCAGAATCTAAACTTTCATTATATGAATGAATAATTTTCTACTGAATGAGACTTTGAGGTCAAATCTCAGGTTTCTATATCGGCAGCTCCAAACGCCTACAACTCACTTTCCTAATCTCCTGTGCATGTGGACCATGAAAAAGTACCTAAGTTTTACCTACCAGATTTCCTTACTTTGAATTGAGAACTGGTAACTCGAAGAAATGGAGATCACTGAGTATTTTGCTCTGGTGGTTTGGTGGCAGTGGCAGCAGCAGCCAGAATGTTGAGTCGTGTGGACTCCACAGCAGCACTGGGAGGCCTGGTGTCCAGGTCAGTCATGGCAGTGACACCAGCTGCTTGGTGAGTCTTCCGTGGCAGTGGGAGTGCTGTCCCAGCAGAATGAGTTGTGCCCTCATGTTGACAACTCTCTGGTTGCTGTTTAGCCACGCCTCTCCTCTACTCTTCTCAAACTGAAGTACATTTTCTGAGTCCTTGATATCTAAAAAGATTTGTATTCTAACATCCCACATGAGTAGGCATAACATCACTTTCCTCAACCTTGAAGTTGCTTGCTCATGTTTTCTCGCATCCAAAGTTGCTTGTGAGAAGATTGGTGTCGGTTGTATTCTTTTTCCTTTGTAGGTTTAACAAAACAGTAATTTCTGAAAAGGTTGTGTGTCTTCTCATTATCCTTGGTGTTCTGAATTCACGAGGCTACATCTAGACAAGAGTTTCCATTATTTGGAGTCAATACTTGGTGTTGCCTTTCAATTGGAAGATCCCAGTATTTTGACTCTGGGAAAATCTTTCTCCTTACTGATTATTGGCTTACCTTTCTTTTCTCAATTCTTTCTTTTTAGGAAATATATTAATCCATTATGAACTCCCTGGATGTTTCTTTTCCTTATATCTCTTATCTTTTCTTGAATTTTTTTCATTCTTCCTGTTTTCCTCTATTTTCTAAGAAATTTCTTAGATTTAATCCTTTTATTGATTTTTTTTTACTGTAGCAATTGTGTTTAATTAGCAAGAGACTTATTTTTTCTTGTTCTCTGAGTATTTCTTTTTCATAACATTCAAATCTTTTTTTTATAAGTATATTTTCTCATCACTGAGTTTATTACTTAGGAAGATTTTAAGCAATTCTCTTTCATTTTGTGAATCATTTCTTTTCTCCATATCCTTCTGTTGGATTATTTGGGTTTTGGTAGTTCTCATTTGCTTCGTGTTTTTTATCTGTCCATTACTGGTTTCACAGAAGATTGGTTAACAGAAATAACATTCCTTTGACATAGTGAAAGTAAAGCTCTGACTTACCAGCACACAACACAATTCAAATTTGCAAAGCTTTCCTATTTGCTGGTGATGCGAAGTCTGTGAAATTAAATGTACATGTGATTGAAGTGAGATGCTTCTCTGGACAAATCTTTTTTGTAAGAAAGTCAACACAGAATGGTGGGATGAGGTCTTATGTTGTAGCTAGAACACAGATACAGAAAGCAAAATATGTTTCATCTGAGCCACACCCCAAGCCCCTGATTAAAATGCCATTACTTTCAGAGACCAAGAATCACCTTCTCTTGCTGCTGACAGATCTCCCCCTACTGCTTCTCTCTCTAGTTACAATCTCCATCAGTCAGCTATCAGCTACCAGAGTTAAAGAAACTGTCTAGATTGATGTTTCTGATGTTCTAGGTCGCTAACTGCTTTGAGAATCTTTCCTCCAGAAAAACATGCATATTCAAAATTTCTTGCATATAATATAGGGACTTCAACCCATCCATAGACCTTGTGACTCAGAAGTTAAATACACTACTTGAAGTTCTATAAAGCCCAAGTTTTATAAGTTGGAAGACTACCAATGGGCAACACAAATATTTAGGTATATCAGAAAGATTCCTGGTACCAGCATTACCCTGAGAAAATTTAGCAAAGAAATCTGAAATATTACTATATCAAAAAACCTTCAGCTGATAACAGGGATTTAAAAAGAACTAAAGGTCTAAGGCACAAGAGTTAGAAATCCCAACCTCCTCCCTGACAAGGAAATCTAACCTATATGAACATGTGCTTCAAAATTAAGTCCCAGCCTGATTTTGTGCCTCTAGACTCATAATAAACCAGTTTTCCTATCTGGTGACACAAAGGACATCTCTCTGTAGTTGGTGTGAATACAGGGCTGGGTTTGTGTCACAGAAGAAGTGTTGCAGGTGGGAAGGCAATTTCACAGGATCGTGGTGGGTCTGACCCAGCTCACTGTTCTCTCTGAACTCTTGTCCCTCGTCTTGTCCCTCTGAAGAGAACAATCAACCTGGTCTGTCTTCTACTCTTTAGATGCTGAGAGATGGGGTCTTGCAGTTTACAAAGATGGAGCTTCACATTCAGGAATCACATCTTGGTCAAGGGTCACTATTATCCTCACAGGTAATGTCAGGGGATGTAATTTTTCTTCTTGGAGTGTGTGTCAAGGAAGCAAGATGAAAAACAGAAACTTGAGACTGAATGTCCTTGCCCATTTTCTCTTCTACCTGGAGAAATGAGTTCTCTAAATGCCACCTAATATGGCCCTAACTAATACCCCATAACTTTTGTATGGAGAAATGCATGACCTTTGGAATTAATTCCTTTAGGAATAACCACTAACTAGCTGTGAAAACATATTTTGAATTGCTAATAAAAAAGTCCATACAATGTACTTACATTAAGATGTAAGTGCTAATTTTCCAGCACACATCTTCCTGTAAGAGCTACTTAACCACTATGTTCCAAATGTGTCTGATAGCCTGGGGTCACTGCTGAATGGCAAAGGTGAAAGCCCTCGTGGGTGATTTGGCTGTATTTCACCACCTTCTCAGGACCTGTTTGTGCCGGAACCAGGAGATGTTGACCTTTTATAATTGAGGCAATCTCCTCAAAGGTCAGCCCTGACACCAAAGGCTGTAATTGGTGTGGTCAGAGTTGCTGAATCCCAGGACTGCGTCAACGCGGAGGAGTGTTTGCTGTTTCCTTTTACGGCTCTGTGGACAGCAGTTCTACTCAGGACACCGGGGTTCTAATATCACCAACTAAGGGAAAAAAATCTTCCAAACACAATAGCCACACTCCTCGAGGGCAGGGATCTTGTCCTTTCCCATCATGATGTCCGTAGTATTTAGCCCAGTGGCCAACGTTTCTTAAGTATTCTGTTTTCATGTTCTTATAATAAACAGTCATAAAATGCCCGTATTTTCCTGGAGGGATGAATCAAATTTTACCACTTCCTGAACACCCCAGTGGCTGCTGTTACCTGTGCCGCAGAGCCACACAGGGAGGTAAAGGATCCTGCGGTCTCATCCTCAGCCCCTCCCTGACGGAGCGCCTGTTTTGTGTCTTTATAACCACCTCTCTCAATAAATGCCATAATAATCATCTCACAGATGGGGAAACTGAGCCTCAAAAAGATTAGAGAACTTTCCAAGAACATACGGATAAGTACAGGTGGACCTGGGATTTGAGATCCCAGGCTGCCAGACACTGACATCTAAAGATTTCTCCATCACACGGTACTGAGGTAGCCTTCTGAGTGGTTCTACTTGTCCCCAGATGCCTCTATTTTCATCCAGAGTCCCCACCACCTACAAAGATGGGGTTGATGCCTCCACTAGGCTCCAGTTCTGATGCAGCATAACACTTATCTAAGTGGGTCTGTCGTCATTTATGGCTAGCTCTTTTTTGAATCAAATTTCAATGAGGGTGAACTTAAGTGGGATGTGAGCTAAGGCTGAGGGTGTAGAGCATGAAACAAATGCCTGAACTCACAGACGGCTTCTTAGGTGTACAACTCTGCAGGGATGCACCCATTGCTAGGGCAACGGGAGAGCGCAGTTCAGTATCTTCCGCAGCCTAATCCTACTAGTAAATGTATCCAACACCCTGGGAGGGCCCAGGTAATGGGGAACACTCCAGACTCTACCTGCAGATTTCCACGGATGCCGTTGGAGAAGATCAGAAGCAAAGACCAACAAAATGCCAACCATAGGCACTCCACTCAGCACTTAACCAGGAGGCTGCACAGCTCCAAGGGGAAGTGGGGCGCCAGTCAGCTGTCAGTACCGGGCACTGCTGAGTGGCCCAGGGACTTAACCAGCCATCTTGTCCCAAGGTGTGGGTGCAGGTGTCTCACCCACAGGGAGCCCGAACCTCCCAGGCATTCAGAGAAGTCAGGTGTTCTGGGAATATGATGTATTAGCTCTCTCCCATCCAGACTGGGATGATTTGGTC
The DNA here is from genome assembly GCF_951640355.1 of Cnephaeus nilssonii. Lineage (NCBI taxonomy): Eukaryota > Metazoa > Chordata > Mammalia > Chiroptera > Vespertilionidae > Cnephaeus > Cnephaeus nilssonii. The sequence continues at coordinate 49,820,968 of NC_137075.1, forward strand.
TGGTATCCAGTTCAACCCAAATGCACTTCATAAACAGTGTTTTTCCCCAAAGATTGCCCATTGCTGTCTTTTACCTCCCTTGCATGTGGCAAGGAGAAATAAGATAATATATGTGCGATGCTTTGAGCTCCTTGGGAAAGCAGCACTCTCTAAGTGCATGATATTAATAATAGCAATATTTCTGTTACCACGAAGACAGGCTGGGTTCATCTTTCATGTGTCCTCCAAAGTCATTTTCCCTGCAGCTGCCTCTTCTGGTAAAATGGTTCTGAACGAGCCATACAAATCTCTAGTTTTAAAATGTTCATTGGGGAAAAGACTACTTGGTCTGTTTATTACCTGGGAGGGGACTATTCTGATGTTTGCTTCTGGAAATAATGGGGCTCTGGTAGGTCAGGAGTGGGAGAGCAGTCCACTCCCGGGAAACAGAGCTGTGGAAGAGGCAGTAGGTGTGGACAACAGAAATCCACGAAAGTGCTGCCCACCATCCCACCACCTGCAGAGTCCGGTGACCACGTGGCCAGAAATCCCTTTCTTGGGAGCCATGAAACAATGAGGGCTCTTGCCTTAAGCAAACAGACCTCTGCAGCCAGGCAGCCAGGAGCCTCCCTCTGTTAGACACATCCCTGAAATACGATGCCCAACATTGGCAAAATACTGTTATGATGATGATAACCACCATTTATCAAGAGCCTGCCCCATCCAGGGACCAGCTGAACAATTTATATTCCTTGTCTCATTTTATTTACACCGCTAAACAAAACTACACAGCTGATATTATTATCTTTTAAAACTCAAGAGATGTTTAGTACCTTGCTCAATGTCACACAGCAACATTTAAAACTTGAGGTTCAAGCTAAAAATAACAAGCTGTGGCTCTTAAAAAAAAAAAAAAAAGAAAGAAAAGAAAAGGTGGAACCTGCTTCTTTGCTGTGCCCCGCGCCACTCCTCTCCATCCATTCAAACGCAGTTGGTGCTTTGGGGGCTTGTGTTAGACACCAGTAGGTTCTGGGAAAGCAGTAATGAGTGAATAAATGTCTCCTTCCTGGAGGAGCAGGAACCCACCCTAAAGGATACCTGAGGACTTGGGGCACAGAAGTGAGGGCTGCGTTTCCTAGTTTGCCACCAGGACAACCACCTGAAGGGCAGTCGGTGAGCTGGTGTGTCCAAGCCTTTAGTGTCTGCTCCTGGGCTCTGCATTCTCTCCAATGCCTTCCTTCCCTGGGGGGCTGCCACCTGGCCCCAAAACAGGGTGGAGCCTTCGGCAGTAGAGAGCACAACCCCCAGGTAACAGAGCCCGAGTGTACATTAAAGCTATGTTTTAACTCTAGGTCTACCACTGTGAGCAAGTCACAACCTCTCTCTCTGCACCTCAGTTGCTCATATTTTAAATGAAAATAATAGTACACATTGCAAAGGGTGATTGAGAGCACTATAAATGATCTATAGCATTTAAAGAGCCCTATATAGGGCTTGACAGCTACAAGACCCTCAGTTATAGTAAATGCTTTTTCTGCTGTAAAATCTAAGAAGAATGTTCAAAACACCCAGACTTTAAGAGAAAAACCTACGGGTGACTGGTCAAGTGCCAGCCTGGCCATTCTGAAGCCTGTGAAACCTGTTATATAACCTCTTTCCAGTGTCCACACTTGTCCCGAACTCCTCTCTGCACAGGGTTGCTAATAAAATGGGAACAAAAGAAATCCCGAGGAAACCATCCATTCAGCCACCAAATAAAGCCAGTGCAAAACACCCACTGCCCCTGCCACAACAGACTCAAGGGCCACAGGCAGGGGGCTGAGGGCGGCTGAGAGCCCCTTATTAAACGGAGCCCTGAAGAGAGGGGAGCCATTCACTGGCTGCTGCCCCCTGGGGGCCGGGATTGTCCCCCTTTCCTAACAAACTCTCTGTCATCCACAGAGGATTAGCGCGGAGTTGGGCAGAATGAACTGCCTTCCAGTTCACCCCAGTGCTGGTCCTTCTTCTTAGGAAACTGAGAATGACTTTGCTATTTTGCCATAATGAAGAAAAACACGTCTAAGTGTGAAAACGCCTCCGTCTTTCATGTGCGACTGGCAAGTGTATCTGGTTTTACTCTTTCACACCAACTGCAGACTCTATTTTTCCTGCCTTGCAGAGAATGTCATTGTGAAGTGGACCAAATATGACAATTTAAATGTGTGCCCCAGGGCTTCACCAGGACAATGCCAGCAATCCCTCCGGTGATCCTGGTTGATGCAGACAGTTTGACCGGTAGCTGCAGGCCTTGGAAAAGAAGCTGTGCTGCCCGAACACAACACAAATAAGGCCTTTCTCTTTATAAAGGATTATGTCAAGTGTCTTATTTATTTTATTTTATTTTTGCCTTTTGTCACACACATCTGAAGTCTTATCATGGAATATTTTCTTGCTGTTTTTTAATATATATTTTTATTGATCTCAGAGAGGAAGGGAGAAAGAAATAGAAACATCAATGATGAGAAAGAATCGCTGATCGGCTGCCTCCTACACACCCCTTACTGGGGATCGAGCCCACAATTTGGATATTTGCCCTAACCTGGAATCGAACTGTAACCTCCTGGTTCATAGGTCAACGCTCAACCACTGAGCCACATTGGCGTTTTAAAGCCATTTTCCTTTCTAATTGAAAAGTGTCCTTGCTTTATTTAAAAAATACAAGATCTATTCACAAATAAAGTTAATTATTTTAAAGGTAGAGCTTTAAAATAACAACTGAATAATAACATACTAACATAAGAACTGGCATCAATAGTAGCAATCTTAAGAAGTTCCACAAATACACCAACAATGCTCTAGCTGGTCCTTGGGTGTCAGTGGCCTCTCCTCCTTGTTGATGGATGGGGACCTGATTTGGTTTTGGCGTCCACTCCTTCTTCTCATGAGTCAGAGATACATCCTGAGTTGCCAAGCCAGCGATGGAGAGATGTGCTTAGAGGTGGGCATGCACGCCAGACACTGCCAATGAAATGTGAATTGAATCTTCCAGGAAAGGCATTGCATCTTCAAGAAAAGGTTTACAAAAGAATGAACAAACCCAATAGCTACTCTAAGTTGTAACATTTTGTTATGTTAGATAATTCTCTCCCCTTATTCTCTGAGCCTGTTGAGTTGGAGATTTCTTATTTGTCATTGAAAACATTCAAGCTGATTAATGATAACTGCTCAACTCATTTTGTAATCTCCTCAGTGGAAAATGCAGTCAGAATCAATTTAATACCATCACAAGGAAATGTGTGTAGCAGTCACCTGTTGCTACGGCTCAGCATCCATTCCCCTTTTTTAGTAGAGTAATCAGTGCTTCTCAGACTTGGATGCGTAGCCAAGTCATCTGGGGGTCTTGTGAAAACAGCGATTCTGATTCAGTGAGGCTGGGGGGGCCTGAGCCTGCACTTTTCCCTGCTGCTGCTGCTGCTGTGCTCACTGGACCACTCTTCACAGACCAGGGTCCGTACTCCCTTGGGAAAAGCAGTCCTCTCTCATACTCTATAACATTGAGGTGACATTGGTTTAAGATGCATAATAAGAAAATCCACTCCTGGGCTGCAGTTATTGGTTCATAGATGAACATGTCACTCAACATGAGAGCTGGGAGCTACTAGTATTGAGAAAGGAGCTTTGTCACTTTCCAAGAGAGTTACTGGGAGAGATCTCCACGGTGTGGGCAGAGCTGTGGTGGTCAGGATTGTGCATTTCTGCTGCAATGAGTGAAGCCGCATGGGGACGAAGCCCACCACCGACCGGGGCAGCGCGGAGAGAAGCAGACGTGGAGCCTGGGGATAAAGTTGTAAACCTCAGGTCAAGTCCTACCCACCAGCAGAGATTCTCCTGGATTTTTCAGCGACATGATCCAGTAAAATCTCTTCTCCCTTTGTTTACGCCATTCTAGTCTAGGTTTTCTATTAGTTGCAATTACAATACTCTTAGTGATGTAATTAGAATCAATGCTTTAGATTAGAACAGGAGTTGGCAAACTTTTGTATGGCTCTGGAGCTCACCTTTTTAAAGAATTGTAAATGAAAGAAGGGAGAACGGAAGGGAGAGAGAGAGAGAGGGAGAGGTTTCTGGTGAAAAGGGCAATAATTAAGGACATGAGCTTGAGAGTCAAAATGCCTGGGTTCACATTACAACTCGCTGTATTGCCTTTGAAGTTACTTAACTTTTGTGCCTCAGTTTCTTCATTTGTTAAATAGAGACACTGGTAATACCTACCTAATGAGAAAATGCATGTCAATCACATAGGCCCGAGTTTGCCACTTAGAGCGGAGCTGTAGACCCTGAGACAGCCAGTTCCCAGGACCTCTGATGAGCTCATAATGGTCTGAGCCTGCCCCTGGCCTCCCATACGTGGGAAGTGAGGGAAGACATAAATAACAAACATGTCCGTGAGCCTGATGCACAACTAAGGCCTGATATTACCAAGAACAAATATCCCCAGAGAGGAGCTTTTCAGAGACACTTTGCGGGGGAACAGGAGGGGGAAAAAGAAAGCAGGATTGTTCATTGGGCATTCCCTGGAGTGATTTCTGAGGGTTCATTTCTAAAGGCAAATACAGTAAACGGTTCCCCTAAGGAGTGACCCAATGTACCAGAGGCTCTGAAAATATGCAGATGGAATTTCTGGGATTCGCGATGTTGCAATCGGTTGTTTTCCCTTTTTTCAAGAGGCAGTCCCAAGGGGCCGGCAGCAAGCTCTTCTCAATACTATAGATAAGCAAAGAGCAGCTGCAGGAGACTCTCTCGCCAGTCCCCAAGGTATAGGCAGGCGAGTGCCGCAGCAGAGCACACAAAGGGACACGATTGGCATTTATAGTAATGATGTCACACAGCTCTAATCCTGTGCCCTTTGACCCTGCACTATATTCCGATAGGTCAGAGCATCCTTGCTTGGCTTCCCTAATGCATATTATCCTCTCTGGTCAATAAAATTCCCCTCTGTCTCTACACTGACAATGGATGTGAAGGTCAGCTCGCCTCCTCCAGCTGCAGCAGCGTCTGAGCTGTCAGTGAGAATTTAAATTAAGGACATAGGTAATCATTTCATTGCTTTTAGGCAAAAGTGGAAGTCTGTTGCCTTGGCCGCAATCAGATTCTCGGAAGAGAAGTGGAAAGATCTCTCGGCTCCTGGGGGGAAATATTTTAAAGTGCCTGGGCGGGTGGGGTGCCTAAGGCACACAATGGCCTTAAGTGATACATTTCCTAAGGGACAGGCTCTATCCATTACATTTTTCCCGGTGCAGCCCCCTTCTTTCTCAGCTTTCACTGTCAAACAGTGTCACATCCCCTGGACGAGAGCAATTATGATTAGAGTGAAATGAATTGCACCCTGAAAGAAGTGACAAGAAGAGGAAGGCAGGAGGAAATGAGGAGATGGCTGGAGAAGGAGGGGAGGAAAGCAGCCGATTTGGGGCCTGAGCCCCAGGCCTGCTCTGCAGCCGACCAGTATTGGACCAGATGCATTAACCTCCTAGGGACTCAGTGTCCTTATCAACAAAATGATCCAGTTGAGGTTAAAAGTCCTCGAAGACCCTGTCAGGCTCCAGGATCCCCGGAGCTTAGAAGTCATTTCAGCTTAGAGTTGTTTAGTGTGCACTAGTCTCATTTCAGGAAGACGAGGTGAGAGAGGCAGTTTGCCCTCAGATTCCTCAGATCCTGTGACGTGGCCCTGAGAGCCACACAGATGGTCTTGTCCAACCTGCTCATTTAGAAGATGGAGAAACTCAAGTGACTTTTCTACCTGACTTTTGAAAGCAAATATTTGCTCTTGATCTCCTGTTTTCTTTCTTCACTCTCTTCTCAGCTCTCATTTCTTGACCTCTATCGATGGAAGCTCTTCAAATTCAGTTGGAATTTTCTGGGAAGTCGGTGAACAATAGAGGAAAGGGTCAGAGAGAAGGAAGTTGGTTCACACTTTTTATAAAAGATTCAGAGGAGTCCCAGTGCACACTTTAAGCACAAATAGCTCCCAGGATGGTTAAAGATTACATTGAAAAACTCAAAAAACAGCAGGTAGAAATATAGAAAAATATATATTTAACCTTGCTATGGGTGAGGATTTCAGAACATGATGCTAAAGCAGAAACCAAAAATGAATAGATCAAATATATTGTAGTAACATAAAAATCAAAAAGATTTGCACACCAAAAATACCAAAATATCATTAACTGTTAAAAGAAAGTTGTGGGGAAAAGGTGTCATTCATGTGGTAGATAGAGTCAGTTTCAATATATAGTTTTTTCTTAACTTAAGGAAATATGAGTACATAATTTGTAAAAAGGAACAAAAGATGTGACTTGCTAGTCACAGAAGAAAAAGGAATGACCGCTCTAACCGGTTTGGCTCAGTGGATAGAGAGTCGGCCTGCGAACTGAAAGGTCCCAGGTTTGATCCCCGTCAAGGGCATGTACCTTGGTTGCTGTCACATCCCCAGTAGGAGGTGTGCAGGAGGCAGCTGATCGATGTTTCTGACTCTATCCCTCTCCCTTCCTCTCTGTAAAAAATCAATAAAATATATTTTAAAAAATAAATAAATAAATAATTTAAAAAAAGAAAAAGGAATGACCATAAACACATAAAAATATTTTACTTTAATAATTTCCAAATAAATACAAATTTTAGAAGCTGTCAGATGTGCTTTGCTTAAACTTAGTAAGTTTTTTTTGCTATAAAATTAATACCTTTTTTCACTTTTGTTTTTATAGTAACAATAGCCAGCACTAGTAAAATGAATACTTTTAAAAACTCCTGGAAGTGTCAATGGGTATAGTTGGTAATTGGTCAACACATAACATTCTTTAAAACTGAATATACCCTGTAGCCTAGAAATTCCATCTTTAGGAATCCTGCATCTAGAAATTAATTCCAAGGCAATAATGAGGGATGCATTTTTAGAGCCCCTCTTGGCAGCTACTACAGGGAGAAGTCACATCTGAGCCTAGGGGTAAATGAGCTCTGACTTATGCAAACCCACAGGAGGACCCAGAATATACAAAACTGCCTCTCCATCTGTTTACCTTAACCTCCCAAGAATACCATAGGAGACACCTGTATTGGTTTGCTCAGGTTGCCATGACAAAATGCCAGGCTGGATGGCTTAAATAACAAACATGTATTTTCTTACAGTTCTAGAGGCTGAAAGTCCAAGATTAAGGTGCCAAGGTTGGCTTCTGATAAGACCCCTTTTCCTGAGGACAACGTTCTCACTATGTCCTCACCTGAACTTTCTCTCTGTGTGGTGTCTTTTCCTCTTCTTATGAGGACACTTGTCCTATCACATTAGGGACCCACTTTTATGACCTCATTTAACTTTCACTATATCCTTAAAGACCCCATCTCCAAATATAATCACCTTGGGGGTTAAGTCTTCAACATGTAAATTTAGGAGGACAAAATTCAGTCCATAATACCCAAAGTGAACCTATTTATTGGACCATTCAATTGTTCATTTAACCAATATGTATCCTACAATTGTAACTGCCCAGCAGTGTGCTGCATCTGGGATGTCTTTCTTCCTTGATCTCTGAGGTATATGAATCCGGGCTGAAATTGTATCTATCTCAAACTCCCAAAGTCCCACACCCAAAAATGGAAAGACAGAAAACTCGTGCCAATACAAAAACCAGCACATGAATGTTTATAGCAGTTTTTTCATAATTGCCCAAACTTGGAAGCAGCCGAGATGTCATTTACTAGATGAATGGATAGACTAACCATGGTAAATCCATACAAGGAATATTATTTGGCAATAGAAAGAAGTGAGTTATCAAGCTACAAAAAGACATGAAGGAAACTTAAATGCATATGATTAAGTGGAAAAAAAAAAGACAATCGGGAAAAAGGTACATATTATATGATTTAAATTATACCACATTCTGACAAAGGGAAAACTATAGAGACAGCAATAAGATCAGTGGTTGCTCAGGGTTGGGAAGTCGGGAGAGGAGGGAGCAATGAATAGAGCACAGGGGATTTTCAGGGCAGTGAAACTACTCTGTATGATACTGTAGCAGTGGATACACATAATTATACATTTGTCAAAGTGTATATTAAATGTACCCATAGAACATACATCACTGAGAGTGAACCCTAATGTCAATTATGGACTTTAATTCATAATTGTGTATCAATATTGGCCTATTGATTATAACAAATATACCACTAACACCACATGTTAAAAATAGGGAAAATGGGGTGGGGATATATGGGAACTCTCTGTTCTTTCCATTTAATTTTCTCTAACCCTAAAACTGCTCTAAGAAAATAAGGTCTATTCATTTAATTTAAAATCCAGGGGTGGGGGTGATAAGCATTCCTCTCCACCCCCTCTCTCCTTCCATTGGCACATACATTCTCAGTCAGTGTTCACTGAAAGGGCTACTGACAAGCTTAAACATAAATTTATTTTGACACTAGGACCCTGCCCCAGGCCACCTCTCTGGGGTTAGTCTTTTTTCCATTTAAGTGAGCACTGTGTAGAGTCAGTGTGCTTGTCCTGACAACATTAGTCAAACGTGATGGAGAGAAATGGCCACGGCCACCTGGGTACTACCCCCCAAGTTCAGTGCAGGGCTGATACAAGACTCCATGAGCCCCCTGGGTGGCAAATCAGCCCAGGAAATACCTTTGAAAGAGATGACCCACCTCCCTATAGTTGTAGTTGCTCCCAAATCCCATACAGGTAGGAGAGTTCTGTCAAATCCTGGTGGACTTCAGCTTGGCCAGTGACAGAAAAGGAAATTGCCGAGGATTTCAAATTAGCTGATCTTGGGATTTTCCTTTCCAACTCATGTAAAGAGAGGTCTGTTGTCTATTAGAATAGTGAAATCTGAATCTGAACTTTGGTGCTTTGTGAATGGGGTCAGGAATCTGTTACATAATGTGAAAATTAAAATTTCAAAGATATTTCTATTCAACTCCATGACGCTGCCTGGTCATCAGACCTTCATGTGGATATTGCCAAGCTTGGTTCATTTCCTCATGTCCAGTTGGCAGCCATGGGCACTGGCCTGACCTGGCAGTCTACCCATCCATCCCCCACTTTCCACGGCTGGCCCTCTGGACACTGTGAGAGGAAACATTTAGTCTGATCTGAAAGGTCACAGGACAAGGGGCATCGTGCCACTTCTACATCTCTTGTCCTCAGACAGATAAGGGCATTGATTACCAATACAATTCTGGTCTTAAAGGGAAAGCAATAAAACCAATGACAAGACCAACAACAAGCAAAAGAGCAAGTGATGCTTTCAGATACTGTGCCTAAACTGTTTTTTGGTTATTAGAAATTTACTCTCAGCTTTTGGGCTTTTAAAAAAAATACTGTAATTATAAGAGTACTAATTTATGTCTTAGGTAAGAGCAAGCCCCCTCCCAGTCCCACAGTTGACAATGGGGCCACGCCCCTCTGAAATGGCTTGACTGGAGACGGTTAGGAGGATGTCAGAGGCCAAGCCAATGTGGTATTTCTCCATCTCCCACACAAATGGCCATTCTGCTCCCTTGTAAGGATAAGAGTGCATTACTGTAACAATAATACATTAAATGATATTCTAAGTGGCCTTCAATAGTTAATAGACCTCTTTAAGCACCTAACTTGCTCCTGGGTAAGGATTCAGACACAGGGGATAACGGGGCTTATAGCTTATTATTTATACCACACAGACTCAAGAAAACCAACAAGAGTTCACTTTCTCACCCCATAATACTATCACTGCAAATTGAAATTCATTGAGCATCTCCATCTGTAAATTAGTCAAAATTGAAGCTGTGTCTAATCAACTGGAACGAAAACACCATGGAGCAGTAGAACCGTCACTTTGGATCACCATGACCTGTCTACTCAGTCTGGATAGATGTGCCTCACATGCCCCGACCACGCAGAGAGTGATGCCCTGTTAAGTTGGTGCAGTGGCTGCCTCTCCGATGCTTCTGGCTGGTCGTTTCATTGCACAGGGGCATGACCTTGAATCAAGCCATTCATTCTTAGTGTCTGGCAAACAGTGTTCAAAGATTTAAGTATTTGAATTTTTAAACTGATGGCTCTTTTCCCCTCCAAATTATATGCCAGGAAAAAAAGAATTATGTCTGAAAAATAACATTCATCTGTCCCAAGAGCCGCTAAGTTAATCCCTCTATGTGAAGTTTTGCTTAGGGGGAAAAAAAGGAAGTGTTTTTTGTCTATTCCACAAACTCATACAGCCCTGCTGGATAAATTAGCCCTAAATGACCCCCACCAGAGCTATGACCTTTTTTTTTTAAGTCTCCATTATCCATTGTCCATTTGTCCAGTTGTGGGTGATAGACTGGAAGGAGTGTGAGATTCTGCAGCGACTAGAAGTCTTACATTTTGCCAAATGTCCTGGTTTTATGGGTCTGGCTTTTTGTGCCAGTTGATTTTATTGACATGATTGTTTGTCCCAGCTTCAGTATATAATTGCCTAATTTTTTATCTGTGACTATGAGTCACTTATTTCTCTTTGATGTTAATTGTATGGAAAGCAGTTGAAAGGAGAGCTCTGTGTGTCTCCTCTATCTTAATAGGAAGCATGGTTGAAAGTCACAAGAGAGGAAAAGGAGAGAATCTGATTAGTCAAATGTGCCTTTCCAAGATAAATGATGGCCATTGATTGTGTTCAAAGATTGGATTTCCAAATGATCTGCAATGCTCAGAAGAGCAGTACAGCACTGACTCCATCTGACGTCACATTGCAGGTCTGTGATCGATCAGCTTTAAAACACAAACAGACTCCAGAATCTAACCAAATATCTGCTTTAATCTAAGACCTATCTCTTTCTTTGTGCTCACAGAAGTCTATTCTTATTTGGGAACAATCCAGATGAGCAGTGCCAAGTGCACAGAACGTATGACATTTTCCACTTTATAGACAGACTAGAGGCCTGGTGCACGAAATTCATGCACTGGGGGATGGGGGTGCTGTCCCTCAGCCCAGACTGCACCCTCTCCAATCTGGGACCCCTCAGGGGATGTCCAAATGCCAGCTCCCAACAGCTCGCCTGCCTGCCAGCATGATCATCCCCTAACCACTCCCCTGCCAGCTTGACTGATGCCTAACTGCTCCCCTGCCAGCCCGATCACCCCCAACTGCCCTCCCCTGCAGGCCTGGTCCCTCCCAACTACCCTACCCTGCCAGCCCAATTGCCCCCAACTGCCATCCCCTGCAGGCCAGGTCACCCCTAACTACCCTCCCCACAGGCCTGGTCTCCCCCAGCTGCCCTCCCCTGCAGGCCTGGTTGCCCTTAACTGCCCTCCCCTGCAGGCCTGATTGCCCACAATTGCCCTCCCCTGTGGTCATCTTGTGGCAGTTATCTTTGACCACATGGGGGCCGCCATCTTGTGCGATGGTGTGAGGGTCATTTGCATATTACCTCTTTATTATATAGGATAAATTGGTGTCACTAAAACCCACTATTTCAGAGATCAAACAGAAAAATCTGGGGAAACTTGTAGCTAAACTGCTCGAAAGACACTTGTCTTTGATAGTGTTTTAAGAAAATATTTCAGCGTCTAGAGAATACAACTCTTTGACTTAAAAATATTTGCTCTGATTTCTTGCTTCTCAGTTTATGCATGTATTTTCCTGAGGTCTGCCTACCAAGACCCAGAGAAGAATTCTATATATTTTCTACCATTCCCTGGCAACCGTATCAGGTCATTTTCAATCAGAAAAACAGTGATTGGAAATTGAAACCAGTAAGACAATGGATTTTTTTTTTTTAATCTAAACCCAAGTCATAATTTTCTTTGGCTCAGATATAGAAATTTAATGTAAGTTCAAGTATGTTTTAATGCATTAGAAGGAACTTTAAGGTAATGGAATAATTATTACTGTAGTATATAAGGACAAAGATAGCCACACATAACCACAAAATTGATACAAGTCTCGTGTTCATTTTCATGTAATAATCTCACTTTCACCTAATTATCATATCTAGCCTATTTTTGTTGCACTCACATGGTATATTGAGTGTTTGATTAACTAATAATTTACACTATACAATTACAAAAGATCATGATGGTAACAATTTAGAATCATATCAGTGTGATTTGTTTGTTGTGCTGAATCAATCAAAATATTGTTCCCAATTTTCATTTAATGGCTTACTGAAGCAACTTAAATGTTCTGCTGTTAGCCATCCATCTTTGATTCTTTCCTTTTTGAAACTACAAAAGAATTTTAAATTTAAGGTATGGATACAGTTGTATAAAGCCACATACATAGAAATCTGTTCTTATTTTTCAATTAAAGCATTTCTATTAACTTCATACAATAGACAATTTATATAGATATTGCTTTAAAATGGGAAGAGACTTGATGAAGTATAACAAGGTGTTTGGCTAGGTTGGATTTAGGGCTCAGATATTTCTGACCAATAATTTGGTAAGCAACACCCTTTGCCCCTTAAAATATGTATATTTATTCCCTGCATTACATAGGGACCAGGGAGGCTCATAGGGGGACAACGAGCAAACATGCAGTGTGATAAAGACACATTAATCACAGTCACAAAAATGAATTTATAATTATAAACTATAATTAGTGCCATTGTAGAGAAAACACTAAAGCAGCTTAAGAAAGGCTTTTTGGGGTAGTGGTGTTTGTGTTGACATCTAAAGAAGAAACACAAATAACTAGTTGAAGAGGGGCATTCTGGAAATAGAGGTACATGGACAGAGGAAACTTGGTGAGCAAAAGTGCTGTCATGGGAAGAAACATGCTGGATTTGAAATGTGAAGAAGTCCTGGTGGTTGGTTCACAGAGACTACTGGGAGGGTATCGATGAGAGATACTCAAGAAGTAGGTGGGGGCTGGATTGTGTACAGCCTTTTCAAAGATTCTGGTCTTTAAAAGCAATGGAAAGCTACTAAAAGAATCCCTTAATCCTAGTTACATTAGTATTAGTATTATTCTAATTCTATGTAGGAATGAACTGGAGGAAGCCAGTTCAACAAATCATTAAGTTGCCAGGTGATAGATAATGGTAGCACAGACCAGTGTGGGATGACATAGATGGAAACAGTGGACAGATTCAAGGCATTTGGTGTTGCAGAGTACCCAGGCTTGGTAATGGTCATCATTTGGTGGAGAGGTAGGTGAAGCAGATGATTTTCAGTTTTCTCACTTGCTTATCTAGCTATGATAGTTACTAGTTAGATAACCCTGGGAGGGGACCAATTTGAGAGGAGGTGTGAATTTGTTTTTGGATAAATTAAATTTGAGATACTCTTGAAACATCCAAGTGAAGAAGCCATGTAGATAATGGCCTACATGATCTAGAGACTAAAGAAAAGAAATTATATAAATATATATATTTTTTTATATCAGTGGCATATAAATAGAATTAAAGTGGAGGACATGAATATGTTTCGTAGGAAGAATGTGTAGAATGATAAGAAACAAGGAGCCGAACTCAGCCGTGAAGGACTCAAATATTAATCATCAGGTGGAGGAAAATATTCAAGGGAAGACATTGGACAAGGAGAAGCCAGAGAGCCACCAGGAAGAGTGGTATCACAGTGACTAAAGGATGAGAGAGCTTTAAGAAAATGGAGCATGATCAATAATGCCAGAATTGCCCAGAGATTAGATACAAAGAGCACTGAAAAAATATTCATTCCATTTGGTGACCTGGAGGCCATCATCAGAACCATTCTTTACCACAATGGGAAGAGAGCCCTGGCTGGAGTAGGTCAAGGAAACAGTGGAAAGTAGGGAGATAGAGACATCAGGTAGAGAAACCTTGTCAATTTGTAGGCCCCTGTGTGGGTTTCTAGGAATAAATAAGGAGGGACCGCTGTAAAAGTGTCACCCTAGTGGGAACTCAGACCAATGAGAACCAGCTGTTAATGTTTTTATTAATCTTATCTGTACTGACTTCAGGTTGAAGCTTGATTAGTATTCCACAAAGCTGTTAAGCCTTAAACAATTAACCAAAATATGATCAGATTAGATTTTGCCACCTTAAAAATTAAATTAGATCATAGAGCACAGCAAGCCAGTTGACTTATAAATGATCCATCCAGGCAAACAAGATAGTATTTAGTCTCTTGTTCTGAACCACCTGCACCATAGTGTAGTCACGCATCCATTCATGGAGGCATTTGGTGTTAACTGACATCGAAGCAACTAAGGGAATGGTGTCTCTGTAGAAAGGGTATCCAGCCCAGCTGGTATGGCCCAGTGGTTAAGTGTCAACCTATGAACCAGCATGTCATGGTTTGATTCCCAGTCAGGGCATATGCCCGGGGTTGTGGGCTCAATCCCCAGTATGGGGCATGCAGGAGGCAGCCGGTCAGTGGTTCTCTCTCATCATTGATGTTTCTATCTCTCTCTCCCTCTCCCTCTCCCTTCCTCTCTGAAATCAATAAAAAAATATTTTTTTTTTAAAAAAAAGAAAGGGTATCCACAGAGGACAGGCAGATAATACACATGAATGAAAAGTAACTGTGAACAACTAGAAGGAGTATGCCCCCTTCCGGAGAGCAGGGGCCACTCTGTTCAAGCCATCGATGGCCATGGGAAATGTCAGGCACTGAAGATTTTATGTGAAATCTGCCAATAGGTCATTACATCAAAATTTTCAGGATATATCTGGCCTATGGTCTTCCAGTTTATTACTTTTGTTGGAGGTTGACAAATTTTAATTTAGAGGAGGTTTCATGAGCACTTGCTAACTGCAACTCATGGCACCTGCTTATGGGGAAGCGGAGATGGCATGGGCCCCCCTCTTTCATTATCTAGTGAGGAGTCAGCATGAGCCACCTACCATACAAGGTAGAGGGATATAAATGCTGGAAAGAGGTACAAATTACAAGCTTCCAGAATCCAGAGGAATGAGCTGTTGACTTTGGTTAGAGAGAAGGCTGTCAGCATACTTTACAAAGGTAACATTTTTACTGGGCTTTGAAGGATTTCAGAGGGGAGGAAGGAAATGGAGGAATAAATAATTTCTCAGCAATACCCTGAATCTTCCTTTATAACATGAAATGTAACATTCAAAATCAAAACAAAAGTACGCACAATGTGGAACATTTTTAGGTTCAGAGAGCTTTGTTTTGAAATGGTAACAGGACCAACCCAGGTAGAATCCTTCCATCAAAAGAGATGATTAACTAGCAAATGACATCACCTAGTAATTTGCTGGTTGCTATTAAAGAAAAGAGTAACAGTTAACACAGGTATTGCTTTATAGTTTACCTGTAGCTTTCACTCCCCTTTCCTCATCCAGGGATGTGATTTAGCCAAGACTCTCCCAGTCAGGATGGCTACCGCAGCCCAACTTATTAGAGTTATTTGAGGCCAGAACAGCCTGCCCTCTGGTTATGTTAGGGAACAGCTGCCACACAGTGCTTACCTCCTTGCAAACACTTTCCAGGGCTAATTCCGACTAGGCATGGTGGAGTGCAGGCATTTTTCATGGTTCTCTGGAGTCTTTTCCCCAGGAGAAAGGCTTATTCCCTTCATGGTGGAGGCTGCAAGACCCCATCAGTAGGAAAGTTCCCTGGGCCCAGAATGCCTGCTCTGTGTTTCATCATGAGAGCAGAACCAGGCTGGTTTTTTAAAAAAAGGATTTTAAGACAGGTTAGCTCAAAATGTCCTTGGTGGTTCCCAATCCACCAAAGTGATTCAGGTGACCCCAATGATGAGATACACAATAAAAATATGACCACTGGCCCGGTGGGTGTGGCTCAGTGGTAGAGCATCAACCCATGAACCAAGAGGTCACTGGTTCAATTCCCAGTCTGGCCACAAGCCCGGGTGATGGGCTCTAAGGCTGGTGGGGGGCATGCAGGAGGCACCAATCAATGTTTCTCATTGACGTTTCTATCTCTCTACCTCACTCCCTTCCTCTCTATCTAAAATATTAATAAGAACATGTTTTAAAATGCAACCACTGTAAAGTAACATTTTTGCACAGAATGAGCAGAAGTGGTGTCTCTAGGTGGCCTCTTTTAGTCACATCTGACATCAGGTCTCATTACCTCCAATCCCAACCCCATAGCTCCGTGGTTCTTAAACATTTCTATGCCCCCAAATCACCCAAGCATTGTAATAAATGCAAATTTCTGAGACCTACCCCAAAGATATTGACCCAGAAGGTAAAGTGGAGCCCAAGAATATAAATTTTTAAAAGCAATTTCAAATAATTCTAGGTGACAATTCATGGACTTGCCTTTGAGAACCATTGATAAGAATCACCTATTTCCTCACCTGACCCCCTGCTATCAGACCTTACTCAACATTATGAACAAGTAGAATGAAGTGAGATGATGATGGCCTATCAGGAGAGCGAAAGGGGCATGGGTTCTTGTGGCCAGGGCCTTCTATTCAATAACTGCCTGAAATTTAAATTTCCAATATTATTTGCAAATAAAGTTATTTGTATATGTAATTAAAGAAATGAACCAACAGGATTGGAAAAGATGACCTTCATCAAATAATTTTAAACTTTTGTCTTATTACTAGGTTATATCTACAGGTGACAATTTCAATTTTCAAATAAATCCTCTAATTATGTTTGAAATAGCACAGTTTTATTAAATTGTATTTTTTGTGTTGACTATGCTAATACCATAAATGCAAATTTTTAATCTGTATCAACTTTATAATATTTATTTAGGCATTTATTTTTATTTTAAAATACACCAAGAGCCCCCAAAACATAGAAGTGACCTGGACCTCTCATTGTTGAGAAGTCATCTCAAGAGATTGGAAAATAAATAATAAACTTTCAAAAATGTTGCTTGGTAGGATTGTAAATATGCATCACTAAGCTAGAGTCACTTATTTTGACTCAGAGTCTCAGGTTTAGCATGACTGAGTTCCTTCCCAATTGTCCCGGAGTACAATAAGAGGACGAAAATAACTTTTCACTTTCAAAAAGTTGAACCAGAAGAAGCTGAGCTGTTCTTCCTAAACAGATAGAAATAAAACATTCATTCATTGTTAGAAGGTCTGGAACATTGATCTACCGACTTCCCATTGACTTACTCTTACTGAATATTTGACTTACTCTTACTATTTACCACCGATTTAACCTCTCTCTCTCTCTCTCTCTCTCTCTCTCTCTCTCTCTCTCTCTCTCTCTCTCTCTCACACACACACACACACACACACACACACACACACACCACAACCAAGTCTTCAATTGATATAACTGGCATATCAGTTTCAGAAGCCATTTTCAGCTTCTTATTTCATGACTTCCAGAATGCTGCTGGGGAACTCAGTGCAGTTTTCTTAGCAAATTCCACAGAGATATTTAGCGGAGCAATACAGTTAATGGCTGCTAGGCAATTTTGTCAAATTAGTTGTTTTCTGGTGACTTATCTGTAATACGGAGGGAGCTACACAATGTTATCTGTTTGTAAATAATTGGAATTCCTTCCTGAGCGTGCAGGGGGGAAATGCTTTATGACTAAATGGAGTTGATTCCTCTGGTAGTTCAGTTTTCTTACATAAATCTCCTTCGCTGACCTCAAACCAATGCCTACCTTTCCCATCCTTTTTTTCTCCCTGGAGGAGAAAGAACAAATAAACAAAACCCGACTTGTTAGAATACAATAGTTTGTTAAGAGAGAGCTTGATTAGTTGGTGATTAGTGTTGTTTTAATGAAATAGGATGCAAAGATGTAGCCCATGGGAAGTTATTTACCTGGGAAGGAAATAAAATTAAAGGGAGAGATTAGCACTGGGCTGCTACAAGGGAGAGAGATCTTTGTTTTGTAGGTGTGGGCACTATTTTTCAGGATTATACTCAATCTGGAGACCAAGGACATTATTAGGACAATTTTTAAACATTTAATTCCTCAGGGTCAATGAAAATAACAATACATTTGCGCTGTGCTTTGCAATTTACAGAATGCCATGATATAGTTTGGTTTTCCTTTCACAATACCCTGTCTTAAAGCACCAATCTGTGTGGCCTTTAACCCATCCATGGAAGTTACATCAAATAATAGTCCCAAGTTGAAATCTTAAAGTTCTTTTAAACGTTTCAATAGAGAATAGTAATCTTGAAAAAAAAAATTTAACATTTTTCATTAAAAAGCTCTCTCTATTAGTGTCCATTCTCCACTGTATGATTTAAAAAGAAAATCTGCACCCGGAAAACTGCATCTGGCTATGTTCTGGGCACAAGCAGTGGAGGCAGAAACAAAGCCAGCCTTTTCGGAAGCCCTCGGCTCTCCGTGACTCTGGAGAGCAGGCAGTTGGGAATGGCGGAGACGCAGGTCATTTTCAATCAGGAAGAAGCGGGTCTGTATGAAGCATGCATCCCATTAACCATCAAATGGACTTGACTCACAGCCTTAAAGGACCACTAGAAGAGAAGCCTCCTGTGAAGGTCCCAGCCTGCAAAGGGACTGACGTGTGTGTGTGTGTGTGTGTGTGTGTGTGTGTGAGAGAGAGAGAGAGAGAGAGAGAGAGAGAGAGAGAGAGAGACAGCTGCTTACTGGTGCATGGAGGACTCCAGCATCCCATGCTGCTGTGGAGGGGAGTGAAACAGAACCGCAGCCCCCTGGTTTCTCCTGCCTTGAAGAAAGCCTGAGACCCCCAATCATTTATCACGAAGGAGAATATTTGAAAGAAAAATGAGAGTTAATAAAAGGCCTTTTAAAAATTTTAATAAGACCGAAGAAGTAAATAAGCTCAAATTGAGGTCAGGAAAGGAGAAACCAGACCTAGAAATAAGTGTATTTTGCTGACATCACCGAAGAAGTCAATGCTCCTCTTTCAGAGAAGATTAGCCTTAAAACCACAGTGTCGAGAACTCATCGAATCATTTCTCAGAGCCCTCCTCCCACGTTTCTCTGCCTCTTTCTGGTGCCAGAGGCTGGCAGTCAACCCTAGGCCAGCAGTCATGGCTGCAGACACATTCCAGATGGAAAGAGCATTTTGCTTCTAGACACTAACAAAGGACGTGGCAGTTGGCGAGTGACCCTCCTGCTGGGAGCAGGTGTCTGCCCTTTGACGAGACTGCATTTTACACAGAAGAGCTTGAAGTGACTGTTGCTGGTAGCAGGTCAAACAAGTTGCGGTTTTTGAGAAGCCGTGGCTAACCAGCTCGGGGTGAGGAGCGATGACATGGGAAATGAATTACCTGTTTACTAATGTCCCAATAATTCAGCCATTTATTTTGATGGGGGCGTGCAGTGTTACGGCTCCTTACTGCCAGGCTGAGGTTCTAGAATCTAGCCAGTGGAAGGCTCAGTGGAAACTGTTGGTTGGGAGAACAGTAAATTCAAAGGCACACACACACACACACATAGAAAAACATAAACTAGATTTTGGAAAATAATTTCATATGTGAGCTAGTAATTCCTTCAGTGAAATACACCATACTTCTAAAAGATGACTTTCTTACCTTTGAGTTAATGGCTTCTGCAAGCAATTTAACACAATCAGAATCTTTAGGATAACCACCCAAACACCCAATAGGAGTAGAATGATTAAATGAATTGTGAATTGGTCATACTGTAAATGAATAATTACAAATGTATACAACATTATGGTTTATTCTCACAAGTCAAAGATTAAGCAAGAGATGTAAGACCCTAATAATGTACATATGGGATCATTCCATTTATAAGTTCAAAGCAGGAGTGTATGTGTAGTGTATGTGGTTAGAAGGCAGGAGAGGGGTTATTTTAAATTGCAGAGATGTGAGGGCTTGTTAGTGGCTGAAAGGGGGTCCGAGGGGATGCTAGTAATTTGCTATTTCTTGATCTAGGTGTTGCTTACATGAATGCATTCAGTTTGTGCTGATTCACCAAACCAATTACTGTATGCACTTTCCCATACATATATTTTACCTTAATTCAAAGCTAAAATGTTAAATCTCTTTATTATATAATAGGTTCTGATAAGATCTGATTTATACATTAAAAAAATAGGATAACAGTCTACTAACTGCTATAGAAAAATAAATTCAGCTTCAATTTTATTCTTGGTATGTGATAGCTGTGTCTATGGCTTAGAGAGTCCTGGATCATGAACAGACTTGAGACATGAGGCATCTGAAGGAAGCAATGAGTGTCTTATGGGTAATTTCAAGCACATGTTTTCAATTCCCTTCCCAATAAAATTCTAACCATGACCCGTCTTTGGTTAACCTTAAGTTGGAAACGCACTCTACTTCTGTCTAATGTTGAATGTAAAATTGTGCCTGCTATATAAAAATAAATTATTTGAAAGAAGTAGGCATGTAAGCTCTGGGCACAAAGTTAAGTTGGACTCCCTTTCCCCCCATATTCTTCTAGTTCCTCTATTATGGATATTCAACTACCAGCTCTTTTTCCCACTCAGTGCATTGAAAGTTGCTACTATAACTTGATTTTTATTAAGTGGTGGATTGTATGACAGGACATGGGTGATAATGAACTCAAGTAAGTATTGGGAATGTTGACATCTAATTCTAGCTTTTCCACTTTCTCATGCTGGAATATGGGTAATTCACTTTTCCCCTCAGAGGCCTCAGTTTCTTCATCTGCAGAACGAGAGAGTTGATACGGACAACCTCTTAAAGATTCACAAACCAACACAAATAAATGACAAAGGTTGACAAAGCTAGATATAATGCAGTACAAACACTCTACCAGAATTCTTTTACTGGACGATTATATGAGTGAGGGGAAGAAAGCCCCTAAGATTGATTGAATTATGGCACAGAGGTGTTTTTTTTTCACCTATTCTTTAATAGAAATTATTCCAAATTGCCTTAGGATGGCAGTGGAGGGTTCAGAAGTTATGATGATATTTTTCTTGGACCTCAATCTGTAGCCACTATCATTGTTTTCCTCTTAAAACACTGCAGTTCTAATAAAGCGAGAAGAAAATGCCACCCCCTACCCCAGAATGGAATATGTCAAACCAGCGTGACATTTGTCCTTCCAAGTCAAGGAAGTAAGTCTTAACTTAAAGCTTGGAAGCCCTGTAATTATAGTAAATCCACCCCATCAGTCTGTAACTGGGATTATAATATTGGGTTGGACCACATTTCCATTCCCTAGAGGAGAAATGGTTTATGAAGAACTGGCATGTTTGAAGTTAAGGGAATGCTCTCAACCTGAGTAGATATTGAACTGCGCAATACTATTGTCACAAAGGGGCCATTTTCAACACTGAAAATTTTCCTTATTTCTTCTAAGATTAGAGTTGGTATAAGGTACAGGTCTATCAAATGAGAACTTAAGTCCTTCTGGGCAAATAATTCAGGCACAACATGAAAAATCTCAAGGTTTGGGATGTGAGAAGAGCTGCCATGTCAAATTGGTTCAATCCTATTTCCACCTGTCAGCTCTGACAACTGACTGCTGCTTGTCACCTACTCACAGAAAACTGAAAACAAACAACAACAGACTTCCAAGATTAACTGCCTCAAGCTGGGGATATAGTAATGAGAAAAGTTACCTTTGAACACACTGGAATTTAATTCTTGGAGGCAATTGCATAGTATCCCATTCAGCCTGTTTATTACAGTTTTTAAAAAGTGAGGGTGACTGGCTCTGACGCTTCTTAAGGAGGTAGCGAGTCCATGAGTTGTCTTACTTCCTTAAAGTTGTCTTCTCAGAATTAGGGCTATCTCCACAAGAATTGCCTGTGAGACCCTTGGAATCCTGTCTACTGTAGGACCTCATAGAATCTCCTTAATGCGTCTTTTCAGTTAGAGGGAAAGCAGCTGAAAATATAGCTTTCACTGTGCTGGGTAGTTGTAATGGTTGTGGTTGTTATTTTATAACTTTTGTCTGGTTATATGTTCAAGGCATGAAAAGAAAAAGGTGCTTTACCTTGCCAAGTTACAAAAGGCTCATCAGAGTTTGGAGGGGAGGCAAAAGGCTATTATTGGCTTATATCTGGGTGAAGTAATTCAATTCTCTCATTTATATACTATAAAACTTGTATACAAAAGATGATTAAACATTGCACTTGAGATCAGAATATTTTTAAATGGGTATTATTCCCAAATCTGTTAGTTTCCCAAATCTGTTAGTGTCAAGTACAAATATTTAAAATGTTGGTAGTAATTTCAGCTTTACATACGTATATGCCCTATTCATTCAAGGAGTTTCAATCTCATTAAATGAGCTTTCTTTGTAAATAATTTATATATTTGATTCTTAGATAATTTCACTTGGGTTCTAAGAGTATACATAGACTCTATTGCACTGTTAACAGACTTGCAATTTTTAAATGCAAAAGTAGATGCTGACTGGCCCTTAGAACATATTTTCTTTATAATAATAATCTTCAAAAATAAATTATACACATGAACATTGCAATCATCTTATCTGATTTCATATGAACTAATTTTAATAGAATCTCCAAAAATACTGCATATATTATAGAATCCATCTGACTCTAAAATAAATGCTGTAAATTGTATATTACTGAAATGCAGCATATGTGTGTATCTGTTGAAAAGGAGGTAGTATAACTGATATCTTATTTTTGGTTAGAAGAAAAAAAAAACGTTCAATTAAGGAAAAGTAAGCAGCATTTGAGTGTCGTAAGTATGCATACATATTCAGAGAACTGTAAGTGCCACTGGGAACTACCCATCAATAAAATAATGAAATACTTCATACCAATTGAAAAACAGCCTCTCTTCCCAGCCTTAAAGTGTGTGCCCCTGCTCTTCCTTAAGGATCTTAGAACTTCCTCCAGATTCTGCAATTAAAGGGATTTAACTGACACAGCAAGGGGCCTCCAGGACTCAGTGGAGCATTATCTGTAATCAGCCCACATAACTAAATCAAGGATAAGCCCTGGCCAGATGAATGCATGAATGTGCTGTCAATAAATAGTATGGGCCTTCAACTAGCATTCTAGCTCCTCCAACTTCCAACTGTGTGACCTTGGGCAAGTAACTTAAACTTTCTGGGCCTCAGTTTCCTTATCTGTAAAATGAGGAAAATAATAGTATCTACCTCATGGAATTGTTGATACAATTAAACTGAGTTTCTGTGTGTAAAATGCTTACAACAGAACCTATATAAGTGTCAGAGATGATGATGATGATGATGATGATGATGATGATGATGATGATGATGATAAAGTTGATGAAAACAATGACTGATCTGAGCATGAGCTAGACCACCTGCCTAAGAGAGGAATCTCTGATTAAGTGAGGTGTTTAACACTTAATGATGAGAACTAACCTGATCATATCCTCTCTCTTGGAAATTATGATTTACTAATTTGCACAGAAATAATAGGTTCTCTGCATTTGAGTAATAGTTCAAACAGTGTCAAGCTACCATTCATATTCTCCATGAGGCCAAGTGACTATCCCACAGGGATGGTAATGAACTCCCCATTATCAAAGTTATTCTGTGTTTCTGGGTTCTTCATGATGCATACAAGAACATAAATGATACAGCTATATGAAGCAGAGTTCAGATCGGTGAAACATGTATCTATGTACAATGCTCATTACATATAGAACATTAATTCCTAGAGCAGTGGGTCTCAGCTTTTAGAATAACATCTGCTGTCTCCTAGAGTCCCCTAGACTATCTGCAGACCAGTGTTGTGTGTCATTTCTGGTCTGGGTGAGGTCCATGGACAGTCTAAGATTAAAGGAAGAGGAAGAAAGAAGAGGGGAAGAATGAAAACAAAAAGAAGATATACTAGTACACCTTGTGTGACTCTAGAGCAACTTCTTGCCATTCTGGTTCTAATGACTTATTGGCACGTGTGGTAATTTGCAGAGCTTGGCAGACAGAGCTAGGGGAATAGTGGGGAGGGAAGGAGGCAATGAGAGGGAGTAGACAGTGGGAAGAGTACGAGTGCTCTGGATGGATTTAAAGTGGTGTTGCCAATATTATTACTGGTTTAAATGGAAAGTAGACCATAAGGCCCTTTGAGATTAAAGCAAGGAATACTGCCTGTAAGGGTAGGAGCAGGGTGAATGCTAAAGGGATCAAAGTTTTGCTACCCTGAAGCTGCCTTGTTGGGATATTGGTTTTAAGTTGTTCATTAAGAAACAAGACTCAGAAAAAAATTTTACCCCTCCTCCCTTCCTGCCCAAGAGATTCAAACAGAGAAACCTGCTTCAGGAAGGAGATCTTAGGTACCACCTTAGCCTAGTTTGAATTAAGTGTGGTAAACAAGAAGCGTTGAGGCAGGGGCCTGTTAGCTAGATACCCCAGGTCCCGTTGTTTCTGAGTTTCCCAGCAAGGATTTTCCTGCCATATGTGTTCTGTTCTTCTTCAACTCACTTCTGAAATCTAATGTCATATTCCACCTGGCCCCTACCCTATCCCCATCCCACCCCCCTTCTCCTTTGTCCAAAATCTTATATACCCAATGTTGCCTCACAGTCTTTGTGAATTCCCCATGTGCATGTATTAAGCTTTGATTTTCTCCTGCTAATCTGTCTCTGTTAATGTGATTATTAGCACAGCCAGAAGAACTTAGAAGGTGGGAAGACAAATATTAATATTTTGTTTAACCGTCACAATGCAATAGTGCGGATAAAAGAAAATACATCTGATGGGGTGACCAAGGCCTACCCTCTATTTCCCTCCCATTTTCTACTGCTCCTCCCCCACATCTCATTTTCCTTCCCAGTGTACCACCAGGAAACAGAAACCACAAATGAATTAACAGGGACGTGGATCTCCCCAGAATGTGCCAACCTGGCCTGCAGATTATTTCAAGATGAAAACCATTAAAGCCCAACAAACTCAGGAGGAGTTTCTTAACCTCCCCCTCACCTACCTAAAAAGATTCAGATAGAAAAATCTGCTTCAGGAAGGGAACCTTAGTATAGTCACCTTAGCACATATGAATTAAGTGTGGCAGACAGGGAAGATGCAAGTAAAAATCTGTTCCCTACGTTAGCGTAGGTAGCTAGTTATTATTCATCAAGGAAAGGAGCAAATGGAATCAACATGAAGCCTAATAAACTAGGGACCTGAATCGGACCTTAAGCCTCATTCACTAGGAACCTATAACATTCACAGGCTCCCCAGGGAACCGCTGCATCCTCCACACTCAGGACCTAATCCCTGAGCAATGCCTGAGCAGGCAGGAAGAATCTCCCCAAGGAACAACCGCAGGATATGGGGGTTATTAGAGGGGGTAGTGAGCAGGAGGGGGAAATTCCTTTGTTAGGTGCATGTGCAATAGGAGCCAGGATAGCACAGGGGGAGGTAAGCACACACACAGTAGAAACCAGATGATGCAGCAGAACTTGGGGTGTGGGCAGTAGGATCCAAAATGCCAACATAAAGGGGCAGAGTCTAACCTGGGGAGATAATCAGATTGGATAAGGGAGCGGAACCCCAGAAGTTCCAGAATAAAGACTGGTTATGGGGAGGGCCCAGCACAGGCCCGAGAAAGCCCAGGAAGTAGGTTGGCTAGTTTGAAAGAAAGCCTGTTCCTTCTGGGAAACCAAGAAAATGTATGGAGGATTATCAAGGATCTCAAAGTAGTTCCTACTAGAGCCTGCTCACCTTCTACATCCCTGAGGGCATATTATTTCCCTTCACCCCAATAAACCATGCCACTACAATTCAACTTCTCCCATGTGTGTGCTCTTTGAATCTCCTTTCTCATGACACTCCAATAACCCATTTACACCAGCAACACATACATCCCCCTTTGTGTCCCATTGTTTCTGGGTGGCCCTGTGAGAATTTGTTTACCAAATGTTACCAAATATTTGCTCTTTCTTATCTACCTGTGAATTTCCTACCCCCTCTCCCTTGCCTCTTAGTCCAGAATGACATATATACCTCATTTTACCTGACTGTCTTTGGAATTTTTTTTATTATTATTATTGATTTTTTACAGAGAGGAAGAGAGAGGGATAGAGAGTTAGAAACATCGATGAGAGAGAAACATCGATCAGCTGCCTCTTGCACACCCCCTACTGGGGATGTGCCCGCAACCAAGGTACATGCCCTTGACCAGAATCGAACCTGGGACCCTTGAGTCCGCAGGCCGACGCTCTATCCACTGAGCCAAACCGGTTTCGGCTGTCTTTGGAATTTTCATGCTCATGTGAATTCCCTGTGCGCACATATTAAATTTTTGTTTTATTCTGTTAATCTGCTGTATGTCATTTGAATTATTTGACCAGCCAAAACTAAAGGGGTAAGGGGGAATTTTCCCTGGCCGCAGCAACCCCAATAACCATGACTGGAGGGCATCAAAGGGCAGTGTTGGAGAAACCACTGGCCTCATGATTGTTTTTACATCCATAGTCCATGCCCTCTACTGCAACCAGTAGGTTCACAAAAGAATGCAGGAACTTTATCCCAAAGAAATCCATGTAGTCCAAAATCTGGACAAGGACTATTCTAGAAAAAAAAATCACAGAGAGTCAGATAGGGAAAACCCTATAAGAAATAAATATAAGACCAGCATATGTCATTGGCATTCTATCTAACTGCACTCCTTTCTCTAATCACAGTCCTCATATGCAGTACGATTATGTCTGAAAGATGGAAAACAGGGGTCTCAATGCACTCAGAATCTTAATAGCATTTTTTCTTGACTCTGCACTTTGAGCTGCACAAGAGTTCTTTGCCAAATAGGGGGCCAGACTTGACGCTGCTATTTATCATTATTATTATTACTATTATTATTATTATTATTATTATTATTATTATTATGTTAAAATTTATTAACCCTCAGCACTACAAAGAGAAAATGTTTGCTTTTGGTGTGAACAAGAATTATATTTACTAAATAGTCAAAAAGTACAAGCTCAAATGGAAGAAATAAAATGCAGGAGCACTGGAGGAATTCTGATCAAGAGAAGCACACACATTTCTCATTTTTTAGAGCAGAATAAGAGCAGAATAATTTTCTTATTTTCCTAAATTCCCAAATATGTCAAGGTCAGGGAACCCACCTGACCTCTGATTTGTGCAGAAAATGCTGACAGAACAGAGCACTGTGAGCGAGGAAGGGAATACAGTGCGCAAACTTCCTTCCATTCAATATGCAGCCTTGAAAAGCCTGAACAGATTTTTGAATGTTAGTCACCGAGCTCAGAGCTCTGAATTGCTGCAGATCTTACCCTTCACTGTTTTATCCACTGGCGCCTTTGCTCATCAAGGGGCTGAGGAATGAGGCAAAGCTGTCAAGAGGACATAAAGATTACCCCCAATTGCTGACAGCAGATGGTGGCTAATGGCAAGTGTTTCTAACGGAGCTTTATTGTTCCAGGTTGAGGCATTAACGTGTCGCTGTGGGGGTTCTCATGGTTTATTTATTTATTTTCAATTTTAAAAAGTCACTTTGTAAAATGACAGTGTGACACGCATTGTAATTTCTTGTCTGCCCTGAGTTCCCATGTCATGTTTTTCTCCTGTTTTCCTGATGTGGGGGTGACATTTGGGATCCACCGAAAGTGAGGTTGTATTATTTTAAGTTGTGACGACTAATAAGAAAAACATTGATCCTTCCAAATCAGAGAGAGGAATTGTTCTCCATTTTCTGAGCAATTGCAAGAGCTTTGAAATCAAAGTAAACGCAGCCTGTTTCCACATGTGAGGTGGGTTTGACATGGCTCAAACAGCCCCAAACCTATTTGTTCCCACTACAACTGTTTAGTAACCATAGAAGAAAAAGCTTCTTAACACTATTATTTCTCTAACAAAGCAACTTTAGTCACTGCAGATTTATCTGATTTCTGGATGATTATCTTTTTGTTTGATTTCTAAATCCCAAGTATTTTGTTGGACTCCAACAAGTTGTGACTAAAGCACAGGGCAGTTGATTAACGCAGACACAAAAGAAAGCTGGAAACAGAGAAAGTCTGAGACCTTTATTTTTTTTTTTTTTTTTACACATTTCTCCCCATCATAGTCCATCCCAGTTAATAATAAAGGAAGATCATAACAGGTGAGAAACTAACCTCCCTCCCACCCCCACCCTCACCCTTTGCTCTAGTCAAAGGACCTAGGGAGTCTTAGACTCAGTGTCCCACCTGTGAGCAGGGGTTGGGGGGAGGGAGTTGGGGACAGCAGAGGTAGTCAGGAAGTGCTGCATTTTTTCAACCTCCATAAAAAACTGAAACATGTTGTTGGGTTCTAGAATATTCCTTCTCCATTCCCCCTCCCCACAACCTTTTCCCACCCACTGATTAAGACATGTCTTCATGTCTTAGTAAAACCAGATGCAGTAGAGTTGTGATGACGGGACACTTTGGGATCCTACTTGCAACCAGTCTTCATGGTTGTTCTTAGACTGGTTGGAGGACGGAGTAGGAAGGATGGGTATCTGTTGCTCTTGGGGTATTTTCAGAGCAAGGTCTTCCCAGGTATGAAATTCTGGAGCAAGTCCTTGGTTCTCATGTGGATACCTCCCCTGCTGCACTGGATTCAGGCCAGTCCCTCCCCACACCTGCCTAGGTGTACCCAGGACAGCTTCACAGTTGGAAGCCTGAGATCCTGGGCCACCAGCTGTTTCCAGTTTTAAATGAAAATAACACACAAGCAAACAAAACAAAACAAAAGATCAGGTTCTTTATCTGGCAGTCAACCACTGCTTAGAACTGTTGTATTCACTCAGGAAAAGTTGGAGAGATTCTCCTTCCTATTTTTTATTGCAAAACAAGCAGCTCAGCCTTTGAGACGCCACTATTGCCACCGGGCAAAGGTGCCAAATAAACAGATTTTCTGCATCCCTCCTTCCTCCCTGCAGAGTCAAGCATCTTGGGCAGTGTTGTACCTCAGCAGAAAAGGAAAAAATGGAGAATTTTGTACTTTTGATGCAGGCAAGAGCCTCACTACTAATTAAACCACAGCAGCCTGAACACCAAGTCATCAGTTAGTGGCTACCTCCGGCAGCGTTAGAAGGTTCTATGGAGATGGGTTAATGGAGTTTTTGTACCTCAGAATTTTAGAAATAGCCTGATGTCAAGCCTACGGCCTCCTCATTTCACATCCATCATCTCTTCCCCACCGGGAAGTTAGATCTCTCAAGTCTTTTCTGCCCTTGGCTTTCACATCATACGAAGACCAGTTAATTAAGCCAAAGGTCCTTAAAGATTGCTATTATATCAATTAGTATGACTTGAAATGTTATAAAACATCCTGAAATATGACAGAAAATCCTACCTCACCTGGCTTAAACAGTAAGGACAATTACGACACATAGAACAAGAAATTCTAGCACCAGTTGGCTAGAGGGTGGCTCCATAAAACAACTCAAGGGCACCAGGGCCTTGTTCATTCTTCTTTCCATTATGTCAACCTCAGCATATTGGCCTCATCCTTGGCAAGCTCCCCGCAAACGTGCAAGATGACTTCCAAAACTACAAACATCATTGGCAAACAACAATGTACAGACATATGAGAGGGCTGTTGATTCTCATTTGTCTTTTTCATAACGAAGGATTCTTTTGCTAGAAAACTCCCCCCAGATCTCCTTTTAATTCTCATTGGCTGGATCTCATGCCACTTCCAGTCCCACTGACTGGTTGGGAAAATAGGACTATGGTGATTGTCTAGGATGAATCAGGATTTTTACCAGAGCCACATGGGGGAAAGGTAGAAACCTGAATGAAGTCAGAGATTTGTGAGCACATGGCTGTTGGGTATGTCCAGCTTCCAAAGCCAAATAACCTCCTGAATGCCACCGACCTGGTATTCCATGGGCTTTCTTAGCAGTAAAGTCCTGTCTGTCAAGGATAGGGGTGAAAGTAAGAAATTATTACTTATTCACATTATCTGGGTCCAGTGCTCAAAAGCTCAAGATATAAGACTATGCAGGGATGATCAAGACTAGAACAAAAATACATACAAATGCTTTATTCTCTGGGCTTTTTTTTTTTTCCACACAAAGACCTTGGGGGTGTCAGAGACATTATTTTGGCGAGAGTATCTTATTTTCAAGATATTTTTCCTTTGAATTTTTTAGGAAAGCAATATGCTCCCCTCCTCCCCCTGCCAATAGCTCTGGTTATTGGATGGATGGCAGCCTCCATGTTATTCTAAACTAGGATGTGTGAATCTTGCCCAGCAGAGGGACTCTCTATGCCATTAAGGTTTGCAGAGTGTGCATCTACCTTTTCTCTAGCGGGTCTCCTTTCTTGAACCAACAATTCAGCATGGGCACAGTGTTGACTCAGCCAGAGCCTTTTCTCATAGTGATGGGAGACAAGATAAATCTCAATAGATAGAGAATATAGTCTCTGTAATTACATTTAAGAATGTTATATTCTCAAAATAAATATCAAAATGCATAGTGATAGGAGACACCTCTCACAGTGATGAGAGCCAGAGAGCTGATCAACGCCAGCATTTTCAATAAACAAATGCCATTACTTATATATCCCATACCACACTGTTTGGATCATTTTTCTTGACTACCAAGGCCATAAAGAGGAATTTCTTGCACCTGTTTCACCAAACAATAATTATATTTTCTACTGCACAGTATAGTTTTAGAAATAATTTATAGAAGTAGTGAATCATGCTATGATGGCAAATTTTATGTTTCAACTTGACGATTCTAAGGAATGTCCAGATAGCAAGTAAAGAATTATTTCCAAGTGTGTCCGTGAGGGTGTTTCCAGAAGAGATTAGCATTTCAATTGGTACACAGAATTTAAAAAATAATAAATAAAGCCCTCCCCGAGTGTGAAGCCAGCACCTAATCTGATGAGGGCCTGAACAGGACAAAAGGGCAGAGGAAGGTGACTTTGACATTTATTTTCTCCTGTCCTCGGACAGGTTTTGGAGCCTTCAAACTAAATTACACCAGGAGCTCTCCTGTTCTCCAGCTCACACACAGCAGATCATGGGACTTCGTGGCATCCATAAGTGTGTGAGCCAATTTCTATGATCAATCCCCTCTTATATATCTATCTGTAGCCTATTGGTTCTGTTTCTCTGTAGAACTCTCACTAATACACACAAATTATCCAGTGTCTATTACTTGGCAAACCTGTGTGTTCTATCAACTTGAATCTTTTAGAATTTGCTGGGGTTTATGGACTTTATAGGCTATGTTGCTGTAGGGCTGGGAGGAGTTCTGGTCTGGGAAAGACAGCAGATGAAGATAATATGACAGTTCTCTGGCTATAAAGCCTTAGAGAATGCTGCAGAAAAATAATGAAATGAACTATTTAAATGTGCAATAAACTCACAAGTCAGAAGAACCCCAAGTTGCCTGAAATGAAGGTGAAACAGGAGATGAAAGAACAGGTGGGCCAGGACTGCAGGAGTGGGGCTGGAGTGGGGCCTCCTAATGCTCTGTGTGGGATCAGAGACAGGGCCTTGGAATAAGTGAGTGGAGAGTAGGAACCCAGACTCTGAAGTAAAGCTGGGAGCTTCCAGTCTTAGGGCCTTTAACTTGTAACTGATGAATTTTGTTCATTTAGAATAATTATGATTACTGATATAAATAACTGTTTCTTTCATAATATTTGTTCTTCTAATTTACCATAGTTTTTCTTTGCCTCTTTTTCCTTCTTAATTGCATTCTAATGATAATTTGCAGGGTCTGTAAAATAAAGCTTATAGTAAAACAGTAAGCACAATAACATGTAAAAGACAGATAATTGCTAAGATGCAATTTACTAGACTGTGATTCTTTCATTTCCTTTTTTCTTTGTACTAGTTTGGAAGTTATATACTCCATCTCTAATTTTTTTTTAATGGTTACTCTTTGAACTTTAGATTGTATACTTATCTCAACAAAGTCTAAAGTTAATCAGTTTTTCCCAAATGAATCTAAATTCAATATAATTACAATAAAAACACCAGCAGGCTTTTTCTGGAACTAAGTAAGTGAGCATTAACAACTGTGATTTGATTCTAAATATATATAGAAAATAGCAAATGACCACCACGAAGAGCCTACATAATTTTGAAGATGAAGAAGAAAGGAGGAAGAGGATGGATTCACTTTCCTAGATAATAAGACTCACTGTAAAGCTAAAGTAAATAATGTGATATTAGCACAGTGACAGATAAACAGAGCAGAACAGAGAGCCCAGAAATAATCTTGCCCGCCTCCCCTTTCCTCTCCCTCTTTTCCTCCCTCTCTCCCTCATTAGCACATGCACACACAATAGTGGAGTATGACAAATGTGCCATTTTAAGTCAATGAGGAAAGAACAATCTATTTTATATATGATGCTAGGACAATTAGCTATCTAAGGAGATAATTTTATAGAATAAGGTGAAATTAAATTTTTAACTCATTCCATGATAACACACACACACACACACACACACACACACACACACAATATCAAATGAGTTAAAGACTAAATATGAAAAAAGCAAAACCTAGCATTAATAAAATACTCAGAAGAATTAAAAAGTTGTAATAGGGGAGAATTTTTAAAACTAAGATATAAAATATATGTTATAAAGAAAAACACTGAGAATTTGATATTAAAAATTAAAGTCAATGTATGATAAAAAGCCTTTTAAAAGTTGCCTCCCTGAGAACCCATCTGAGACAACATGTACTGACCTTGAGGGCATTATGCTAAGTGAAGTAACACAACAGAAAAAGACAAATATTGTATGATATCACTTATATGTGAAACCTGAAAAAGCTTAACTCATAGAAACAGAGTAGAATGGTGGTTTGGGGAATAAGGGGCAGGGGGTGGGGCAGGGGTTGGGAGATCTCAGTCCAAGGGTACAAACAGTCCCGGAGCCCTTGGGGGATGTCCAACTGACAGCTTAGGGGAGCGGGCCTAAGCTGTCAGTCAGACATCCTTGGCATCTCCCACCACCGCTGCTGGCTCACCAGCTGTCAGCCCAGCT
The DNA here is from genome assembly GCF_951640355.1 of Cnephaeus nilssonii. Taxonomy (NCBI): domain Eukaryota; kingdom Metazoa; phylum Chordata; class Mammalia; order Chiroptera; family Vespertilionidae; genus Cnephaeus; species Cnephaeus nilssonii. Next base: position 49,853,747 of record NC_137075.1, read on the forward strand.
TCTGGCTGAGCGGCACTCCCTCTGTGGGAGCGCACTGACTCCTGGTGGTCAGTGAGTGTAAGAGCGACTGGTCGTTCTGTCTTTGGGTTGAAACTGGCTCTCCAACATCCCCCAAGGGTTCCTGGATTGCGAGAGTGCACAGGCCAGGCTGAGGGACCCCACTGGTGCATGATTGGGCCTGGGGACATATACGGGAGGTTGGCCAGCCAGGGAGAGACCGCAGGAGGGCTCCAGGGCATGTCAGGCCCATCTTGCTCAGTCCCAATCAGCTGGACCCCAGCAGCAAGCTAACCTACCAGTCTGCCCCCTGGTGGTCAGTGCACATCATAGCAAGCGGTTGAGTGGCCTTAGCATATCATTAGCTTATTACATTTTGATTGGTTGAACGGCCGACCAAACAACCAGACACTAAGCATATTAGGTTTTTATTATATAGGATAAAGCTGAAAAAATAATTATTTTTCAAAAGTAGGGGGAAAAGCCTCTGATCAGGAGAAGACATTGAAGTCTCTTTATAACAGACACAAAATTAATATCTAAAAGGGAAGGGGGGGGGGGGAGAGAGCAACCAAAGAACTTGTATGTATATATGCATAACCCATAGACACAGACAATAGGTGGGGGTGGAAAATTAATACCTAAAAGGGAAGGGGGGGAAGGAAGAGAGCAACCAAAGAACTTGTATGTATATATGGATAAACCCATAGACACAGACAATAGGTGGGGGTGGGCTATAAAGGGTCAATGAGAGAAAAAAGGGAATGTATGTAATACTTTCAACAATAAAGATTTAAATACATATATACATGTGTATATATATGTTCATATATACATACTAGAGGCCCGGTGCACGAAATTCGTGCACGGAGGGGGTTGTCCCTCAGCCCAGCCTGTACCCTCTCCAATCTGGGATCCCTCTCACAATCCAGGACGGCTGGCTCCCAACTGCTTGCCTGCCTGCCTTCCTGATTGCCCCTAACCGCTTCTGCCTGCCAGCCTGATCACCCCCTAACCACTCCGCTGCCAGCCTGTTTGCCCCCAACTTCCCTCCTCTGCTGGCCTGGTCACTCCTAACTGCCCTCTCCTGCAGGGTTGATCACCTCCAACTGCCCTACCTTGCAGGCCTGGTCCCTCTCAACTGCCCTCCCTTGCAGCCCTGGTCCTTCTCAACTGCCCTCCCTTGCAGGCCGGGTGCCTCCCAACTGCCCTCTCCTGCTGGCCATCTTGTGGTGGCCATCTTGTGTCCACATGGGGGCAGGATCTTTGACCACATGGGGGAAGCTATATAGTGTGTTGCAGTGATGATCAATCTGCATATTACTCTTTTATTAGATAGGATAGAGGCCTGGTGCACGGGTGGGGGCCAGCTGGTTTGCCCTGAAGGGTGGGGGCCAGCTGGTTTGCCCTGGTACAGGGGTGGGGGCCAGCTGGTTTGCCCTGAAGGGTGTCCCTGATCAGGGTGGGGTTCCCTTGGGGAGTGGGGCGGCCTGAGCAAGGGGCCTGTTGTGGTTTGCAGGCCGGCCACACCCCCTGGCAACGCAAGTGGAGGCCCTGGTATCTGGAATTTATTTTCCTTCTACAATTGAAACTTTGTAGCCTGGAGCGGAACCAAGCCTGGGGCTCCCTCCGGGGCTGGCAGCCATTTCTGTTGGGGTTATAATTGAAACTTTGTTGCCTTAAGCGGGTGAGCCCGGCCAGGGTGTGCGGAAAGCTTTGCTTCCCCTGTTGCTGGGAGCAACCCTGGCCTGCTCTCTCAAGCTCCATTCTGCCACCATTTCTGTTTGAATTTGTTTACCTTCTATAATTGAAACTTTGTAGCTTGAGTGGAGGCTTAGGCCTGGCAAGGGCAGGCGGAAAGCTTGGCTTCCTCTGTTACCTAGGAAACCTTGCTCTCTGTGGCTGTAGCCATCTTGGTTGGGTTAATTTGCATACTCGCTCTGATTGGATGGTGGGCGCGGCTTGTGGGAGTGGCTTGTGAGTGTGTTGGAGGTATGGTAAATTTGCATATTTGTCTATTATTAGGTAGGATATACATATATATGTGATCTGACAAATTAATGAGAAAAACTATAACCCAATAAAACACATAAAAAGTATGAAAAGGCAATTTACTGCAGAGGTAAAGGGAATGACCAATAAATATGGCAATGTGCTCAACTTCACTAATAAACAGAGAAATGCATATTGAAGCAAATTAATTAAACACCAGTTCACACATATCACACTAGGAATAGTCAGATAACACTGAGTTTTGGGGAAATGTGGAGATATAAAAATGTCTATATCTTGCTGGTAAATGTGAAAATGTTCCCAGCAATGTTGGATAATGGTTTGTCAATAACCAGAAAGGTTCCAGGTTTGCTCCCCCACCACTGTGGAGCCCTTCCCTTGGAAAGTCCCTGTGTATACATAAGGAAGTGCATAGAAGGGCATAACTGCAGCACTGTGAGCAGAAGAAACAAAGAACAAACACCATCAAATTGTCCATTAGCAGGAGAAGGGAGAGATAAAACAAGGTTTATTAATGCAAAGCAGCATCATTACGGTGGTTGCAATGAACTAGAGCTACACGTATCAGAAAACTGTGCTGTGTCCTAGAATACACCCTAGAGAAATGAAAACCTCTTTCCACATAACATGTACATAGATGTTTATAACAACAGTAGAGGCCCAGTGCATAAAATTCGTGCATGGGTGGGGTCCCTAGGCCTGGCTGGCGATCAGGGCTGATAGGGGCCAGGCCGATCAGGGCCGGGCAAAGAAGAGGTGACAGTTGCCAGGCCAGGCACAAAAGGAACAGACACCGGATGCTGATGCTGCCATCATCGGCGCCCCACCATCATGTGGTTCCACACCACCCCCGCTCTTCCTTCTCTCACCACTGCGCCACCACCATGGCAGGCGGGCAGGGGGCCAAGGAGAGAGCCAGCTGGGGGGAAGGGCAGGGCACAGGAAGTTGGTCGCTGGCCCAAGGAAAAAGCCTGTCCTCACCCCCCCTCCCCCCGGAAAGGGGCCACATCCGCAGCCACCCATCCCCAATTCCCCAGCCCAGCCCAGGGGCCGGCCCCAATCAGGGAATCAGGGCCTCCCGGCTGGGTGGAGAGACTGCGGGAGGTTGGCCAGCCCGGGGAGGTTGGCTGTGGGAATGCACTGACCACCAGGGGGCAGCTCCTGTGTAGAACATCTGCCCCCTGGTAGTCAGTGCCCATCATAGTGACTGGTCGTTCTGGTCACTTAGGCTTCTATATAGAGAGAGAGAGACTAGAGGCCCGGTACACAAAATTCGTGCACTCAGCGGGGGGAGGTACCTCAGCCCGACTTGTGCCCTCTCACAGTCCGGGACCCATGGGGGATGTCTGACTGCTGGTTTAGGCCTGCTCCCCACCGGCAGTTGGACATCCCCCAAGGGATCCTTAGAACTGCCGGATCACCGCCCCTGTGCTCACCAGCCATGAGCCCGTCTTCTGGCTGAGCAGTGCTCCCCCTGTGGGAGTACACTGATCACCAGGGGGCAGCTCCTGCGTTGAGCGTCTGCCCCCTGGTGGTCAGTGCATGTCATAGCAACTGGTTGTTCCACCTTTCAGTTGATTTGCATATTAGCCTTTTATTATATAGGATTGTTCATAATAGCCAAAAGGTGAAAACAACCCACATATCCATCAACTGGTGACTGGATAAACAAATTTGGTATATCCACATAGTGAACTATTGTAACATGGATAAACCTTAGAAACATTATGCTAAGTGAAAGTAGCCAGTCTCAAAAGACTACTATTGATATGAAATGTTCAAAATAGAAATATATATAGATAGAAACTAGATTAGTGGTTCCTTATGAGTGGGGGCAGTGGAGGATTGATGGAAGAATAGGGAGTGATAGCTAAAGGGTACAGTGTTTCTTTCTGAAGTGATTAAATGTTATACAATTGACTGGTTATGGTTGCAAATATCTGTGAATATACTAAAAACCATTAAATTGTACACACCAAATAAATGAATTGTATCTTATAGGAATGTTTATCTCAAAGTTGTTTTATAAAAGGTAGAGCCCTGGCCAGCGTGGCTCAGTAGGTTGAGCATTGTCCCATGTGCCAAAAGGTCACCTAATCGATGCCTGATCAGGGCACATGCCCAGGTTGTGGACTCCATCCCCAGTCAGGTGCATGCAAGAGGCAGCTGATTGATGTTTCTTTCTCACATTAAGGTTTCTCTCTCTTTCCCTTCTTCTCTATTTAAATTTAAACTAAACTAAAAAAAAAAAAGAAATAAAAAAGATGTAGATTAGTATAAAATTTAGATAAGTAAGAAAACAAAAATAAGTATTGTTTGAGGACATACACATACATTGCTGTGATACAAATGAACTTCAAGATAGAGGTTACCGTTGTAGAGGGAAGGGGGAGAGCAGTGGGAGGACACTCAAGTGTATCTACAACATAGTATTTCTTTGAAAAAGGCACATCTGAAGAAACATAGAAAAATCATTACTATAAGTTTATTCTTGATAATTCAAACATAGATACTATTGTATTATTTTCTGAGTCTGAAATCTTTAATAATTAATTTGTTAAAAATTTAAAATAAAATAAAAATCTTATCACCTGTTAAATTCATTGAAATGAAAGTTTAACCTTCAAGAATGACAAAGTCTTTTAATCACTTGCTCTGATCATGTAGACAATAAATCCATTCTTTATCTCTCCCTTGGACAATGTTTTATCATTGTAGAGGGTGGTCTCAAGTAATAGGTCTTCGAATCTGTAAAGTGAGTTTTGCAAGAAATCACACATATTTCAAATGAGTGTGGTATTAATTTCAGCAACAGAGAACTCCAAAACAGTGCTTTTTGTATGTTTAAGACAGATTTTTGTTATCCCTTAAGGAATCATGTGAATTGAATCATTCTTCTCCATGATAACATGATAGCACATTGTAGCCTCAGCTAGTAAATGGATCATGTTGGATTGCTTTCCCAAAATGTAGATTAGTAGATGGCAGTGGTGGCGGTGGTGGTAAGAGAAAAGTAGGCGTTGGGACCATTTTTGAAAATCGAAAAAGAGTTGGGAGTCTCTTGACATTCAATCTGTCAAAACATGAACTTGTTGGTTGTGAAAAATGTAAATGTTTTGTAGTCTAACTAAATCCCAGTTTGAAACGTGAAAGGCACATAAAAATCAGTGTCGTGCTCTCATCTCAGAAAGGACCTCTTTTATTGCAAACTGTAAAATAGACTCCGCTGCTCGGGTCCTTCTGAAACGGCATATTAAACTGATATCTGCAATGTTCCGAGGATATCGTGAATATAGCAAAGTAAATGATATAAAGCTGTGCTGTACAATAAAAAAAAAAAACCCAACTAATTGCAAAATGCACACCATTCTGGGATTATTTTTGTCAGGAAATAGAAGTCACTCAGTAGATCTTGTTTGGGGAAGTATTTATGGCCAATCCCTGGAGTGTCTAAAATCACTGATATAAGTTGCTGGCAAAATCCACTCTGCTTACTGGCTTAGCTGACCATCACACCCAAGAGGAAAGATTTTTATGGAGAAAAGTCTTTTAAATATGTGACTGACTGCTAATAGATGGAACCAATTACCCAAGAAATTAAAATGAATAGATGGTTAGTCATCACTGCTTGGATTACTGTAATAGCCTGTTTGTGACTAGGCCTTCTTCCTGCATAGACAATGAGATACCCTCTGAGGACAAATACCAAGTTCTTTCATAATTTATTTCACTAGAAATTACCCTTGGTGGACCTTCTACACCTCCGTAATCCACCAAGCTGGTGGTTTATAAGGAATGACAGCATACTCTGTACATGTTCCTTGAACCGGCCAGGATTAAGTCTATCCTTTTTGTCCTGAACCATTTTTAAAAGAAGTTTTTGAGCAATCGACTTAGCATAAAATCAATCTGATTTGTTCTTAAAACAGCCTAAAACATTGGATCAAGTATATTTGGAACTAATGTTTAAGTCACATAAACATTTTCCTGATGAACGAATTAATAGAGCAGTCCCGAGAGCCAAAATAATTTGTTTCAGATGCAGTACATAAAGGTATTGAATCATTCATGCTTTTATGATCGACATCAAATTCACATTATGTCAGTGAAAAAGCTGAGAGGAATGGAATTTTTTAATGTTTGTGGAAAGTTTCTGAAAAGGGTCTCCAGGTTGGCAACTTGAGAAGTACAATCCAATATCCTTGCAAAATAATGATAGTTAAAATTTAGACATTATGTAGACTACCATATCCTAAAATGTGTTCGTTCTCATATAAGTCCCAAGAGATGCTACTAAAGAGAGAGGAGGATCAGAGGAGAGGAGTCCTATGGTTTAATATTTTTCAGAAAATAGCATATTCTAGGCTCTTTTCAGAGTTTCCAAATGTGTGTGTATTCCCATAGTAAGGACTCTAAGAACAAAGAAGACTAGCCCTAACTCAGAATCATCCATATACATTTGATCAATGAATCCTATTTTTGCCTAACACTTATTCCACATAATACACATTTGTGGACACCAATAGAGACTAATCTCTCTCTTATGGATAAAGGTCTAGAAAGTTTGAACTAAGTACCCAAGAGCACATGAGCACTAAATTGAACAGTCAGGAGTCCTGGTTCCCAATCTGGGCTACTTCTTAGGATGATCCAATGAAGGTTATCTAAGCGATAGACCAAAGTATGTGAATTTTCAAAAATAATAAAAAGTAGCCCAGCCGGCTTGGCTCAGTGATTGAGTGTCAACCTATGAACTAGGAGGTCACTGTTCGATTCCTGGTCGGGGCACATGCTCAGGTTGCAGGCTTGATCCCCAGTGTGGGGTGTGCAAGAGGCAGCCAATCAATGATTCTCTCTCATCACTGATGTTTTTTATCTCTCTCTCCCCCTCCCTTCCTCTCTGAAATAGCTTCATAGTGAATAGGACTAATCAGGTAGAGATTCAACATGATACAGCAGGTTATATCGTCTCACTCTGATTTAATGCAAAGATCCCTCTCTTCTCTTCTTCCTCATCATCTATGTTAATACTGAAGCTCTGTGCCCAGCTCACCACTGGAAAACATTTTTTTAGATCCAAGAAGCAGTGATGGGACTGAGATGTTGATAACCCAGAAAGTTTTCTTCTTTACATCATGCTTCCAAATATACATCAGTCCTTGTGGGAGACCCTCAGGAAAATCCCCGTCTGTGCCTGAGACCCTCTGACTTCACCATGTAACCATTTTCCTTCCCATCAGAACAGACGGAATAAATAGAATGTGACAATTGTCTATTGTTCTAAGCGAGTTACGCCATGATCTGTGTGCCTCTTTCCCAGAAGATGGACAGCAGAGTGCAATGAGGAATGAGAATGTGTAATGTCTGCAACTTTCCTGTTAAAAGTCCCTCTTTGTTTGGAAATTATGCTAGCTTGACTTTTTGTGCTCTATTAGATAATATAAGAATCTTGATCCCCAGTGTCCCTGATAAAATTAGACTCAGGATTGGGTGTCACTAAGACCTCATAATTTTCTGCCTTGAGGAAGCATAAAGCAGGGGACAGAATGTCTCCTTCACTGGGAATTAAGTTCTTCAGGCCTGTAGACACCCTGCTACTGAGCCAGTCTCCCATTTGTCATCTGTCTTCACACCGCAAAGAGAGACAAGTCCATTGGGAATCAGAAACATTCAGATACTTAAAGAACCCAGGGCTAGAAGTTTTATGGGTAAGATCTGACTTTCATTCTTTAGTCTTTGATCCTATCAAATGTTAAGGTTGGTAAGGCTCTTTACATTTCTCTGAAAGTTTTACCTGTCACCCCCAATCCATGCAGTTTCTAAGTCAGTTCTATTACACTTTTTCACAGAGATTAACTATATAGTTCATGCTTCTGTTGTAACAAACAATGCACGTCAACCATTAATGCTTATTTACCCTTGTACTTACAAAAACTGCCTTCCTAGAACTCCAAAAGGAATCTGGGAAGGTGGAATAAAATTTATTGTTTTTAGCATCTACAGTGTGTCTTCCACATATTATTACCAACCTTAGAAAAGTAGCCTTCATTGCCATTACAATTACAAGAATCAGGAAGGATCATTTTGTCTCAACCATGAGCATTTATTGCCTCCCAATTTGAAGAAGGAGAAATGGGAAGAAATTAAAGAGGCAGAGAGGCTAAGGTAATCTAAACTCTTGCTCCTCAGAGTGTGGCATGCACCTGCCTCTGCCAGATGCTTGTGAGAAATGCAGAGTCTTGGGCCACTCTGATGTCCTGGGTCAGAATCTGCTTTAACAAGACCCCAGGCAATCCATGTGTACTTTAAAGTCTGAGAAGCAGTGTCTACCCCACTGGTACCTGACCCAGAGGGAAGGGAAGGGAAGGGAAGGGAAGGGAAGGGAAGGGAAGGGAAGGGAAGGGAAGGGAAGGGAAGGGAAGGGAAGGGGAGGGGAGGGGAGGGGAGGGGAGGGGAGGGAAGGGAAGGGAAGGGAAGGGAAGGGAAGGGAAGGGAAGGGAAGGGAAGGGAAGGGGAGGGGAGGGAAGGGGAGGGGAGGGGAGGGGAGGGAAGGGAAGGGAAGGGAAGGGAAGGGAAGGGAAGGGAAGGGAAGGGAAGGGGAGGGGAGGGAAGGGGAGGGGAGGGAAGGGAAGGGAAGGGAAGGGAAGGGAAGGGAAGGGAAGGGAAGGGAAGGGAAGGGAAGGGAAGGGAAGGGAAGGGAAGGGAAGGGAAGGGAAGGGAAGGGGAGTCTGCTGGAGGGTTGTAAGCAGCCCCTGCCAGGACAAGGTTTCAACATATGAATTGGTGGGGGCACATTTAGACTATAGCACCTCCCAAAGGGAAGGGGAGGGGAAGGGAGGGGAGGGAAAGGGAGGGGAGGAGAGGGGAGGAGAGGGGAGGGGAGGGGAGGGTAGGGGAGGGGAGGGAAGGGAAGGGAAGGGAAGGGAAGGGAAGGGAGGGGAGGGGAGGGGAGGGGAGGGGAGGGGAAGGGAGGGGAGGGAAGGGGAGGGGAGGGGAGGGAAGAGGAGGGGAGGGGAGAGAAGGGGAGGGGAGGGGAGGGGAGGGAAGAGGAGGGGAGGGGAAGGGAGGGGAGGGAAGGGGAGGGGAGGGGAGGGAAGAGGAGGGGAGGGGAGAGAAGGGGAGGGGAGGGGAGGGGAGGGGAGGGAAGGGAAGGGAAGGGAAGGGAAGGGAAGGGAAGGGAAGGGAAGGGAAGGGAAGGGAAGGGAAACAGTCTCCATAGGCAAGATGGAGAGCAAGGGGAGTTGTAAGAAATTAGAGAATAAAGCCCATTGTGTTATGTCTGGGAAACTGAGAGGGCCGTTGGGAAAGTAGCATTTTAATTTTCTTTTCCTGTAGCTTTTAAATTAGATAGCCTTTTTATGTTCTTCAGGAGAATACACTACACTTTTGAACTTTCTTTTCAATTATTCTTGATTTCTGGTCTGACTCTGGCCTTCCACTGTACCATGAATCTGCCCAGCTTTCAACTAGCTTGTCAACTAGGAGCTTAATTGAATGGAAAGACCAGATGAGATTTGCTGATTCTACAAGAAGAGATCTGGGCTTATGGTGCTCATGTCTTCCCTTCTGTTCCCTCAGTTTATTAAGTGTGGGATATTTGACCCTAAAAAGCTTGATTTCACCTAGAAAGCCACACAGGAGTCAAATTTGTGACAGAAAATTGGGGTCCATGAACTGCTCAGGGTCTAGGAAGCCATGCCACCTAGCCACCCCTCCTGCTGCCATGGGGTCCCATGGAACCTTGTTACTTAACGTGCAAGTCCATGGACACACAGCATCGACACCGCTTGGGAATGTGTTAGAAATGCAGCATCCAAGCCTCTTCCGTAGGCCTACTGAATCAGAGTCTGAATTTTACCAAGACACTCGGGTAATGCATGTGCACGCCAAAGTCTGCCAACTCTCCCTCAGCAGTTCTCATGTTATTTTTTATAACTTCTTTCTTTAAATTGACCCCCCTTTCTTCTTAGCCTGTTCAGGCTACCATAACAAAATACCACAGACTGGGTGGCTTATGGACAACAGAATTTTATTTCTCACAGCTCTGGAGGCTGGAAGTGTGAGATGAGGCTGCAGCATGGTTGGGTGAGGCCCTCTTCTGGGTGGCAGACTTCTCCTTGTGTCCTCACATAAGGAAAAGGGAAAGGGAGCTCTAATCCCATTCCTGAGGGTCCTGCTTCAAGACCTAACCACCTTCCAAGACCCCACCCCCTAATACATCACCTTGGGGGTTAGGTTTCAACATATGAATTGGTGGGGGCACATTTAGACTATAGCACCTCCCAAAGCTCCCCCCAAACCTGACCTAGGCACACCCACACAAGGGCATGGTTAATTTTTTGCCTATTTTTTCTACAAATATCTCCTAGGTCAGACCTCCCAAAGTGCCTCAGGAGAGAGTAATTTTGAACAGATGCCAAATACAATTTTTTGCAGAGGTAGAGCAAAAAATCCTGACTTATCTATTCTAATTGTGCTGGAGGGCAGAGGGATGGTGCCTTTTCCGGGCTTTGTTTATTTAATGATAAAGCCATTTATGCCATGGCCCTTCCAGCACATCTGACTCCGGGTTTTTAATCTAAATATAAAATATTTCACTACTATCTAATGTGGACCCTTATGGCTTTTCATATTCAATGTCTAGTTTGGTTTAAATGATTCTGATTGTAGCGTCCTTTTTTTTTTTTAAGACACAGAGAAAAATGATTGGCTTTACCTTATGACTCAGAAATTCCACTCCTAGGTTTACACCCAAGAAAAATGAAAACATCGATCCACACAAAAACCTTGTGCATCTATGTTCATACTGGCATTATTCATAACAGCACCCAAATGGAAACCACGCAAATGTCCATCAATTGATGAATGGATAAATTAAATGTGGTGTATCCATACAATGGAATGTTATTTAGCCATAAAAATGAATAGAAATTACTGACATAAGCTATGGCATGGATGAACCTCAAAAAACATTATGCTAAGTAAAGTAAGCCAGAGACTAAAGGACACATATTGTATAATTCTATTTATGTAAAATATCTAGAATAGGCAAATCCATAGAGATACAAAGTAGATTAGCCGGTGTCAGGGGCTGGCGGGGAGGGAGGAGTATTGGACAGTGACTGCCAATGGGTACAAGATTTCTTTCAGGGGTGTTCAAAATTTGACTATGGTGATGATTACACAATTCAATGAATTACTACAAAACACTGAACTGTATTCGTTATTTTATTTATTTTTAAAATATATATATTTATTATTGATTTTATAAAGGAAGGGAGAGGAATAGAGAGATAGAAACATCAATAATTAGAGAGAACCATTGATTGGCTGCCTCTTGCATGCCCCTCACTGGGGACCAAGCCTGCAACCCGGGCATGTGCCCTTGACCAGAATCGAACCCAGGACCTTTCAGGCTGCAGGTTGATGCTCTGTCCACTGAGCCAAACTGGCTAGAGCTGAACTGGTCACTTTAAAAGGATGAATTTTATACTATGTGAATGGTATAGCACCCAAATGGAAACCATCAACCTGCAGCAATAAAACTGTTTTAAAAACTGACTGGCAATGACAGAGAGCAGCTCCACATGAGGTGGAAGTCTGCTGGAGGGTTGTAAGCAGCCCCTGCCAGGACAAGGGACGTGGAGAATGCCGCCCTCCTGGCCGTCAGCTCTCATCTCACAGGCTCCAGAATGGGCGGCTGAACCGGAGGATGCTTAGCTCCCCACATCCCAGAAATGGAGGTGTTTTTGGTGTAACTCTCTTCTCCCTGACTGAGGCAGGTGTTTCTGACACTGATCACATCCCCCTCTCCCAAATAAACCTCACTTAGTTTTTCACTACGTCACATGCCTGAATACAGGTGTTTAATGCTGTAATAATAAAGAAGCTAATTCTTATTGGAAGTTTGCCATTAAGTCTCCTTTGTTCTGAGGTTAGCTTAAGCCCCTGTGGGAGTGAGTAGACCCCAGGGCCAAGCCGCTTCTCCCCACGTGAACCATCTCTACAGTGTGAGGAAGATGGGGGCTATATAATATGTGGTATTAGTGCAAACTAAAATGCAGGGTCCCTTGTTCATAAGTAATTACAAATTTCATACCAGTGCCAGCAGTGCACACACAGACCTCCTGAGTGTGAGACCCCGTGTGGTTGCATAAGCCACACACATGGAGCTGGCTCTGGGCAGATAGGGAGGTGAGAGGGTGAGGGGGTCCCATTCTTATGAGCTTGAAAATGAATGTATGACCTTTATTGGACACACTGCATCTTGTTAATCAAAGCTACTTCAATATGGCATATTACTAGGGAGAGCCTGGAGGTAATAGTATGAAATATAATCTGATTTTTAAGGAACACTCCCAGTATTTTATTAAAATAGCATTTCAAGGGCTTTAATTGGTAAATTATTTTATTTTACCTCCCAACATTATTGTGATGTTAAGAAAAACAAAATTTTAGCATCCATGTTACATATAGGGAACTTGTCACATAAAACCCTTCAGGGAGGTATCCGAAGGTAAGGGAGCACCCTGAGAAGCAGCATTTTACATTTCTGCCACCTATTTCTATAGTAAGCAATGGCATCCATGATGGTCTGATAGGGAGACCATATTAATTCATAATACTGACAAATGATGTAGTAGTAATAGTGAGAATAATAAATATGTGATCAAATGTTTACAAATACCAGGCACTTTGATAATCCCTTTTTATATTGTATAGTATTTGCTTTTTACTCCAAAATTCTTTATGCACTGAGAGATAAGTACTTGTCTGTGTCAAATTGTGTGTGTGTGTGTGTGTGTGTGTGTGTGTGTGTGTGTGTGTGTTGGCAGAGTGCAAGCCTAAATTAGCTTCAGTTAGCAGTAATTTTAACCAATATATTTCATGTAAACAGTTCTTCAAAATGCCCAAAGTTGACCATCGATTATATTGTGAACCTAAAGTGACCTCCTGCTTCAGAGAGGCAGCACAGCCTGATGGTGATGAATGTGAACTTGGGGTCAGAATGCTGGCGCGTTCACAAGGCTTGGGTTTCACTGGCTGTGTGACCTTGAGCAAGTCAATTACCCTCTCTGTGACCTGGTTTTTGTCCTTATAAAATGGAAATTACAATAGTTCTCAACATACAGTTATTGTGAAGACCAAATGAGTATATATCCAAAGTAGTGTATTAAACTATTTTAATTGTTGTTACATAAAAAATCAGATAACGTCACAGGTTATCAGTTGAGATTGTCCACCAGTATTGTTCCTAGGCACACAGCATGTCTTGATATTTGGCTAAATTATACTTAAATACAATGCATGATGGTTATGTAAGAAGCAAGATAACAACCACCGGGGCAGAAAGAATGGGGCTGCAAAGGCTGACTCCTGGACCAGGAAGAACAGGTAAAGAGCAGTGCCAAGCTCTTCTGAACTGTGTAAAGCAGCGTCTAGCTCAGTCATAATCCCAATGACAGTTAGCTTCGAACTGTGGCTCCCAATCAGGCCAGCCAGGAACATAGGCCCAAACTAAATCCAGAAAGCAGAGTACTAGGGAGACAGATAACCATCCTGCAAAGCTTTCTCTGAGGCGTAGGACCCAGCCACGGAGTTTGGGTCAGGGGTAAATCATCTCATCCCACAGGAGAGGAAAGGTCATCGAGAGCAAGGCAGAACCATAAAGCTCTGAGGGACTGGAAATAGTAGGACTCCAGGCTACAGGGGTCAAGCTGCTGGGCAGGAGGTAGGCTGGAACTTGGAGAAATCTGATTGCAGGCCTCGCTGCAGAGGCGCCAGTCGGTCTGGATCTGATTAGTGGATGAAGAGCAATGTCAGGAATCCTGCCAGTGTGGCTGGGCCTGGTCTGCAGGGGTGATGTAAATCTAGATGTGCAACTCCTGGGGCAGAATGAGGGGATGCCTGTGGACATACCTTCAGTCTCCATCTGGATTGTCAAAAACAGGACCAAGAGGGAAACCACAAAGGGGGACTCAGTGGTTCAGCGGTGAGAAAATGGGGACCCAGAAGAAAAAGATGGAGGCAGCACAGTCAGTCCAGGCTCTCCTGTCACCTGTGCCCACCTGACCTCTAGCTCCCAGGCAGACCCTTGTGACCCTCTGAGCCCTGTGTGCTATGGTGGCTCCTGAGCAAGAATGACATGTCCATTCTTCTCCACTAAGAACTGCACTTGCCTTCAAGGGCAACCTGAGATTCTACACACATTACATGCTCACCTTCCTTGAGGGAGCCCTGCTGAGTGCCTGGCAGTGACGTAGAAAGGCTGCAGGTAAGAGAGGAGGTGGTGGCTCCACAGCTGATGACAAATACTCTTGAGTTTTATCTTGGAACCTTCTTTGTCCTCCCATAAAACCCAAAGCAAAAGCACATGTTGGGGAATGTGACTCAATCCTCCCCCATTTTCACATTTGCTTTGCAGTCTGTAGGCTGTCTTCATGCTACTCTTTCTACACTTCAAGCTAGAAGTTAATTTTACCCTAATACTGCTTATATAAAAATATTTGGAAGAATTGGAAGGGTACAATGGGAAACAAATGTAATTTGCTTTGGACCTGAATCTTCAAAAGGGCCTTACATCAGGCACATAGTAGGAACTCTAAAATCCTTGTTAATAGGTGGCTAGAGAAAATAATTCTTGTTAATATTCTGAGTTTGTAGTGGGCTGTCTAATGTCTAAGGGCTCTGTTGAACAAGAGAAGAATCAGTGTATTAGGTAATACATTTACATAATAAGGTTTAAAAAATGCTTAGTACATCTTTAAGCAGAAATGATCTTTTCCTTGGATGCTGTGTCATCATGCCAATACTTCAACATAAATCTAAACAAAGGAAGAGGCAGAGGGGCAAAGATTCAAGGCCCTGACTGACCTAGGATGGAATCAGGAGAGTGGGAACCCTTGGTAAGGCACATCTGAGGCATATAACTATATATACATTTAAATATATTTTATTGATTTCAGAGAGCAAGGGAGAGGGAGAGAGAGATAGAAACATCAATGATCAGAGGGAATCATTGATCTACTGCCTCCTGCACGCCTCCTACTGGGGATCCAGCCTGAAACCCTGGCATGTGCCAATGACCGGAATTGATCCCGGGACACTTCAGATGCTCTCTCCACTGAGCCAAACCAGCTAGGGCTGTAAATGTATGTTTTTAATTCCCCCAGTTGCTTAGACAGTTTGCCTACATGGATCATGCCAATGTAGGTAAAGCTCACACTCCACACGACAAAGGCAGGCGATGCTGAGCGCATCCAATAACATCTCAGTGTCAAAATGAAAAGAAACTGCAGCTTCCTGACAGTGTTCTGAACTGAAACACTGAAACTCTCCTATTGGTGCTCTGGCCTGTGTGGTTCAGTTGGATGGTTGTGTCCTGTGCACCAAAAGGTTGACTGTTTGATTCTGGGTCAGGGCACATGCCCAGTTGCAGGCTCAATCCCGGGTAGGGGGTGTGAAGAAAGCAACTGATGGATATTTCACGCTCACATCGATGTTTCTCTCTCTCTCTCCCACTGTCTCTAAAAATCAATGAAAAATTTAAAAACAACAACAAAACCTGCCTATTGGCAACAACTGAAGTTGGGGGGGTGGCTGGAAGCAATCTGAGTGTGATGCTTTGTGAGCAAGTTTTAGCAGCCTGCTTCTCAAAAGTAGAGTGTGCTAAAATGCCCATGCCTGAGGTTTCCCCAAAGAGTCAAACCGGAGGTCATGAAGAATAACTTTCAGGAAAGTTAAATAACTTCTGCAATATCAGTAATTTAACCTTCTAGCCTCAGAGCTAGCCATGAACATTTGGGGTTCAATAAAGTGATGACATAAAGAAAAACACACATATTGTTTTTAATGAACAATAGTCAGCCTGGGGTGGGTATCTGTCAGTCAATAGGTTGGAAATGATACCGGCTCCCAAGCTCCAAGTGAAAAATTTGAGAATTTTATGAGATGTGGAGATTCTACTTGACGTATAATTAAACCAGGGTCTGAGTTGAAATCTGTTGTTTAAATTCAGCTGCACTTCTTTTGCTGATGCTCATAATTATGGTCCTAATGGTTTCTGGGTGTGTTTTTTTCACCCCCTAACGTGCAGTATATTGACATGTTCCATTACTGTCAGAAGTGAGGGCTTTGAGTTAGCCCATATCATTGCCCTCCATACATGCTGCTGAGAGTTTCGGAGTTACAGAGAAATAAACTATTCATGATTTTCCTCTAATTCTTTTAATGTATATGCTCTAATGTAGCCTGTTTTCTTAGGGATAATAGTTTAGAATCATTTTTGTGTTCCAGAAGGGTAATGATGTACCATAATAAATGACTCCAATGTCTCCCATGAAATTACTAAATCATTGACAATGGAGATATTTGTGCCTGAGAATATATAATGTGTTAATTAATCTAGTCAATAAATACCTAGTAATTAAGAGAGGCATAATGAAATCCCCATGTTTTAAATCCCTAGATACTTTTGTGCAAAACCAGAATATATAAACATCATCTTAAATGCTCATCAGCAACCCCAAACTCCCACATATGTGAAGCCAAGGTGAATAGAATTATATCAGTGAACAAAAATAGCCACAACAAAAAGTCTATAAAAACTGCTTGTAGAAGTAGGGTAGCTATGCCAAAGAATAGCCCAAATTCCCTGAGCTAGGTGATTCCAGGTGGAATCATCTGGACTTCTGCTGGGAAAATCCCAGCTGATACCAGCAGTCACATTTTCATCAACTTTTTTTTATTTTATTTGCAGCAACAGCAGCCATTGGTCATGCTTATTAGTCAATGACATCAGGCTTGGCCAGAGTTACTGGCATGGAAATTCCTCTCTTATACAATACACAGCAAGCACCCATATGCCTTGGAACATGGTTTGAAGAAGACCATTGACCTTCTACTCTCTTGTTACCCTTCAAACTTACAGTTTCTTGTTTCTCTCTCCAAAACACTCAGAATGAATCAGTACATTCCCATATGCAAGTGAACCCTGAGGCTTAGGCAGCACAATCACCTAGTAGTGTTATAAAAAGAAACAGACCCAAGTACATTTCCAGCTGACAGTACTTTGACCCTTGTCTTCTGGAGACAGTCCACATCTGGATCACTTGTAGCTGGACTTGGGCAACCAGCTGTGGATGGAAGTGGCTTACAAACTTACCCTAAACCTGATTTCTTGAGGAACGGTATTAATTTCATCTATATCTTAATCAGGGATCCTTTTGTTGCATAAAAATAGAACTCCACAAGGTAGGTTATGTCAACTATGCAATTTCATTGACAACAGCCTCTCCCAGGAGTTAGAAGGTGAAGGTCAAGAATGGAGAGGCTGCTTCTCTGTCTTTAAATGGACCCCATGGACTTTGACTTCTTCTCTGCTCTTCTCTTTTCAGATTGAGAAGCTTCTCTGCTTCCCCAACCCTTCAGCTTGCATAAGAAGTTGCTTGGCCCCCAAATTCACATAACTTCAGTCCATATTTCCTCCATTATATAACTCTGGTCTCCTACAACTGTGTCTGCGGACCAATTTGTGAAAAGATTGTTACCACTCTATAAAAGAAAAAGTGCAGAAATTGAGAACAAATGTTTAGAAATTTTCATAGCAATTTGATCTCACCCCACCATCCAAGTGCATGATGGGAGGACTTAGCCTTTTGCATAAGATAGAGACCACTATGGTTGTTACTAAATTCTGGTGGTGAGTTGCATGAGACCCACATTATATGCAGTAAGACTATGTTACAACATGTTTAAGGTTATTTTGTCAACTGTAACCCAAACATGTATAAAATTCAGAATTTATTTCACTAACCAAATATTTTTAAAAATTTAATTGTAATTTTATAATTATGTTTTTAGATCTGGCCACTGAATGAAATTGAAGATTAATTTTGAAAATATATTATCACCAATTCCATTTTGGATAGAAGTTAATATCCTGAGTTTGTGGAAATTCCTTTAAAATATCTTTTTTCACGCCCACCAATCTACTTCTGTATCCTTGGCTTCTCTGGGTGCTGTTAAAAGAATCTCAGAGGCAGTTTAAATACAAATTATCTTCTTTAAGTAGTATCATAATCAATACAACCTAGATTAGATTAGTTAACAAGCAAGAAGTAAACTCATTAAAAACTTTAAATATTATTATACATAGTGTGCATTCAAAACAGGTATGCACTATGGAGAATCACTATTAAAACCATACATTTTGTTTAGCTATGTTTATGGGATAACTAAAAGTTACAAGTGTAATAGTGACTCTCAATATTAATTGCCTTTATGTATACTTCCAATGAACAATGTGCATAATTTTGTAATTCTTTTCTTTATTTCCATAGCCTATGTTTGTTCTGTTTATATTTATTGAAAAGTAATTTTATGTCAGCTAGATCTAATATAAAAATTTGAGTCTTATAGTTTGTATATATTTTTTCAATTTAATATTTTGGTAATTTGTTTTTATTGTATTTTACAACAATATTGGTGCACGGCACTTTGAAAAATAATGAAAACAATGTGATCCTTCCCAATATGTGACCTGAAAGGCACTGCTCTCAGTCCCCTTAGGCATTAATTCAAGATCCATAGGGTGGACCTATTAACGTATGTTAGGTCATGTGTTCAGCACTGGCCCAGAGAGTTGTGGTGAGGTGGGAGAAACAGAGGCTATCACGTTGACACAGGGCTGCCCTGTCCAGAGGCTGGTATTGACTTGGAGGTCAAGTTCGTATCCATATTCTTGCTCGGCTTCATTAACATCACCCTCTCACTATTGGTAATTTAACATGATAAAAGAAAATTATCAATGGCCTGACAACCAATTTCAGCTCTAAGTTCCCTGTATGCCTTCTCTTGGCTTGATTACTGGGAAGAATATCTATACTCTACAAAGAGAAAAGGCAAGCACATGTCAACTGATGGAAGAAACGGTGTAAGGATTCTCTGGAGATAGTCAGAGAGTGCAGCACAGGTGCTTAGAGCACTTAATATGTATATATGCATTTCTCCTCTGCCATACATAGGATAGGTCTCAATAAGAAGGGACAGTGCTCACAAAGCAAGTAAATCATTTAGGAAACATGCATTGAATGCCTATTATGTACCAGGCTCTGTGCTACGTTCTGTATTTTTAAAAAATGGTCTTGCTTCCTTCAAGGAGCTCAAACTTACTTAGAGAGAAAACAACACTCAATATAATGAGTGTGTAAGGTAGACGCAGATACGCACCACCAAGATTCCTCATCAGGAAATGGCATTGCCCAGCTATCGACTACAAATGTCTGTCTTACCCAAAGTCACACCATCTGGGCACCCACATCCATTGATTGGGTCAGGCAGAGTTATAAAGTTATATGGCCCAATGCTGGACACTCTGATGGGTAATACCTTCTCCAGAGCTTTCCACTGGGTTGTCTTAAGATTTCTTAGATCTCCATCACAGCTAGATGTCTTCCTCTACTCAATCTTTCTTCCTCCATCTTCCACTCACAAATGCTGCCCCTAAATAAATACCTTGTACCCAAAACTCGCATCAGTGTCTGCTTCCAGACACTCATGCCTACACGGAGCCATTTTAGCCTCTCATATAGGAGACATGTAAGTCCAGAACAAGAGAACTAACTGAGATGTGAGCCAGGGCTGCTCAGAAAAGACTGTCCAGGGAAATAAATATAAAACTGAGGCAGGGAGCAGAGCAAGGTGGCCATGTTCTCATCCAGGTGCAGGAAATGGATTATGCAAAAACAAGAAGGCATGCTATTAGCATAGTGGGCTTTTGTCACTGAGTCTCAGCTCAACTATCACCTCCTCCAGAAGACTTCTCTGATCTTCCAATTTACAGTAGCCACCCCATTCCTGCCTAAGCCACTCCCACATTTCATGGAAATGTTAAGAAATGCATCTAGAATTGTAGTCAGGGAGTGCACCAGAAAGGGGTAAGTAAGTCAGGACTTAATTTGGAAAACCACAGAAAGACTTTGGGAGATGGGAAGTGCACTTCCTGTACCACCTGAGTTGTGCCTTCAAAATGCACTTGGCAGCTGCATGAAGACATTAATGAAGTGGGATACGATGGTGACAGGAAGATCAGTTCATAGGCTTTTGCAGTGATACCGATTTAAAAGATAGAGCCCAAAGGAAGGTGTAACAGACCATGTGAAGCAATGGTTCTCAAACATTAAAGTTTATTTGAATCACCAGAGAATCTTGTTAAAATGCACATTCTGATGCAGGAGGCTTGGGTGGGAGTCAAGTCTCTGCATTTCCAACAGCCTCCCAATGGTGACAATGCTGCTTGTCTACAGGGACATTAAGAATCTTTTTTGGAAGTCATTAACCAGCAGGGGATGTGTACCTACCTAATATGAAGAGGGCTACAGATGTTCATAATTCTGTAAAGCATAGCCATAGTCTCTGACACCAAATGACCAGGATACATATGCATAGGTCTTCGATGCATAAAGAGTTGGAGACACAGTAGTCAAAGAGATGGTCCTCTCATCCCAAATGATCATAAACCTCTCCAAGTATGATATTTGGGTATGTGGTTCATTTAACTAAGGCTTCATGTTGCCTGCTATTGACAAGGAATTACATCATTGAACTACAAATGAATTGAGTCAGCTTTTGGCTTCTGGTAGAGCCCTAGATTCATCATACTTTCAGCTGTTGTTAGCTCCTGGAAAATGTGGTTTTCACAGGAAAAAACCCCACAGCTAGCCAACTTCTTCTCTTGGTTAATATTATGCAACATTAT
This sequence comes from Cnephaeus nilssonii, assembly GCF_951640355.1. Classification (NCBI taxonomy): domain Eukaryota; kingdom Metazoa; phylum Chordata; class Mammalia; order Chiroptera; family Vespertilionidae; genus Cnephaeus; species Cnephaeus nilssonii. The sequence goes on from NC_137075.1 coordinate 49,874,514, forward strand.
TGTTAAAGGCAATTACCAAATACACCTTCAATGGCCATTTTAGATGGGTGCATCTGAGCACTTAATTATCCATTGAAGTCAGCTACAAAACACACTTTTATTATAGCTACACATGAATACATGCATACCAGCCTCAAGCAGCATTGCTCATTTTTAGACTAGATGGTTGGTGTCTTTTTCTCTTTCTTCTCTCACCTCCCTCTGCCCCCATATCCATTAGATATTTGTCATCCAGCTGAATATGAAATTCTTGGCACCTGACATTGAACCTCAGTTATTTTGAAACTAGTGGCCTGATACATGAAATTCATGCAAGGGTAGGCCCTCGCAGCCCTGGCTGCCTCAGCTCTCGAAGCCACCCCAGCTGCTGCCTCGGCCCTCACAGCCTCAGCTTCATCAGGAAAGTCATCTGGACAACTGTCATTCTGCTGTTCAGACTAATTAGCATATTAACTCTTTATTATTAGGATTGAGTTTTCTTCTTCTGTTTCTTTAAATCTGATTGGAGAAAACTTGGAAAGGCTTCAAATTCTTACTAAATTTGAATATGGTATTACTAGAGGCCCAGTGCATGAATTCGTGCACAGGTGAGGTCTGGCTGGCTTGCCCCAATGGGGGCCCATCAGGCTGGGCTGGAGTGGGGGAGGGGCCTCAGGTGATTGGCCGGCTGGCCCTGCCCCTGAGCAGGGTGTTGGGGGCTGGTTGGGGGCAGAGCTGGCCAGGAGGAGGGGCTGTGGGTGGTTGACCAACTGGCCCCGCCCCTGATCAGGGTGTTGAGGGCCAATTGGGGACTGGATCAGGCTGGTTGGCTGCTGCAGTGCACATCATAGCCACAGGTATTCTGGTCATTTTGCGGGTCCAGTCGCTGGGCTTTTATATATATAGATGCATATTGATATATTGCTGTCAAATAAAATGAACATTACCTTTCCATATTGATCACCAATAAAATGAAATGGTGCTTTAAAAATACTTCATTCTACACACATGATCATGTGTTCACATGCACATACATTGCTATAGTAGAATTTAGATCCACACACACAAAAAATAAGATATTTTAAAACTGAAGGGATGCCCTACCTGGTTTGGCTCAGTGGATAGAGCGTCGACCTACAGACTGAAGGGTCCCAGGTTCGATTCTGGCCAAGGGCACATGTCTGGGTTGTGAGCTTGATCCCCATAGGGGGCGTACAGGAGACAGCCAATCAATGATTCTCTCTCATCAGTGATGTTTCTATCTCTCCCTATCCCTTCCTCTCTGAAATCAATAAAGAAATATATTTTAAAAAAATAATAATAAAAAACTTAAGGGGTTTGGGAGTGGGTCAATATATTTACATGCAATTACTTAGTTATCACTTGGTTCTTATTCTTTAGTTGTCTCTTCAGGAAAAATAAAAAGTACTGTGTTGCTATTCTCAGTTCACATGGCAACATACAATCTGAAAGAAGAAATACTGTGAAGTGCCACAGGGACTGACAATTTCACACAGGGAGGAGGGACAGGAAGTATTAATTATAAGGTTGTGATTCAATTTGGAAGACTCTAGGGGTATTGTCTAAATTTAGAACGGATGTGTCATAGAGGGTTAGTAAATGTGCCTCTCACTGCTAGTCATTTCCGCTTGTATCCTGAACTTGGTTTAATTAAGACTGAACCTTGTGAACTGAACAACATATAATATTGTTGCAAGAGCAAACTGGGGGGAAAATCAGAGAATTTTAGAATGAAATGTGAAATTCTATAGAGAGCCAATAGCCATTTCTGAGGCAAAAATAATAGTACAAGCAGATTAATGTATATGAAACTGCATTGAAAAGTATACAGTATGATACACCTACAGGATTATTACTATTATTATTTAAAAGAATGCTGCAAGAGGGGGAGAGGCCACTCAGTGGGAAAATTGGGAATCTGCAGGTTGGGAAAGTAAGTAAGTGTACACCGCTGGAGAGGAAATAATGCAAATGTGGAGAGCAAACAGCAACCAAGTAAACCCGTGAACATACCCACTGCGGGGTGTCTTCACACGCACCATTGGGTGTAGTAAGCCACTGGAGCTCAGCCACACCGTGGTTATCACCAGGGGACTTTTCATTCCCACAACATATTTCCAGCAGACCCATGAGCAGAGCCCCGAGTGCTATAACGACATTATTGCACAGTCACCTGGGATTTGCACACTAATCAGTGATGAGTCCAGTAAGGAGTTAATAAAACAAGCTCCAAGACTCCTCACTCTCATGCACCCTGTGGTGCTGGAGTTTCGGGAGGTGCAGAGGGTTCTGAATTACCAGAGCTTCAGGCATTTGTTGTGAATCTTTTCCTCCCTCTGCGTAAGTATGCACACCCACACCAATGTTTATATTTGAAACAAATATGAGGCATTGGACTTGGTTTCTTTCCTTTCGGTTACATATTTCAGTATAACAGGAAGTTTAGTACAAGCTGACCTGTCTCAGTTTTTCAGTAGAAACTCTAAAATGCCCACAAGCCCAATTTATTCATCAGCCACCAAATCCTTATTGAAGCAGAAATGACAGTCAATAGACCATCTAGAATGGTCTAGATCTTGCTCACAGCACCCAGTGCCTCATCCCTCTGACATCACTGAGAGGCATGCTCAACCAAGGCTTGCTAGTTTTCCCTCCTTTTCTCTTCACACATTAAACATTTACCTATTTGCTATGTCCTGCTTTTGGGGTTTTGTAGATATGTATGAGTTGTTTCATGAAAACTCTTAAAGAGAGGTATTAGCCCTGGCTAGGGAGGCTCAGTTAGTTGCAGCAGCATCCTGTCCAACTAAAGGTTGCAGGTTCAATCCCCAGTCAGGGTGCATACAGGAGGCAAATGATGGATGTTCTCTCTCATATCAATGTTTCTCTCTCTCCCCATGTTCCCTCTCTCTAAAGTCTATGAAAATCTATTCTCAAGTGAGAGGTTTTTTTAAAAAGATAGGAGCTAATACCACCCCCACTTTAGAGAAGCCAAGAGAAGCTACACCTGATGAGTGGTTGGTCTTGATTCAAGACAGCAGTCTTCCTCCAGAGCCGGACCTGAACCCCTGGTTGCACTGTCTCTGTGAATCAAAGTCCTCGCAACCTCCTGCCAGTGTCCTTTCTCCAGGACATGCATGTTCTGATTCATCCATCAAGTCAGCGGTTCTCAACTAGAGGCAGTTTTTTACTCATCAGACATTTGGCATGTTGGAGACATTGGTGATAGTCATGGTTGGGGCGGTGCTACTGGCATCTACTGGGTAGAGGCCAGGGATGCTGCTAAATGTCCTACAGGGCACAGAGCAGCCTCCACAACCCAGAATTCTCCAGCCCCAAATATCAATAGCATCACTGTTGAGAAATCCTGTGTTCAATCAATAGCAAATAATCCACCTCAAGCGCATCATCCCTCTTTAGTGTTTCCCTATTCCTTTCCAGATCAAATTGACAAGCTTTGGACTTGAAATCTCTGCCTTCCATAAGATGTCCTTTTCTATGTTTCCACTTTTACTGTTTCAGTTCTGCCACCACTATCTTTGTCCCGACATAGCTTATGGTACTTACACTGAACAAGAGACAGAAAACCTGGGCTTTGCTCCTGGCTCTATCACGAATTGCCTCTGTAACCACAGGCACATCACAGCCTGCGAGGCCTCCATCTCCTCACCTGTGAAACAGTGGGACTGGGCCCCTCCCAGCAGGGCCGCTTGCTCCACAGGAGGAGGCATTCCCAGAAGGAAGGCCCATCTCTCTGCCTGGCACCTCTTGTCTTCCTTCCTGCCTGCAGCCTAGTCTCTGCCCTTGTTGCACTTCTGTCCCTCGTTACTCTGGCAGCAAACCTGGTTATCAGCAAGGTGCCACAGGGAGGAGGGGGAGGGGAAACAGCAAGACAAAGAATTTCACAGTGTAGGTCACCAGCAAAGAAAGAACGAGGAGAATAGGAATGATGGGGGCCCATTCTCACCAGGTGTCAGACACCCACCTACATCAGGTCACATACTTCAAGATTGTCAGTGGACTCTGAATAGAGCCTCCACGTTGGCTTCTGACCACTCCCCAAGCAATGAAGAAATTCTCTTTACTTCTGTGCCCCTCTGCCTTCCTGGCACCTTTCCTTCTTGAGAGCCTAGATCATAATACTCTACATAGTGGGGTTTGTTTGTTGTAAGCATGTGAAACAATCTCAAATGCTCAGAAATATTGCAAGAACAGTACAAGAATGTTTTTTTCTGAACCATTGAAGAGGAAGTTGTTAACATGTTGCCCTATCACTTCTGAATGCTTTGGTGTACAATTCCTAAAACAAGAACCTTCTGTCATGTAACTCGATGCAATCATCAAAACTGAAAGTAACAGAGATGCGCTTGTACCATCTAATCCTCAGATCCATTCAAGTCTCACCTGCTGTCACAATAATGTCCTTGATAGCAAAATTAACAGTCTGAAACCACACGTTTCCTTTACTCATCATGTCTCTTTAATGTCCTTTAATTTGAAAGGTTTTCTCAGTCTTTCATAACCTGGACATTTTTTAATTACAGACAAGTTATTTTGTAGACCATCCCTCAATTTGGGGTTGTCAGATGATTCATCATGATTAGATCCCAATTACGCATCTTTGGCAGGAATGCCACTTAAGTGATGCTGTGTTCTTTTCACTGCAACCTCTTAGGTGGCACATGACTTCAATCTGCCTCATCACTGGTGATGTAACTTTGATCAGTTGATTAAGGTGGTGTCTCCATCTTCTTCACTGTAAAATTACCCTTTTTGTCTTTGTATTTAACAAGTATTTTAAAGGGAGGTACTGTGAGACTTGATAAATGTTCCATTCCTCATCAACCTTTCCGTCTATTTATTTACTAATTGATATGATCATGGACACATAGATGCCTGTTCTATTCAGTGACTTACAATCCATTACAATGGTTATTTATTTTGTTGCTCAAACTCCCTGATTTGTTCAATAAGCCCCTTCAGGCTAGTTTCTGCATCCATTTGACATGTGCCCATCATTCATCGGGTGTGTCCTTACTTTCCGGCACAGTGCAGTGGTCCAGGATACTAGTATTTTCTCTGCCCCATATCTGGGGCATCTTCATGGATCCTTTTGAGTGGAGAATGGCAGTTAGTTGCCAAGATCTGCCATTTAATGTGTTTATTGCTATTGGGTGTCTCTGCTCCCAGACTCCATGGATAGAGCTAGAGAATATATGCATGCTGCATATACATTTAGATCTGTATTTGTTTATCTGTCTATCTATCCATCTATCTATGTAGCTATCTATAATCTATCAAAAACTATGATTTCACATCAATATCTCCAATTCCCATCTAATACCATAGGGTTCATTCTAGTTTTCATATTTGTAACTCTTTTTTCTGACAGTAAAAGACTTGCTCCCACTATCTTTAAAATATTTACTTATTTTCTCAATCCCTCTGTATATATGCACTCAACATCCTGTTGCTGCTGGATTTATTATCCTATTGCTGCTATCTTAAAAAAATAATAAAATTTTCAATTACAGTCTACATTCCAATATTATATTGTATTAGTTTTAGGTATACAGCATAGTAGTTAGACAATCATATATGTACACAGTGCCTAATATTTCCAGTGCCCCACTGATAGATTCCCTCTTTATCCCATTCAGGCTAATAGCCCTTCACACACCCCTGCACTCACACAGATGGCATCCTCCTTTTCTCATGCGCCAACCACCTCACATCAGGCCACTGCCAAAGCTGCTCCCCAACTCTGCACTGGCTCCTCCCATCCCAGCCACACATGCAGAAGGACATTGTCCTCACCCTGCTCAGGCTCCACTATCCTCTACCACACATCTCCCTAAGTCTGCCTTCCTCGCCTGGCTGAGGCTCTGATTCCCCTGGGCAGGCATCTCCCTGCAAGAACGCACTCCTTGCCCTACTGTGGCTTCTGACTACCGCTGCCACCACCCTCCCATTGGATGCCTTGCTCGTCCCAGCTGGTCGTCCTTTTACCCCATGGATGTCTATCTTGCTCCACCCACATACTGCTTTTGGATTGAATTGTTCAGGAAAGGAAGAGAGAAAACACAGAAAAGGGAAAGAGGAAGGAAATCACTGCTTTTTAATTTTATTTCTTTTAGAAGGTTTTTGTAAACATTCCTAGGTCAGTCAATGTTTGTGTAAAAAACAGCACAGCGCTCCAGGTACTTTAAGCAGGACGGTATTTACTTCAGGTAATTGGATGCTTATTTGTTCATTAGAGGGAGAAGCAGCAGGTTCTCGGCGGAGCTTTGGAATGACTTCTGGAAAAATGCAGGACAGAGGCTGCTGTGAAGCCACGCTGGTTGGAGCCAGAAGCTGCAGCCCTTCCACAGCAGCTCCTGGACACGTGGAAACCAATAAAGGACCTAAAAATGTAGCCACGTGTCAGGCAGTCAACCCAATCAGGGGCTGCTTCCATCACTGGGTCTTGACAGCCAGAACGCTGGAGAATAAATTCCAGAAATTGCTGCCGAAAATCTACAATCTTTCTAACCAGTGGCAACAACCAGAAGCCAATCCGTGTCTCTCACTTTTGTTTTCTAAAAGTGAATCTCATTGGAGGAAGTGAATTCATCAGGGCTCAAGTTTGAGAAGGTTCTGGCAGATGTTTATGGTCCTCAGAGATGTGTTTTGTTTTTTCTTTCTTAGAGTTTGTCTCTTAGATTTCCGACCTATTCCAATCGAAGGAGGGTGATGTGGAGATTGAGTGGCCAATCCCAGCAGGTCCCCTCTCCCTTGCCTTCTCTTTCCATCATGCTTTCCAGCTATTTATCATGCCAGGGGTCTATGTTTGCAGTAAACCTAACAAAATTATTAGCATTTTAATACGCAAGATATTCAAATCTTTTCATGAATGGTCCAAATATATACATTATAAATTCTTAAGTCAATATTATACTTTCTTTTAAAGTCAAGCAAAACATTTCCCTAAGAGAAACTTCAAATACTGACATGGCCAATGGGATAGTCTGTGGCCATTCCCCTTTTTGCTCGCAAACCTGGAAGTCTCCAAACCACCTGGCCCCCTAATACATCTCCCAGTCAGTCTTTAGATCCCACTTCTTTTTTACCATCACTTTTCTTTTTCTTTCATTTCCCCTCCACTCTCTTAGACTTTTTTCATTGGCCCCCCTCACACATATGAGCAAGATTTTACTTTATTGCTTTTTCTCCACCTTTTACAACCCATTATTGGAACCAAAACAGGTCCATTTACCTTTACCATGTAGTGATTGTCTAAGCCTTAGACTCTAAGGCAATTGTCAAGTGAGCTGTTACCCACAACAACAATCAGTCAAGGGCTGGTTGGGGTGGAAGATGCTGCCAGTGTCCAGGCCAACACCCTTAGGTTCTGCAGGCCTTGGAGTGTGTTTCCACTCCCAGGAGCCAGCGTCTGCATCTCTTTGCTGCAGGCATGGAGAGTGAAAGCCTTGATCTCTCCCTGAGTTTCTTACAATGACCACGGGTGGGGAGGAACTCAACTTCCTGATTAAGTGACTCTGAGGTATGACTTCCAGAACAATCCTGCAAGACTAAGCCATGGTTTCCTTCCATTCAACTTTACATAATTCCTCACACTTGCTTTGCCTCTTTCCCGTCCCAGGCCCACTCTCCCACTGCCCTGTGTCTTTTCTTGAAAACACCAATTCTCAGGGGCTGATTTGGGGGAACTCAATCTGAGACACATGGAGATATTAAATCCATTCTTTTAGTTCCTTTCCAAAGAGGGCATTTTGTAAGCTTTATGCTTACATCTGCTAATGCCTCTTCTATCAGTATAAGCCCATTTAATTACCATTTATATTTGGAGGATGTTTTTTTTTTATCCTTTGAAACTATTATCAACACTTGCAAAACAACAAGAGAGGCTAACAAGATTCTCAATTTACACATGATTTTCTAAAAAAAAAAAAAATCTTGTTTTCTAACTAGCTGTTAAAGATGAAAAACTTTCAACTTCTCTAGAAAAAATAGTGATACAAAGTGAAACCAAGAAGGAATGCCATTTCTTAATTATCCAATTAGCAAAGATTTTGAAAATTATCTTATTCAATCTTGGCAAAGGTGAGGTGAGATGAGATATATTCACACACTGCTTATGGGAGTATAAATTGGTACCACCCTCCGGAAAAACAATTTGTCAAAATATGTCAAGAGTCTTAGAAGCGTTCCAGCCCTTTGGTGCAGTTTACACACCTTCCAATATCTATCTCAAGGAAAATAATTTGAAATTTTGGATAAATATTTATGCACAAAGATGCTTATCATCCCACATTGGAAATAAGCTCAAGAGAGTGCAGTGATTAAAAAAAATAAAGGAATAGTTATTTGACGGAAGACTTTTATACAGTTGTTAAAAGATAAAAGGAATGTTTAATAACATATGCTTTTAAAATTACGTCAATAAGTTGTGTATGCCATCTAGAAATAATGTTTCAACTATGCAAAAATTTATCTTAAGGAAAAAAACTAGGAAGGAAATATAGCAAAATCCAAAATGAAAATAGCACATTGTTTCTGTCTGTTTTCGGGGAAGTGCAGATTCTGGGTGGCTTTCTCCTTTTTTTTTTGTTTTTTTTTTTTGTTTCCTTATTTCATCTCAACATTTTCTGCTCTAGGCATATATTCGTTTTCTAAATAAAAAACACATTATTTAAATCATCACAAGCTTTACCCTCTGAGTCCTCCAGGACACAAACCCTTGAACCATGCTTGATTACATAATTTTTTCTTTATCCACATCATGCTAGTTTTAAGGTCTAATTTAAGAGGACGCTTTCTTGTAATAATTAATCGGAAGGCAGGTGATACTCTATATTAAGCTCAAAGGAAACATGCTAGACACCACTCTGGGTACACAGCTCTCTTTGTATATGAGTCTCTCTTTGGCTCTTGCTTCATTATACAATAATCTGGAACAAAAGTTCATGGAATTTTAAAAGTATTCCTCCACTCTTAGTGCCTATCCTGTCACAAAAACCATAGGAAGTGTTATGAAAGTCATGCAACCCACTGACAATGGCCTATGGACCTTCAAATCTGCCAAAAAGGAAATGAGGGAGGCAAGCCAAAAAGCAGGAGCTCCAGTAATAAAACAATACATATGGAAAAAGATATATATGTAAAATAATCTGACCCCTATTTCCATTATGAGGCTTATCAAATTTTCTTATGATGAATGAACATTGTAAGAACATTTTCGGTTTGTTCCTATTTAACACTTACTAATCATCAATTAAACTGTCTCTGCATATAATGGAAAACAGACTTTTCTGTATTATAATTTCCAGGCTTCTAATCAAAATAAGTCCCCTGATCCCAAACCTTCCTAAGCCACCTAGAAAAGCATTAAATAGTACAATACAGACCTTAAAATTTACACTAACAATTTCTATCTTTTTTCAATTTTATATTCGTTGGAAATATACTCTGATTCTCTTGGTAGATAAAAAACAGTTGACTTGAAAGGCTTTAGACATGATAATAGATACAGTGTGCCATCAATGATTGAGAGGCAAGAGGACAATAAGCAAGGAAATAGCAATCGGATACACTTGGGTCGTGAGTCCCTCAAGGGGGAGAGATGCCTAAAAGAGAGAGGATTAGGGGAAAGGATGAGATAAACCCAAGAAAATGAGCTGCGGTGGGTGGCCGGGAAGTCTGCAGCTGGCGTTTAAGAGTGGCCAAGAGAGAGAAGAGGAGAAAAAGTACTGAAGAGGGACTTGAGCGATTGAGGGGGCCTTGGGAGGGAAGTGTGTTCAAAAGGTCCTGGGAAGTAATCCAAGGAACCACGCACTGGTTTAACAAGGCCCCAGTGGTTGCTAAGAGCGTGGATTTGGCATGAAGTCCAGGGTTGGGCTTGGAACCCTATAGAAAAGAACAAGTCACTCCAGTGAAGGCCAGTGTTAAGAATCAGTTGTCTGACCCAGAGGAGAGGACAGGAGAGAAAGAGTGAAAGAGAGAGAGAGAGAGAGAGAGAGAGAGAGAGAGAGAGAGAGAGAGAGAGAGAGAGAGAGAGAGAGAGAGAGAGAGAGAGAGAGAGAGAGAAAGAGAGAGAGAAGTGCTCAGTTTTTAAAATGGATATAATCTGAACCAGCCTGAGCGAGCAGGGTCCATGTGGTTTGCTTTTCTCCAGGAGCCTTTGGTGGCCAATATCTCCATGGCCCCTTTGCTTTGGGGGCATCGCTGAACAATAGGTGATACAGGATAAAAGTACAAGTGATAGTGATGTTCCCGGGAACTCTGAAGCTCAACATCACAGAGAGTGATGCGCTTTCTGATGCAACATCCTGGGAAGGTGCCCAGAAGCTGTATAAATTATCGCTTTCAGCCGCGCTGTGTGAGCAGGCAGGAAGGGGCCCCGAGTGAACTGGGGTGTGATGATGCTCAGTGCTACATGGGCTTCCTTTCCCAGGCCTCTCAGGCAGTGTTGTCTATAAGCTGGAAAAATGTTTCCTGATGGGAATACAAACCAAGACTTTATTCTTCTGATTACAATAAGAACAGAAAAAACAACAACAACGATCTGTACCCTTGAGTGATTCCTGTTTGAGAGTGACTACCTCTCTTTTCATAGAGACCTGCACCCCAGAGAGGGAAACGGAACCTAGAGCTGTGAGCAGCACAGTACCCACCTTCAGCTCCGTCCTGGTTTTCTCAATGTTAGCATGTTTAGATGAGAATTTACAGCTGGTCCTCTTTGTCCTTGGTTGGGCCCCTTAATAATTGCCCTGCTTTCCCATCAATCAAAGGGAATTAAGAACATTTGCCCCCAGGGACAGGGAGCAGGCAGAAATTCATTCAAGCCTTTGCAACTAAGGTGTAACTCCTTGGAGCTCAATGCTTGGCGTGGTGTGTCAAATTGGGGGCCGGGGGGGCGGGGGGTGTCAAGGTATGCCAAGATGAAACGATACAGGCCCGAGCAGATCTGTGAATAGGGTGAGAAAACACAGAAGTTGAGATTCTTCTATTTTTACCTGGCAGTCAGGTGATTCATCCTGGGGCAAACGCCCAGCCTGGGATAGGCCTAGGACTCTCCCCGGGAATCCCATGTGTATAGCTTTCTATTATCATTATCTATTAGAGAGGCAAACGGGTTGAGGGTGCCTTGCTAAGAAGATTGGCTGTGGGATTAACTTTGCATGGGGAATCTGGGAAAGGAAAGGGCTGTATTGACATCTCTGAATCCAGCCTTGGCTTCTTCCATGAATTTCAAGGCAAAATTGTGAATTAAGCCATGTCTGCCCTGGGTATTTTCCTATTTCTTCTTCCTGCCTCCCTATACCATACCATCCACATCACCCAAGACTGGCTGGCCTGCCCAGGAACTCTTTATGCACTGTACCCTCTTTTGTCATTCAAACATGAATTGAGCATCTAATATAATCCGTGCATTTTGTCTAATAGCTAGAGATATGGAGCTGAAGTAGTCTGGGAACTCACGGTCATATAGAGATAAACAAGTGTGCTAGTCTGCAAGTCCTGGAATGAATGTATAAATAGGCTCACAAGGAAGGGAAATCAGAGTTTTCATGTCTGGGAGTGAGAGCCTAGGGTTGGGTAGTGAAGAGTCCAGGTGGATCTTTTCAAAGAGGTGACATTTCAGTCAAAGAAGGAGTGGATCCGCAGAACAGCCTAAGGTTAGGAGAGTGTGTAAGGCACTCTGGGAAGAGAGAAGACAGCCAGGGAGGTGAAAGTATGGGATAAATGAGGCTGGGAGGAGGGGCAGAGAGTGGCCAGGAGGAAGCCTAACTGGGAGGTTTGAATGTTTTGAAAAGAAGTTTGGGCTTTCTGGACAGCAATGGGTTCCTCAGTGCTTTTAAGTAGGAGAATCGTGTCCTATATAATAAAAGCCTAGTATGCAAATTGTCCCCTCAGGCAGTCGTTTAACCAGGAGTTCCACCAGGAGTTCGACCACTCGCTATGACGTACCCTGACCACTAGGGGGTGGTGTGGAACATGGAGGGCATCGGCAATGCAGCGCTGGCAGTGGGCGGCAGTGGAGGCACTGATGGCCCCAATGGGCCCTGACGAGAGCAGGACTGTGGCGGGATGGTTGAGCAGGTGGGCAGGCGGCACCAGGCCAAGGCAGGTGCAAGCGGGGGCCTCTGCAGGGCAATCGGCAACCAGTGGCAGCAGCGAGGGGCGAGGCCACTGCTCAGCTCCCAGGTGCTGAGGGAGCCAGGTGTGGGGAGGACCCAGCCCCAATTGATCACCCCGCAGGTGGGATGGTGGGGCAGGTGAGGGGGCGGCACCAGGCCACGGCAGGGTGCCAGGCAAGGCTGCAGGGCTCTGAGGCTGGGGTGCGAGCTGGGGCTGCGAGCTGGGGCTGCGAGCCTGGGAACGTGAGCTGGGACCCGATCCCCACAGGCCACCCCGAGGGACCCCATCTGTGCACGAATTTGTGCACCAGGCCTCTAGTTTTTTAGAAAGAGCATTGTGATAGTATGATGGGAAATGAATAGGAGGAGAAATCTGGTTAGGTGTGTAATTCAATAGACTGTACATAGGATGATAAGAATCTAAAACAGGAAAGTGGCAATGAAGAGAAAAGAGGGGATGTTTGGAGAGACAGTTTAGAAAGAACAGGATTGATTGATCATAAAATGTAAGTGTTGAGAGAGATTGAAATGCAAGAGAACTCTAAGGTTTCTAGCTTGGCAATGGCTAAAGTAGTATGTCCATGGGCTGGGACTGGAGTTTTGGGGAAATGCACAGAGGAACTGATGAGCTCAGGTGGGGATCTGTGGAGCTTCAAGTGTCTACAAGATGACCAGATGAGTTGAGGTCCAAAGCTCAGGGTCGGGCTAGGGCTGTGGACAACAGTTAGAGAATCATAAATACATTGTTGAGTGATATCTGAAGGGAATAGGGAAATAGACCAGGGAGGGCCTTTAGGTCTTACTTTGGACAAGGCCTTTTATTTCAAAATTAGTTCTCTCTTTCTCACATCTGAATTAAAACTCTCAATCCTTCCATGCCATGATCTCAACACACTCTTAAGAAGAAAGCAGATGTCTGTGTTATTTCTAACTAAACAATAAATGACTGATCGCTAGCTTATTGAGAAGAACGTGCCTTTGAGGTCAAATCTAAAATTCCATAGATAAGGTTGAAGAAAGGTATAGAAAAAATATGTGCAAATTGCATATCACTTAAACGGACATCACCACCATGTAATTTTATAAAACCCATGGGAGGCATTTGGAACTGATATTATTAGTTTTATTACATAGGTGAGTAATCTAAGGTTTAATTATTTAATGAATTAATCTAAGATTTAGAATAATTTAATGACTTGTCTGAGTTTACATATGACAGAGTTGGGGTTTGGACTCTGTTTTCCTAAATCTTACATTAGTAGGTTTTTTGTGTTTTTTTTGTGTTTTTTTTTTTTGCCCTTATACTGGTCTGCCTTTTAAAAACAATAGGTAGGAAGGCCAGTATTATTATTTTTATTTATTTATTTTTTTATTTTTTAATTTGTTAATCCTCACCCGAGTATATTTTTTTCCTATTGATTCTTACAGAGAGTGGAGGAAGCGGCGGGGGGGCGGGGGGGGGGGGGAGGAAAGAGGCGGGGGAGGGAGAAACATAGAAACATTGATGTGAGAGGAACATCAATTGGTTGCCTCCCGCTTGCACCCTGGCCTGGGCTGGGGATCAAACCTGCAACCTAGGTATGTGCCTTTGACCGGTAATTGAACCTGTGATCTTTTGGTGCACGGACTGACACTCTAACTGCTGAGCCGTACCAGCCAAAGAAAGGCCAGTATTTTGTTTTGTTTTGTTTTGTTACTCCTCACTAGAGGATATTTTCCATTGATTTTTAGAGAGTGGAAGGGAGGGGAGAGACAGAGAAAGAGAAACATTGATGTGAGAGAGACACATCAATTGGTTGCCTCCTGCACATGCCCCAACCAGGGCCAGGGATCCAGCCTGCAACCAAGATACGTGCCCTTGACCAGAATCGAACCTGGGATCCTTCAGTCCACAGGCTGACACTCTAACCGTTGAGCCACACCCGCCAGGGCAGAAAGATCCGTATTCTTGAATGCTGTTGGGAATTAAGAAGCACCTTTCTTTCTTATTGTGAACAGGGAAGAGGGAGGTCAGTGAAAGTTTATGATGGCAAAAATGCCCAGGAAATCACATGTGGAGAGTATTTCTCCAGATTTGCTTTCTCACAGGCTTTCAAAGGTGAATGCTTTGCCCAAAGGCCTGCACTTCTGCTGTGAGGTTGTGACTACAGTGGGACTTCTCAGATCACAGCACCCAGGTGCCCACTCTGTAGTTTGCCCTCTAAAATCTGCCCCCATCTTTCAATTCTTGGCCGAATGGCAATAAATCTATGCATATTTTCAAGCAAAATCACTCAATTATCAATGTTAAAACAAAAGACTAGCACTTTTAGTGTTATGTGTGTTATAAATATCCCATAGTTTTCAGTCTCAGAGTAAATAGCATAAGCTTAATAGCTTTTCATTGTAATGCACTTTTATTTACCCAACCTGCTTGGAGAAAGAGAAAGAGAAAAACTTTGACCTTTTGCAGTTTTTTAAAAGTGTATTTTATAGTCTGCTTAATCAGCGGTGGTTGTTTCAGCTATATTTTGTCCTGTAATCGATGTTTTAGATGGCTTCACCAGAGACCCGCAATGGGATTTTTATTCGATTTACATTTTTTACATTTACAATGCAATTTTCTCTGGCATGTTATTTTTCTTGTAAGTTTCACTAAAACATGGTGTAATAAGTAGATTACATTGCTAAAAAAAACCAGAACAAATAATAAATTAAACTAGAATCAAATGATTAATTTTTTAAAGACTGAGTCAATATACACATTTGATTATGTTTAGAATCTAGAATATTTAAAAAGATATAAAACAAATAATTTTGAAATGGCTTTATAAACTGGCAAGACCTAAGAGTAGAAAATGTGCTTTGAAAATGAAGATCAGTTTCACCACAACTTCATTGGCATTTGTGCATTCAACAGGCATTTATTAAACACTAAGTTACAATCAGGGAGCTAGCTGGGTGCTCAGGATAAAGCCATCAATCACTCAGAAATAGTTTTATCCCTCATGGAACTTTTATAACCTAGCAGTGTAGAGTGTGTGTGTGTGTGTGTGTGTGTGTGTGTGTGTGTGTGTGTGTTTCTACATGTACAGATGTATATACATGTTTATATTTACACACATATGCATATATATTATGTACATAGTTACACATACATTCTACTAATTTACAAATTTGATGAGGGGATCACATCATTGCAATTTTAGCTGATGTTTGATTTCTAGTGAGCTTAAATACTCCTTCATGATTTTTGCCAGTTATCTTTCTTCTAAAAAAATGGCTATTCATATAGTAACTTACTTTTGGCTTAATAATATTTTTATTCATTTATATAATAATGTCATATTTACTAAAAATGTTTCTCAGCTTTATATACATATATATGAAACTTCTATCTCTCTGAACTTAGATAAGTTATTACCTAATCTATCCTACCAATCTTTTTTTTCTGACCTTTGTTCATATTTCCAAGCTTAGAAAGTCTCACCCACCACCCTACTCCCTCTTCTCCCACCAACCTGAGTCCAACAGAGGAGAAAAAAGGAAGCATGTTGTGTGACCCTAACTCTATATAAACTGACTTATACATGTGTGGTACTTACCGTGTATTATTTCATAGACAATAAAAATGGGATCATAATATACCTACTATCTTGTAACTTTAGATTTTTACCTTTCTTAAAATAATAAACATTTCCCCATGTCAATAACTACATATGTAATCATGTTTATTGGCTATGTATGTACAATTTATATACCCCTCAAATAATGAATGCTTAGATTTGTTTCAAATTAAAATTAAGGTTGAAGTGGACATCTTTATATATTATTTTCCCTCAGGTTTGTCCCTTAAGATATATTTTTATAAATATAATTTTAGGGTCAAAATTTTTTGGGTCAAAATGTATCTAAATACGTAAATACAGTTTTTTTAGATTTCTCTATATATGTTGCCAAAATGCTCTCCCAAATGATTATGTATCTGGTAAGAAGATGCGGGTCTAAAGACAGAGAGAACTGGGAGAATATGAGGTCATAGACTCTAAAATGAAACACGATGGCAAGTGGTAGCTAAAGCTGATGATTCAGGAGACCAGGGAAGACCGGAGTTCCTGAGCAGGTTATAGGAGATGAGATCCAGTGCACAAGCATTTGATAGCAACTAGGAAAGTTTATTTATCAAGAGAGAAGGCAAAAGATAAAGGTACAGATACAATTAAGTTGACAAATTTGGTGTTGGAATATATATTTTTCTCTTCTAATCTTATTTCTCAGAGAAATAGCAAGTGAGATCATCAGTTATGAGTGAGAAAGGAAGAACAGGTTTGAAGAGACAGAAGGTGTGAAATAATCTTCTCATAGAGTAGGAAAGGAAATTGACTAGGGAGAGGAAGAAAATTGGCTGAGCAGTGCTGAGGATCCGCCTGAGCTTTGTGGTTGTAAATTTAGAGCAATTCCATGTGGCGTGGTAATAGATTTTTCTCCCCTGGCCATACTCTGCTCAGATGCAGGAAAAGAGGGCAGAGAGTTTCATTTAACCAGGGTTGTGGTTTTGCCAGGTGACTCTTACAGGTGAAAAAGGGGGAAGGATGTTTAGGTTGTAGACAAGGGAGGGATAGAGCATGGGACTTTGTCTAGTTAAAGAAGACAGAAATGAGAAGAGGGGTACAACATAAAGGAAAAAGAAGAATGGGCAATGAACTGAATGAAGTTCCCAATGGAGCAAAGAAATGTTGTGATTAGAGTACTGGGGTAAATATGTTAAAAAGCCAAGAGTGTTTGCCCATAGCATTCTCGAAACCAAAATTTGGAGGTGTTAAAGGTAGTGATGAGATCTAGAGTTGAACTATGAGAGTAAGTGGACAAAGTGGAGTCATTGAAGACATCATTTCAGGTAAAGAGGTCAAGTTTCTGGGAGGACAGGTTGTTGAATGGACCATCTGCATGGTTGTTGATGTCACTAAGAATATTGACAGGAATAGTGGCAGAAACAGTTGACAGGAATAGTGACCATGAGCCAAGAGCTTAAAAGCTTTAATGAGTTGTATGACTGAGAGGTCAGGGAATGGCTGAAGAAGAAAGAGTAGAAGGTAGTTTTGTCTAATGGCATATGCTGCCAAATATGTTGAGGTATTGAGAGAAGATTGAAAAAAACCTAGAAAAATAATGGCAAATTAGGAGGGCACCAATCATTACCTCTTGGGTCCATAGTATGAGCATTGGGTGAGGAAAAAGCTGGTACCACTTAAGAGGGCTTAAAGGAAAGTAGCTGGAACCCACCTTCCTTGACCTATTTAGAGAGATCGTAAGATAAAGGGGGGGAGTGTTCAGAGGAGAGACTAGGAATGTGGAAGTTTATGCCAAAGAGAGAACATAAGTGACAGAGCAGAGAATGATTTAGATGATATGGGATGCAGATCGTTATATGTAAAGTTATTTTTGTTTTCTTTAATGATCTGTGCTTTGAACTTCTGGGAGAGTCTGAGGTATATGAGGCACAATAGCATTAGTCCTGATGGTTTCTTAGGGGAAGGCAGGTCATCAATTCCTTTTGCTTAGTTATAATAGGGAGAGTCTGATAGTGAGAGTAATGGTCTTATCATGGGCCTATGAAATATGGAAAAGTTCCTGAAATCCAGCTGAGAGTAGTATTATAGTGTACTGAGCTACCCACATTGCTCACCCCTCCCAGGATGTTCTTTGGTATTCTGACCTGTTTATTTATTGCATGTAATGTAATATTATATTGCAAAACATAATGTTTGATGTTAATTAATTCTTAAGATTAGTTTAGAGCTTAGTAGAAAAATATCAGAATCCTTCTCTTCCTTCCACTCAAAAAAAATAAATTCTCCTCCTCTGAATTTTCCATGACCTTTTATTTGAACTTCTCGTAAATTTTTATTATAATTTTTTGTGAATGCCTTGAATCTATGACTTAAACAATTTTCTATTACACTCCAGTGCTCAACAATGTATCTTACATGTAGAAGATCTTAATACATATATGTAAGTGTATAAATTTAAAAAAGCAATGAGCAAGCTGGGAACCAGAAAACCTACATTAGAGAATCATTGGGTCTCTCACAATGTACATAAACTTGAGTGAGTTATATAACTTCTCATATTTGCATATGTAAGGTAGGGATAGTAATGGTCCTGTCTACCTATAGGCTGCTGAGGTTGTAAGAAGTGTGAGAATTCTATGCAGCATTGGAAAATGTTTTGAAAATTGACTCTCAACAGGCTATTTCAAAATGGACACTCAAAAAATATTATCATTCATTACAAGACAATTTGATAATTTGCAGCAGGCACTTAGTATATGTTCGGCAATCATTTTTTGGCTCAGATATATCTGGAAATAGAAAGCCTGGGTAGGCTCAGATAATAACTAGGTTCTGTCTCTCTGCCATCTTTCCCGTACTTCAGAAAACAGCAGCCATAAACTGACTGTAGATTTCACCTCCAAATTCAACAAAAATTTTCCATGGATTCATACCATACCTGAAATCCCAACATTACCACTTTATTCCCTGGAGTTAAATAATGTCTTTATTCTCCAAATTATATTTCAAAGAAAATAGAGAAATAGCACCATACATGTGACTTGGATTTGAATTTCAATTTTGTGATTTAGTGGCTCAATGACTTTCACAGAGTTTCCTAATTTATAAAATGCATATAGTGGTAGTATCATCCTCCTGCAGTTATCATGAAGATAAAATAAGCTAAAGTATATTTATTTGCATTCCGGTATGGTACCTGGCCAATCTTCAATAAATATAGGTATTTTTAAAGCCATCATGAAATGTCTAATAACATAGTGAGAATGATAGATGAAATGGAAAACAAAAATATAATACAGAGAATCAACAAATCCAAGAGACTGTTCTTGGAAAAAGATTAATAATATAACCAAACTTATGGGGAAATCAATCAAGGAAAAAGCAAGAAGAACATACAAGAAATGCTAGAAAAGAAAGAGGGATATATCTGCAGATACAGCATAAATTAAAATTAAATAAGAGAACATTGTTAATAGTTAATGCCAATAAATTTAAAAACTTAGATGAAATAGATACATTTCTAGAAAAGTATTATAAATTACCAAGCTTAGGAAGAAACAGAACATTAGAATATTCTTATACCATTAAAAAAAAGAATCAGTGGTTTCTCCTCACAACAGGTTTAGATAATTTTATAAATGAGTTATAACAGAGTTTCAGAGAATAGATGATACCCTTGTTCAACCAAGAGAATAGCAAAAGAGGTAATTCTACCCCAACTCATTTTGCAAAATGAGTATAACTTTGATATCAGAATCAGCAATAAGAATATGAGAAAATAAAATTGTGGGTTAATATCACTAATAAACATAGATTCAATAATCCTACTAAAATCAAAAAATTAAAAAAACCAAGTTTATTAAAACAAATAAATACAATATACAAGAATATGTATAAAATATATATTCAAGAAATCAAAGGTTGGAACATTATAAATCTATCATTATAATTTAACAAATTAATATATTTAAAGAAGAAAAATCATATGGTCATCTTAATAGATGTAGATAAGGCAGTTGATAAAATTCAACAATCTTAGCAAAGTAGGAGTTGAAGGAATCTTTCTTAACTTGATAATGTGTGTTTACCAAAAATGTTGGTAGTGGTGAAAAATTAGAAGCATTCCATTTAAATTCAGGAATAAAGTGAGGATAACTCTTGTTACTACTTTTATTCAACAATGTCCTAGAGATCTTAGAAGGAACAGTGAGGCAAAATGTGAAAAAGAAGTGTATTCGTTTGCTTGGGCTGCTATAACAAGATATAATAAACTGGCTTAAACAACAGACATTCATTTCTCATATTTCTGGAGGCTGGGAAGTCCAAGATCAAGGCACTGGCTAATGTGGTTCCTTCTGAGGGTTCACTTCCTGGCTTTGAACAGCTGTCTTCTCTTGCTGGGTGCTCCCATGGTGAGAGAGACAGAACAAGCTCTCTGGTCGCTTCTTAAAAGAGTACTAATCCCATCAGGAGGATCCAAGCCTCATGACCTCATATAAATCAAATTGCCTCCCAAAGAACCCATCTCCAAATTATATCACATTGGGAGTTAGGACTTCAACATATGCATTTGGGGGGAAACAGGGGTTGGAGTTGCAAGGGACACACAATTCAATCCATGGCAAGAAGATATCAAAACACAGAAAACCAAAATGGATCTACATAGAAACTATAATGGATCTACTGGCAAATACTGTTAGTAACTTTGATTGTCAAAATGGCTGGAATGAGATTAACAGACAAAAATCAGTCACATTTTATTCCACCAGAAACAAACCAACAATAAATATTTTTGAAATATAGAATTTAAAATAGAATTAACACCAAGACTACATCTTAGAGAGAAAATATAAGAAAACTTTATTAAATAACATTAAAGAAGAGCTAAATAAATTCTAGAGAGGAGACATTATGCTAAGTAAAATAAGCCAGACAGACAAAGACTAATACAGCCGACCCTTGAACAACAAGGGAGTTAAGGGTGCCAACCCCCTTCTTCCCAGCAGTTGAAAATCTACATATGACTTTTGACTCCCCTAAAACTTAACAGTAGGCCCTTGGAATCCACTGGGGAGTGATTTCAGGATCCCCTGCAGATATCAAAATCCGGGGATTCTCAAGTCTGATATAAAATGACATAGAGCAATGCATATACTTGGCCTGCCCCGTTACAGATTCCCAACCTCAAACTGAAAATACTGTTTTCGATCAGCAGTGGGTTGAATCCACAGATCTGAAACCTGTGGATATGGAGGGCTGACTGCATTTATTGAAAAAAAATCTGCATATAAGTAGACCCACATTGTTTAAACCTGTATCACTCAAGAGTAAACTCTACTGTACACTCTCAATTACGTGTTGTATCTAAGAAAACTTAACTCACAGAAACAGAGAACAGATTGGCGATTGCCAGAGGCAGGGGTTGGGTAACGGGTGGAGGTGGTCAAGTTATAAGATAAATAACATCTGGGGATGAAATGTACAACATGGTGACTATAGCTAACAATACTATATTGCATATTTTAAAGTTGCTAAGAGAGTAGCTCTTAAAAGTTCTTATCATAAGAAAAAAATTGTAATTATGTGAGGTGTTGGGTGTTAACTAAACTTGTGATTATTTTGCAATATATCCATATATCAAATTATTATATTTTATACCTTAAACTAATTCAATGTTATTTGTCAATTATATCTCAATAATACTGGAAAATAAGTAAATATTTAAAATAAAAAACTTATGTTCAACAAAGGAAACTATGAACAAAATTAATAGACTTATGTTATAAAAGAAGATACTTGGAATGACTAAAACAGACAAGGGATTAATATTGAGAATATGTAAGAATATTCTTATAAATCAATAAGAAAGAAGTAACCTTAATAGGAAAATTATCATTCAGTACAAACAACTAAATGACAGAAAAGGAAACCTAAAATGCAAATATGCATGTCAAGAGTCTCAAAGTCATTGGTTGCAAGGAAAAAGCAGATTAAATACACTAAAAATGCTTTATAAGTATAAGATTGGAAAGTTAGAGAATGCAACAGGAAGGTACAGATTAGGAACTATGTACTACACCAACTGGGGAGGAATCTGTCGGAACGGAGTCATGTTAATCATAGGCATGCTCTGTGACACAGCATTTCTGCCTCTGAGTGTAGTGCCCCCCCAAAGAAATTCACCTACACCCCCCTGTATGAGGCCATTCCTGGAACCATTATTTATGTGTATATAAAGGGTTGGAGTGAGTTTAAGGTAATCTGGGTACCCCTAACTGGGGAGTGAATAGGTAAAATAAGGTAGCTTCAGAGGATGGAGTTCTAGGCAGCAGGGAGCAAGAACTGTCTAGATATGCATATAGCACTTTAAATGTATCTGTAAAACAGAACTGAGACTCAGAAAAAAGTAAGAAAAGATAGCACACAGAAATTAAAATACATGCAAAAGCATATATTACAAAAACACATACATGCTTGCCTATGGGGAGGGGGATGTGAGAGGAAAAGTAAAGAGGGAAAGAGAGACGAGGGAATGAAGGAAGCGTGTTCAAGGATCCAAATACTCAATATTGTAAATATGCCCATTCTCTCCAAACTGATTTATAGATTAGATAAAATTCTAATAAAAATTTCTGTAGGGTTCTTAGTGACAAGTTGATTCTAAAATTTATGTAGAAGCACAAAAGGTTAAGAATGGTGACTATACTCCTAGGGAAAAATAACAAGGCAAGGAGACTACAAAAATCATGACTTATTGCTCAGCTTTAATAGTTAAGAACATGATCTTGGCATGTGTAGCAAATACACTGATGGAATATAATATAGAAACTAGAGTAGAATATAATATAGAACCCCACATATATGGAAACCTGGTATATGACAGGGGACATAGACTATGCATTCCTTCCCATGCCATGTATAAAATCCAGTTGCAGATGTTTTAAAAACGTAAGTGTAAAAACAAAACTTTAAAATTTTTAGGCGATATAGAGTATCTTTAATTTTGATGTTAGACATAATTCCTTAAACAAGATAAAAACTTTACCCAAAAATGTTGGTAATTTTGACTGCACTAAAATTATAAAGTTCTGTTATCAAAGGGCTTCAAAAAGCAGGTAAAAAATATGTTTATCACATGTAACAACAACAATGCGTTAGTATCTGGAATATTGTGTGTTTTTTAAGTACTATAGATCAACAAGTAAAAGACAAAAAACCCAGAGGAAAAACAGCCAAAAGGTATGAATTCAAAAAAAGGAAGTAACAAAAAACAAGTGGGCAATAAACATGAAAAGGTGTTCAGGCTTGTTAGTATTCAGAGCAGCACAAATTAAAATCCTAACAATGTTCTATTTCCTACACCTCAGATTGGCAAACATTCTAGTCTGGCAACACCAAATGTTGGTGAGACTATGGGTCGGCCCAGTCTTTCATATATCGTATGTACACATGTACAACCACTTTGGAAAGCACTTTGGTGTTAGGCAGTAAAACTGGTGGTAGACGTAAGCCATGACCCTGCTCTTTCACATATATTTTGTGCCCTAGAGAAACTTGTGCATGTGGACACCAGGAGGCAGGTAGGAGAATGTTCACAGAAGCACTGCTCATGTTAGTAAGCGCGATTAGATAGTAAGCTCAATGTCTATAAAACAGTAGAATGGGTAGTAAGTTGCAGTGCAGCCATAGCATCAAATGCTCTACAGTGGTGAAAGTGAACAACATTCATTCATACTATATTCAGCTACATTCATAATGTATACAACACTAGAGGCCCAGTGCACAAAATTCGTGCACAGGTTGGGTCCCTAGGCCTGGCCAGCAATCAGGGCCCATTGGGGCTTTCCTTCCCCTGGCTGCCTTTGTTCCTGCCGCCCCCTGGTGGTCAGCGCACGTCATAGCAAGCAGTTGAACTCCTGGTTGGTCAAACTCCCGAGGGGACAATTTGCATATTAGCCTTTTATTATATAGGATAGATTAGCACTGATGAATATAAAAATTATATGGAGTGGAAACAGTAAGTTACAGACAATCCAATTAAGCATTCTATTTATGCAGTTTCTAAAAAATATAAATATAACAATGCTTGTTCAGGGATACTTACATGTATAGTGAAGTACAACAAAATGAAAGTTATAAGCATTAGAAAGAAGGGGGAAGAATTGAACTGGAGGTGTGTCAAAAGTATGAAGAAATTTATCTTTTTTTCTAGCTTTTATTTCTTTTGCTGCGTGCTATGAATGTGGGTGTTCCCTTATTTTTCTTTTTGCTATATAGTTACATATACATATAGACACACAAAATTAAATATATAAATATGTTCATTCATATTTATATTCATTTTCTTATATTCATTTTTTTTACTTTTTAAACACATATTTTTATTTTTTAGTTACAGTTGACATACAAATTCACTCTTTTGTATGTATGTAACATTTCATAATAAAATTACAAAAAAAAGAGTGAAGCTTCCAGTTAGCATATACAGTTAAACCTAATTTCTCAAACATCTCCCATCTCGACCAATTCTGTTCTCAACCAAATTGTTCAGAGAAAAAAAAGTCTCAGTTGTCAACCAAACTTGACCTGACAACCCTTTCATGCTGATACCTCAGCATGACATAAAGATGGCTCTCAGGAAACAAAGAAGAGAATGCTTTTGTTGCTGGAAAAATCAAGATTAGCACAATTTTAAGACATAAAGAGGCCATCGAGAGTGCTAATGTTGCTAAGGGTGTGAAGGAAATAATGATCACAGGCAATTGAAGAGATAGAAAAACGATTGTTGATTTGGATAAACAAAGAGCAGTTAGCCTCTGACATTTCTGAGGCAGTGATATGTGAACAAGTAAAGATGCTATATGCTGACCTGAAAGACACCCTGGAATGCGTGCTGAAAGTGATTCCTTTAAGGCTAAGAGGGGATGGTTCAATAAATTTAAGAAAAGAAGTATTTATTTATAGATGAAATAGTACATTAGACATGTACTATATATAAGAAAGGTTAAAATGGGGAATCATTGGGGAGTCTGGAATGGATTCATTCAACTTACATTATTTCTAATGGGAAAAAGTGATTTGGTTTTTGAACAAATTACTTCATGAACAGCCTTCCAGAATGAAATAAGTTTGAGAAGCAAGGTTCCACTGTAAAAGGTTTCAAGTATAAGCTAGGACAATTGAAGCTCAGACACTATTTCTTCCCTAAGCTGGAATTCGCCTTACCTTATGACTTTATGCAAAAATAATTCCAAACAGCCTGTGGCTGGGAACACACACACACACACACACACACACACACACACACACACTGCTGCCACAGTTGTCACTCTGCTTTCTCCTTCTCTAGCTTCACTGCTGAAACTAACAAATTAGCAGGCCTCCGTCACAGATGGAAGGGGGACCGTGGGGAACAAAGCCAGCCAAAATGCTGAACCATCTAGATTTCCTTCTAGACCTGCAGGAGGAGGGGCTGGGGCCCTGGGAAGGGAAACTCGGCAGACCCTGGAGGGTTTTCAAGCAGGAGGGAACTGTTTGAAGAGTTCTCAGGAATGCTGGCCTGTGGGGAAGGCTTGTGTGGAGTTGACCTTCTGAGAGCAGAGTATCAGGCATATCAAATACACTCACTGTTCCGAGATTCCTCCTTCCTTTTGACGTTGCTAAAAATGGAATCAGCTGCAAACAGTATGTGACTGTGTACGGTAATTTGCATAAAGCTTGTTAAGTGAAACATTTAGCCAGAAACATGGTATGGTCTGGGATCAAAATATTATTTTTAAGATGAAATGGAGTAGCATTCTGGCAAGCCAGTGCAACCTCGGAAGATTGCCTACCCTTTTAAAATGGCTTTCTTCCAAAATACCTCCACACACTCTTGCAATGTCTAAGCATGCCTTTGCAGTAGCTTTCGGTACCGGAGGTAAAAACACATCACTCAGCTATCGGCAGTCCCGGGGTGCACCTCGTACTAACAGGACCCTGTCAGTCCTGAAGCAGGGCCCCGTGAAATCCAGGAGAACTGGGTAGATTTTTAGAGTGAGTCCAGTTTGTGAAGTCACCGTGTTCTTTCTATAGCATTTTTTTTTCTTGTGAATTGGGACCACATGGCAATAGAACAAGTTGCATTTAAGCCTTTTACTAAAACACAGTAATGACATGATTTGTCTGCCTTTGGCACATTGTCAAACCTACCTCTGCTAACAAACACGCTTAACTTTAGATGTTTTGAATTAGAGGCACTGGAAAACCTAGGAGTCCAACCCATCAGCTGCAATAAATTTGTATTAATTCCAAGGACTGGAAAGCTTTTAAAGAAAAAAGAACGTTTTGGGGTTTTTCCTAATCATTCATGTCTGTCACCGGATATAATAAAATCATACCTCATTGTGCTTTATTTTGTCACCATGAATGTTGACCTTGAGGGACATGCCATGGCGTGTCTCACTAATGGAATTAGCTTGAATAAGGGCTGTATTTAATATAAACTTGGTAAACGGTTAGCATGATCTGGATCTCAAGTTGATTTTTGGTGTCTCAGTCTATTTGGGCTGCTGTAACAAACTATCATAGACTGAGTAGCTTATTTTATTTTTAAATATGTTTTTATTGATTTCAGAGAGGAAGGAAGAGGAAGAGAGAGAGAGAAACATCAATGATGAGAGAGAATCATTGATTGGCTGCCTCCTGCATGCCCCACACTGGGGATCCAGTCCAAAACCAGGGCATATGACCTGACTGGGAATCTAACTGTGACCTCCTGGTTCATAGGTTGACACTCAACTACTGAGCCTCGCCAACTGGCCAACTGGGTAGCTTATTAACAACATAAATTTATTTCTCACCATTCTGAAGGCTAGAGTCAAAGATCAAGGTACAGTATGGGTAAGTGGGGATTCTCTTCTGAGTCACAGACTTCTCTTTGTTGTATCCTCAGAAGGTAAAGGGAGGGGCAAGCTAGCTCTCTGGAGCCTCTTCTAGAAGAATATTAATCCTATTCATGAGAGCTCCATTCTCCTAACCTCCCAAAAGGCCCCACCTCTAATATAATCCCTTTAGGCAACTTGATTAGGGGGGACACAGACATTCAGACCACAGCACTTGGGTTTCTCCCCCAACCTCTTAATTGCTTCCGCTAGATTCGTAATACAAATTAGAGTAAACTTCAAAAGTAAGGAAAGGGAGAGATTAAAAATGGAATATAAAAAGGAGGGAAGGAGACCCTGGCCAGTGTGGCTCAGTTGGTGGGAGTCATCCTGTACACCAAAAGGTGGCGGGTTCAGTTCTTGATCTGGGCACATATCCAGGTTGCAGACTGGATGCATAGTACAACCACTAGACTGGATGCATATGGGAGGCAACTGATTGATTTGTCTCTCTCACATTGATGCTCTCTATCTATCTTCCTCTCTCTTAAAAAAAAGAAGGGAGAAGAAAGAAATACAGGGAGAGAAAGGTAGAAGATGAAGATGAAATGAAGAAAGAAAAGTATAAAAGAAGAAAAAAATGGAGAAGAGAGAAGCAGGAGAGGAAAAAGCAGAGGTGAAACATCCATTTAACACCTTGAACTGAGCAAGTTCTCATGAGCCTCAAACTGCATACTGGTGACTCTGCCTCCTCCCTTTGGTAGAAGCATCAAGTCAGGGTTTCATTGTAAATTGTTTTTACTTTTTTATTCCCTAAAAGAAAGCAGTCTATTAGATTAACAAGTAATTCGAGCTTGGGGCCTGTGAAGTCTAATTAAGATCCAGTTTCCAGCAAGAAAGGGGAAAGGTGCTCTGTATCCTGAGCCCATGGGCTCATGCTTGACCTTTTGACCTTTCAGCAATGCTCCTGATGGCATAGAATGGACAGCTCTCATGTGAGGTTTGCAGAAACAGAATTTAATCTGAAAGGTATATGATGTTTTTTTCCCCACTGCATTTTGTTTATTTAACTTACACACACACACACACACACACACACACACACACACACACACACCGTGCTTGAATTTAAAGCTTTTCAAGTAATTGAGCAGGGACCTGTTACATATCATTGTATCTTTCCATAACACAGCAACATACCTGCAGTTTCAGGCCAGTGGGGACATCCCATAGTGATTTCTATAAAAGGGCCATTCTTCCACATAATCACTGGCTCGGCAGCTCTGGTGCCCCAACTTTTCTTTGTGTCGGCAGCCCTGAATGACAATGTCACTCTTTCTTTCTTACAGTTCTGAGGACAGGCAGATAGGGAGTTTATTATTTATTTGCTTAACACAAAGAGGAGCTCATTTCAAAAGCAGACAGTGCAGGGGAGCTGGGCCATACTTTTGTATTTGATGAGCTTTATTGAGGATTTGCATACTCAGGAAGGAAAATTGACATTCTATCTGCCCCATGTTATTAGCTCACATGCTATAAACTACTCTCTTTTGTCCAGTTTGAACCCCTGGAATGCTCCTCTTAATTTTTTGTAGTTTTGTCATTCCCATAGGGGTACAACCTTAGCAATGTCACCAAAATGAAATAGCGAGTGATGGATGATATCTTTTGCAAATGACGTTGGAAAGGAGAAAAATATTCATGGTTCCATTAGCTAATAATCTAACATTTACATAATATTAGATTATTTGAACATTATGAGAGTATTAATTATTTTATTTTTTGTTAAATATATTGGAATGACCTAGGTCAACATGAACATATAGGTTTCAGGTGTGGGTTTCTATGTTACAAGATCTGGGTATTGCACCATGTGCTCACCACCCAAAGTCAAATCTTCTCCTGTCACTATATATTAGGACTTTCCCCCACCCCCACCCCCTTCTCTCTGGTAACCACCACGCCGCCATGCCTATGTTTGTGTTATGAGTTTCAGTTTTATATCCCACATATGAGTGAAACCATATGGTTCTTAGCTTTTTCTGATTGACGTATTTCACTTAGCATAATGTTCTCAAGGTCCATCCAGGTTGTTGCAAATGGCATCATTTCATCCCTTCTTATGGCTGAGTAGTATTGCATTGTGTTTATGTACCACATCTTCTTTATTCAGTCCTCTATTGCAGGACACTTTGGTTGTTTCCATGTCTTCCACCATGAGTAATGATGCAATGAGCATAGAGTGCATATATTTTTGTGAATACATGATTTATATTTTTTGGGGGTATATACACCTGGGAGAGGGATTTCTGGGTGGAATGGTTGCTCTATTTGTAATTTTTTGAGGAATCACCAGACTACTTTCCATAGTGGTTGTACTAGTCTACATTCCCACCAGCAGTGAATTAGGGTTCCCTTTTCCCCACAACCTCTCCAACACTTGCGATTGCTTGTCTTGTTGATAATGGCCACTCCAACAGGTGTGAGGTGGTATTTCATTGTAGTTTTGATTTGCATTTCCCTAATTGCCGGTGGTATCTCATTGTAGTTTTGATTTGCATTTCCCTAATTTCCCTAATATTCAATTCCCTAATTGAATATCTTTTCATATATCTATTGGCTGTTCATATGTCTTCTTAAGAGAGGTGTGTTTTCAGGTCCTCTGAGAGTATTATTTAAAAGGAGATAACAAAAGGTTACTTGTAGAGTACAGCATTATGTCTCATTTACTTTGTTCTACTCACTGTACCACACATCTTTACACATGATGTCTTCACCTCAAACCCAAGAGGTAAATATCATTATCCCCATTTTACAGATGAATAACCCGACACAATTAAAGAAGTTAAGCAACTTGTCAAGGTCATTAGCTACTAAGAGGAAGAGAAGGGATTCAAACCCTGGCTGATGAACTCTAAAACAACATTTCTTCTCTGACTAACTCTTGTCCTGAATTAGACTGGGTTCAAATCCTGGTTCAGCCATGCTATATATATCTGTTACTGATATATGACCATGAGCTAATCACTCAACCTCTGTACTCAGTTTTGTTATCAAGAAATGCAAATAATAATAGGAACTCCATCATAGAGCTCTTGTGAGAATTAAGTGAATTTATAAGAAGTGCCTAGAACAATGCACTTAACCACACCCATGGTAAGCTCCCATCAGTGTAGCTATTAATAAAAATGTAATTAATAGATATAGTTACCCTTTATTGTATGGTACTTATTATTTTATCCTGGTTCTAACAGATCTATTGTACATGTGCCTTTTATTAAAAGCCCACTCAAATCTGTTTTGGAAGCAAAAGGGGTATAAGTAACAAATGCTTGATTAATTCCATATTTTGCTGTACTGAAGGGCCTGTTGCTCAACTGTTTGCCCTGTCCCCTTTCAGGGGACCTGCATAGGAACTGTTCATGAGGACACCATCTGGTGACCCTGAAATGGTGCCCTCACAGCATTCCATCACCAGGAAGACGGGCAACAGATGATTAGTGAAAATAAAATTTTAGTTGGAAACTATTTGGGAATGATTCTGCTTTCACATATGGGCAAAGCCTGACCGGAACTGGGGAGATCGTCCCTTCCCGGTTTCTTTTCAAGGTCTTGCAAAAAGCTCTGAAAACCATCCCATGCCATCTGGACTAATTTTTTTAAAAAAAATTGTGACTTCTAAAAGTAAACATGGTCAGATAAAGTATTTGGAATAAAGAAATTAATAAAATTCTTCTAGTTTCATGGGGTTGCCCTAAGTCTCAGTCACTTATTTATTCAGTTCTTTTTTTTTTTTTACTCTCCCAGTCATTAATTCTAAAGCATCCATTATGTACAAAGTGTGCTGGTGTGGGAAATTCAAAGATGAATATCTTATTAATGACTATTTATTGAATCTTTGTTTATTTAGCACACTATGAGGAACAGAGAACCCTATTCCAAAGGGCTCAAGCAAAATGAGAAATTTATTGTATGTAAATAAAACATCCACTGGTAGATACCAGCTTTCAGCAGAGCTTGATCCAAAGCCTCAAGTGATGTCATCAGGGTCTCTCTCTCTCTCTCTCTCTCTCTCTCTCTCTCTCTCTCTCTCTCTCTCTCTCTCTCTCTCTCCTTCTCAGTTCTGCTTCTCCCTGCAATGGCTTTAGACTCTGAAGCCCTCCAGGATACCCTCTCATAGTTTCAAGACTATGGCAGGAAGGGCATTTCTCTTTGCCAGTTCCGTCAACAAAGTCTCAGGATTCACTCTTATTTGGTGTGTTTGGCCTGAATCACACCCCAACTCTGACTGGCTACACCTGGAGCATTTGTCCTTCACTGGAGTATAGAATAAGATTCACCTAAAGGCCATGGATTGAAAGGATGGTGCCAGAGGAAGAACAAGGTATTGTAACCAGAAAAAGGGAAATGCAGGGAAAAGGAATGAAATGTCCATTATGATTAGATGGCATAAAAAGC
This sequence comes from Cnephaeus nilssonii, assembly GCF_951640355.1. NCBI lineage: Eukaryota > Metazoa > Chordata > Mammalia > Chiroptera > Vespertilionidae > Cnephaeus > Cnephaeus nilssonii. Next base: position 49,905,525 of record NC_137075.1, read on the forward strand.
TCTCCCAATCTATTCTCCTCTGATTTTTAGTTGGGCTCAGGGCCACACAGATAAAGAAATAAGCTCCAACTTCCCTTGAAGCTAGGTTGGTTATTAGACTAGGTTATAGGATGTAGCTGAAGGCTAGGGTGCAGTTTCCAAGTAACTTCTTTAAAAGATAGCAGGCACTTGCCCCTTGCACTTCTCTTCTTCAGCTCTTCTTTCTATCACCCTGGCGTGTTCTGCACCAGAGGCAGATGGCGGTTCCCTAGGGCCAGCTAGAAGAAGCCAAGAAATGCCATGGCCAGAATTCAAGTAGAGATTGGTTTGCCTTTAAGTCTATTTTTTTTTCCATTGAACCATTTTATCAAGGACTTGGACAAAAAGAGTTTTCTCAAATAACAGATGTAATACAAGTGTATAATGTACAGAAAGACATCAGAATGGAGTCTGAGCAAGTTCCCAGCTAAGTATTGACTCTGTGGACTTTGTAATTATGGGCCAATAAAGAAAATTTTCTAAGTCTCAGTTTCCCGTATGTAAATAATGATATTGCAAAGATGTAATTACATAACCAATGTCAAGTGATTAGAACAGCTCCTGATATAAAAATTACAGTCATTCTTTACCCTAATTTCCTCCTCTTTCTCCTCCTCCAAGTTATAATGTGATAAGTACTAGAAGGAAAGCACTAAATATTTTAAAAGTGAAGTTAGTTTGAGCTGAGTCTTAAGAGTAAATGCTATTTTAGTTTTTTGGGAAATCCAGGTCCTATCCTTAGAAATTCTGGGGCTAGGCCTAGAAATCTGCATGTTAAAAAGTATCTTTGTTGATTCTTCAGATGAACCATAGACCACATTTTGCGAGATGATTGGTTAAGAGCTAATGTTGAAGAAATAGGTGAAAGGAAGGAAGAAATGAGGGAAACAGAAAGAGGAAAAATACAGGATGAAGGTAAATATTGGAAAAAATCTAATTGCTGAGCTACAAAATTTGAACTTGATTGATAATGGAGACATTTTATGTTTTTAAATAAAGTTTTTAATCCAACCTTTGATTTAGAAAAGACAATCTGATAATTGTATGTTGAAAGACTTGAAGGAAAAGAACCGAATTAGGCAGTTCATGTGTGTGCTGTTACAAGCCTAGGTAACAGAAAGAACTAATAAAAATTAGAAAGTTTTAAAAATGCGGTTTGGGAGATGAATGATGAAGTACTGAGGTCTGGATATGTTCTATTTAAGAGGACATCAGGACACATAGTAGCCAATGAAAAAGCCGACCTACAGTTATTTAAGGAGAAGTCAATAAAATTTTATGTCGCTGAGCCAGCTTTGAGCATTTTTTGCTCCTGGTCTCTTCCTCTTCTGCTGGTTCAGCTTTAGCAGCCATGAAGACCCTGAACCCCAAAGCCAAGGTGACCTGAGCCCAAACAGGTTGGCAGTCAACATTAGCCCGGGGGGGGGGGGGGAAGGGGGCTGTAGGATGTGTTGAGGACCAAATTGGGGCCTAAGGGCATCATGAATATGCTTTTTTTAGTGCTGGAGACATCAAGTTTATTAAAGACTAGAGGCCCAATGCACAAAAATTCATGCAAGAGTAGGCCTTCTTTCCCCTGGCTGCCAGCACCAGCTTCCCTCTGGCACCAGGGACCCAGGTAGCTTCCTCCGGCCGCGCACAAGCACCCGGGACCCAGGCTGGCTTCCCTCCAGCCCGGCTTCGTCAGGAAGGATGTTCAGTCTAATTAGCATATTACCCTTTTATTATTATAGATAGCCAAGTGCTTCTTCATTAAGTACAAATTTAACACACAACAGCCTCCTTAATAGCAAACATAGCAACAGTCCAGGATGACATCACTGGGGATGGCACCACTTCCAATTGGAGTACTGCTGAAACAGGTGGATTTTTACATTTATGAAGGTCTTTATCTCAAAATAATAACAAAAGGATTTGAAGCTTCAAAGGAAAAGGCACTTTAGTTTTGGGAACAAATCAAAGAGATGGACAGGGAAATATTCATAGATGTGGCCAGAACATCTCTGCCGAACTTGCTGATGTCTTAACAGAGGCTGTAGTTGACTCCATATTGGCCAGTAAAAACCAAGATGAACCTATTAATCTCTTCGTGGTTGAGATCATGGACATGAAATATAAATCTAAAACTGATACAAGCTCAATAAAGGTCTTGTTTTGGACCATTGGGCATGGCATCTTGATATAAAAAAAAAGAAAATACATCTTCACATGCAATGTGTCATTAGAATATGAAAAAAAAACAGAAGTGAATTCTGGCTTTTTTGTACAAGAGCACTGAAGAGAGAGTAACTAATAAAAGCTGAAAGAAAATTCATTGAAGATAGAGTTAAAAATATAATAGAACTGAAAAGGAAAGCCTGTGGTGACTGAGTTAAAGTATTTGTTGTTATTAATCAAAAGAGAATTAACCCATTTTCCTTAGGTGCTCTTGCAAAGAAGGCAGAGTAGCTCTGCACAGAGCTAAAAGGAGAAATATGGAAATGTTGACTCTTGCTCATGTTGGTGTAACTCTAAATTTTTTTGATGACCTAAATCCTGATTGTTTTGGACAAGCAAGACTTGTGTGTGAGTATACATTGGGAGAATAGAAGTTCATCTTTATTGAGAAATGTAACAATCCTTGCTCCAAGGACCAAATAAGCATGCCTTCACTCAAATCAAAGATGCAATAAGAGATGGCTTGAGGACTGTTAAAATGCTATTGATAATGGCTATGTACTTCCAGGTGCAGTGGAAGTGGCAATGGCAAAAGCCTGATTAAATATAAGTCCAGTTTAAAGGGCAGGGCCCAACTTGGAGTTCAAGGATTTGTTGAAGTTCATTTGCTAATTATTCCCAAGGTTCTTGCTCAGAATTCTGGTTTTGTTCTTCAGGAAACACCAGTTAAAGTTCAAGCAGAGTATTCAGAATCACGTCAACGTGCGGTTGTGGACCTGAACACAGGTGAGCCAATGGTAGCAGCAGACATAGGCATATGGGATAACAATTGTGTAAAGAAACAGCTTCACTCCTGGTCAATGAGATTATGTGAGGTGGAATGTCTTCCCTAAAAGGTTAACTTGAAGCTTCCCTTGTATTATCAGAATCATGAATATGATACAGAGTGATCCTAAGAATACAGCTATGGGATTTTTGTCCAAGCTTCAAATGATTTTCAAAGGAATTTTTCTTTCCCATATGAAGAAAGGAGAGAACATTGGCACCTATGCAAATTCCAAAGGCTGAAATTATAATTACAGTATTTTTTAATTGCACTCAGTGTATACACACAAAGCAGGCCATTTTCACCCAGTGCATAGGATATTATGCTTTAGCTTCTGTGATAAAAAAAAATACATGTTAGAAAAGTATGTTATCTACCTTATTAAATATCCCTTGAAAATTAAAATAAAATTTCATGTCATTTTCCAAATTTTGGAACTTAAAAAAATAATGACAATAACACCAGCAACAATGACAATAATAATTTGGGCAAAAGTCATTATGGTTATTTCTATTTAACTCATTCAACCACCTTGGGGTCATATGGTGGTTCAAACTGTCATCACTATTAGTTAGCAAGTAACTGAGCTGCCTTTAAGAACTTGAAGAGCAAAGCAAAGTGGAATGTGTGTAACCCAATCCCATCAGTGGAGCCAACCCACAGAGTACATATAGTTGCCTATAGCTGAGGCCGCATGCCCAAGCCTGTAACTTAATAATCTTGTCAAAGTAATTGGCCACAGGTGGTCCACACAGCTGGGTGAACAGCTGAGCCTGCTCACTACTTTTGAGGCTGTCTTAACAAGTTGCTTGAAGTTGGGTGTGTATGATCTCTCTGCTAATCTAGGGGTTCTCACCTAGAAGCGATTTTGTCCCTCGGGGAACACTGGGCAGTATCTGGAGGTAGCTTTTCCTTGCCACAATGTACTGCTACTGGCATCTAGAGGGTAGAGACTGGGGATGCTGCTTAAACATCCTACAGTGCTCAGGACAGCCTGAATAACAAGTAATTACTCAGCCCAAACTGTCAATAGAGCCAATATAAGGAAACCATGCTCTGTTAAAACACAGACATGGGCTCTGTGTCTTTCTCTAATAATTTATTTTGTTTAACAGAACACAATGGCTGGGCTATGATCAGGAACCAAAATAAAGTAGACTTATGCCAGCCCTAAATTTGAATTTGGCAATGGAAAAGTGTGTGTGTGTGTGTGTGTGTGTGTGTGTGTGTGTGTGAGAGAGAGAGAGAGAGAGAGAGAGAGAGAGAGAGAGAGAGAGAGAGGAGTCATTGTAAAAAATAATTTTCAAGCAGAGACAGTGATCCAAATATGAACCAAGAAAATTGTTTAATACTAAGCCCTGACAGCACATGCATAGCAATGTCAGAATCATGAATGATTGGGACGAATCTAACCCAATGGACTCCAACAGAGGCACACGAATTATATGTAACAAGCACAGTCCCCCTTCCTCCCCAACAATGAACAACATAAAGCAAGTTAGGCAAATTCAGTCCTTCACAAAAAAATCATCCTGTAACTTTCTACAGATTGGCAGTAATCGCAGGAGTAGCATCACAAGAATATTGAAAGGACAAGGGGAAATGGCATTGCCAGAAACAATCAGCTTGGCAGCACTTCCCTCCTAGATGTTGTATAGTATCTGCCCAGTGAGTGGTCGAGGAGTAGCCAGTAGGGAGGGCTCAGCAGGACACAAAATGATAATAGGAACAGTCAATTCTTGTTCTTGTCTAATGCTTAGAAATCTGCAAGTATGAAAGCTCTGGAACTAGGGTTTAGAAAGAGCAGAATAAACAAATTTAGAAGCAATATAATAGACTATACAGGGGAAAAATAGATTATACAGAGGGAAAAGTCCTTTCCCAGGTTACTGTGTACCCACCACCTTACCCTTTAATGTAGTGTCAATAAAATGACCCCAGCCAACTTCAAAGTTGGCTAGCATATTCCTGAGAAAAGACTATACAAGCCATCAGCTCTAGAATCTGTAACCTTGGGATTGGTGACTACAAGTGAGGAAATGTTTCTTAAGAAATTCAAATGACAGTTGCCAGTGAACTGTCCTTTCCAAGAGAAACATTGGCTTCTCCTGTGACATTTTCTGCTCCCCTCATCGTTGTTATTTTAGTGGCCTCCCTGTCCATTGTGCATAAATGTTTACAAGGCTTATATTCTTTTGTTGTATGGATCCCGTTAGCATTATGTAACGTCCTTCTTTGTCTCTTGTTCCTAGGTTTGCTGGAGCATATTACTACAAACAGTGGTTCAAAATAACACAAATTTATTGTCTTGTGTTCTGGAGGTCAGAAGTCCAGCATGGGCTAAAATCAAGGTATCAGCAGGACTGCCTTCTTTCTAGAGGATCTATGGGAGACTCTGTTCCCTGCTTTTCCAGGCTCTAGAGGTCACTTGTGCTGTACATCTCATGCCTCCTTCCATCTTCAAAGCTAGCAGTGGCCAGCTGACTCTCACACAGCATCACTCTGACATTGACTCTTCTGCCTCCCTCTTCCATCTTTTAAGAACTCTTGGGTTACATTGAGCCCGCCTAGATAATCCAAGAAAATATTCTTATTTTAAGATCACCTAATTTCCATCTACAGACCTTAATCTTCACTCCCCTTACCATGTCACATTTATATACAGGTTCTGGGGATTAAGATGTAGCCATCTTTGGAGGAACCATTATTCTATCTACCACAGCTTCTTCTTTGGTCTCCCCTTTACAATTTTGGGTTGACAGTTCACTGAGGGCACAGGTAGTGCCAAAATAAGTGTCTATAAACAAATATTTGTTAAATGAATGAATTAATGAATGAATGAGGAAGTAAAGTGTTAGTATTCAGCTTCCTGACTTAACTTTACAAATCCTGAAAAAAAAGTAATTACTAGAACCCACACAACTGATAAAAATCCCTCAGAGACCATGAGACCCATCCTGTGGACAACTTGTCCATGTTTTGAACTTCACTTTTGACTGGTGACTCTTTCTCTTGGCCTTTTTGGGGTTTAATAGTTTGAGAACAGAATGAGCAAGATCTCCTTCCCATCTTTTCCACATAAGCAAGACATTTAATTGTGCAAAACTTGTCCTCTCACAGTTCTACCCTTTATCTATTTGTATTGTTTTAATCACCTCAATTTAGGATGTTTCTTTTTTAAAAATCCCATGAATTTATTCCAATGAATTAACCTCTAGAGTTTTTTGTTTCAATTAAACTTACTGGGGTGACATTGGTTAATACATTTATGTAGGTTTCCGGTGTACAATTCTATACTAAATCATCTGCATATTGTATTGTGTGTTCACCACCTCAAGTCAAGTCTCCTTCTATCACCATTTATTCCCTCTTCTACCTCCCCTCACCCTCCTTTCCCTCTGGTAATCACCAAACTGTTGTCTATCTATGAGGTTTTTGTTTTGCTTAATCCCTTCATATACTTCACCTAACTTCCCCCCACCCCCGCAATTGCCCCTCCCATCTGACAGCTGTCAGTCTGTTCTCTGTATCTGTGAGTCTGTTTCTATTTTGTTAGTTTGTTTTGTTTATTAGAGTTCACATATAAGTGAAATCATACGGTACTTGTCTTTCTCTGACTGGCTTATTTCACTTAGCATAATACTCTCCAGGTTCATCACGTTGTTGCAAAAAGTAAGATTTTCTTCATTTTTACTGCCGAGTAGTAGTCCCTTGTGTAAATACACCAAAGCCTTTCGATCCACTCATCTACTGATAGGTACTGGAGTTGCTTCCAAATCTTGGCTATTGTAAATAGTGCTGCAATGGATGCAAGGGGTGCATACCTTCTTTGGAAGCAGTGTTTCGGGTTTCTTTGGACATATCCCCAAAAGTATCCATCAAAATTTGCCTCATATATTTAGGTGCTTCTATGTTGAGTGCATAAATGTTTACAAGGCTAATATTCTTTTGTTGTATTGATCCCTTTAGCATTATGTAATGTCCTCCTTTGTCTCTTGTTATGGAGTTTCTTTGAAGTCTATTTTGTCAGATATACATATTGTCACCCCAACTTTTTTTTTCATTTCTTCTTGCTTAAAATATCTTTTTCCATCCCTTTACTTTTAGTCTGTGTATCTTCTGTTCTGAAGGGGTCTCTTGTAGACAACATATATAGGTGTGGGTTTTTTTTTTATCCATTCTGCTACCCTCTGACTTTTGATAGGAGCATTTAAGACATTTACATTTACAGTGATTATTGATAGGTATGTATTTATTGCATTTTATTCTTTTAACTATGTTTTTTTCTTCTTCCTTTTCTTCTTAAAAAAGACCCTTTAACATTTCTTGTAATACTTGTTTGGTGGTAACAAACTTTTTAGCTTCTTGTTTTGGAAATTCTTTATTTCTCCTTCAATTTTCAACAATAGCCTTGCTGGGTAAAGTAGTCTTGCTAGTAGGTCCTTGCTGTTCATCACTTTAAATATTTCATGTCAATCCCTTCTGTTACCATGAGATTGGCCCCTTCCTGCTTCCACCTGCTAGCTGCCTGTGGTTGTCACTGAGAGATCCTGTGGTTGTATTTGAATTGCATGAGGTAGGTTCTCAGTGAGTCACCATGTAGGGGCAAGTGGTGTACACCAGATTGATATGGGTTCAAACTTGGTGCCTATGCTGGTTCTGAGACTACTCACCCAATGTCCCAGGGTATACCAGTCCAGCTGCCACACTCTGGGTACTCACACCCCTTTGTAGTAGGGTGGGGCCTCAGGAAATGATCAGGGTGAGGCCAGCAGAGTTTATCAGGCAAAAATAGACCCAAAAATTGGCCAAGTGAAGGGAGGATCCTGCACTGGTTGGACTTGTGAGGGAAAAATGGCCCCCATTCTACAGCCACACAACTCAGTCTGTCTCAGATTCTGCAAGGAGTCTGATCTCAACAGGGCAGGCCACTTGGAGGTGAGAGGAAGGGGTCACCTGGAGCCAATTAAGTGGAGCTAGCAGATTTCCAGTGAGGGGAAGGCACCAGTCAGGTTCACAGGAAAGTGGGAGGAGTGGCCCCTGCCCTAAAGCCACACACCCCCTGAGTCTGCTCAGACTTCTACACCCTGGCACAGGCAGCTGACTCCTCAGCAGGGTGAAAGCTCAGCAGGTTGAGGTGACTGGAGGTCCAAAGGGTGGGGCTTGCTCTAGTCGGTCTTGCTCAGTGGATAGAGCATTGGTCTGCGGACCAGAGACTCCCAGGTTTGATTCCGGTCAAGGGCACATGCCCAGGGTTGTGGGCTCAATCCCCAGTAGAGGGCATGCAGGAGGCTGCCAATCAATGATTCATTCTCATCATTGATGTTTCTCTCTCTCTCTCTCTCTCTCTCTCTCTCTCTCTCTCTCTCTGTTTCTCTCTCGCTCTCTCTTCCTCTCTGAAATAAATTAAAATATATATTTTTTAAAACACAAAGGGTGGGGCTATTGCATTCACCCAGGATGGTGTCATAAGGAGAGGAGTGCTCCACTCAAGAAAGAAGGGGTCCGCAGTGTGGGAGAGGGATTCAGCACAGGGATCCTGGTGGCTGTTCCTTCAGCTCTCTCCCCAGAGCCACAATCCCCAGTGTCTCCTCATGTGACTCTAGTCTGCTTCTCCCTCCCTCCTCCAGAGCCCAGGATGAGTGGCTGTGAACAAGATTTTGTGCTTTGGCCCTTTAAGAGGGTGCCAGTGTCTCTAGCAGACTCCTGTGTCTCCCTGGCAGACAGAATCCCTGCTGCTTTTCACAGTCAGATGTTATATGGGTGCCTCTTCTTGGCTCTGTTGCTCTGGGCTGGGGACCCTGACTTGGAGTTAAGACCCAACTCTTCTTCAGGTGGAACCTCTCCAGCTGAACTATCTCTCTGAAATATTCCCACTCAGGGGAGCTGGGCCCACCTTTTTTGTATCTGTGTCCTTCCTACCAGTCTCACTGTGGGTTCTTCTGTAAGTCCTTGGCTATAAGACTCCTCTTTGGCTAGTCTTCAGTTGGTTATTCATGTTGATTGCTCTATATTTTAGTTATAATTCAGTTTGGTTTTGGAGGAGGTGAGTGTAGCTTCCATTTACTCAGCTGCCATCTTGGATCGACCCAGCATTTTTATTTACTAGACTCTTCTGGAAAGTATTGGGCTATTCTGAACTAAGATTTATTTTCCTATTAGGTTGTGTGAAATTCTGACAGCTGCAAAAATAATTATGATGCTAAAATAGAACATAAATACATGTGGAAAGCAAAAACATTTTATCCTTCCTCAGCTAAAAGAAATGATTTGCCCTTTCATACAAGAGGCTATTTAAAGACACATTTAACTCTTTGTCTTCTGCAGGAGACAGTTCCATCATTGGTGATTTTGCTGGAAACATGCTTTCCCATGGCAGACTCCCTCCACCAGTCACTTGTGTAGAAAACGACCTCATTTAGATAATTGATGTTAATTTTTAATATTAGCCTAATCAGAATACATTTTCAAAATACTGTACTTATTTGCCTAATTTTATTATCCGACCTCTTTCTACTGATATGTTTGCTCTAAAACAGAAGGAATTATGTAAACATCTGGCTATCAGCTGTAACAGTCATTAATCTTAATAAGTGCTGTACCCCCATTCATTAAAGAATAGCATTTGGCCCAAAGTTACCCAATAATCAGAGACAAAGTTAATTGGAAACTACATCTTCTCACAGCCCTGATTCCTCAGTCTTCAACAAACACATTTATCAGTGTCAGCCTACTCCCACCAATATTACTGACAGTCAGTAGTAAAGTTACCAATGATTCAACTTGAGCCATTTCTGGAGATCAAGCCTCTGTGATACCTTGAGTACATTTTTCACTTAATTTCCTACCATCCTGGGAGGCAGGAAATGCATTATTATACCCATTTTATAGATAAAGAAACCGGAGATCAGCGATATATATTAAGTAATTTGCCCAAAGTCATACCACTACAAAGTCACAGAGCCAGAAACTTAATTGTCTAGAGCTAAATGACTCCAAAACCCAAATTCTCAATCTCTTATGTAATGCTTAAAAATGTATACTATTCTGAAATGGAAAAAGGTAGTGAATAAAGATTATAATATGGATTTTTAAATGAGATAATACATTTATGGGATACAGTTTTTAAACATTATTTTAAAAGTTCCTTTGGATAGTGTCTTGCTTAGTATTATGCATAGTCTTCTTGCTGTTTAGAATGCCTAGCTAGGACATATGTCATGTCATTTCCCCTCATGTTGAACTTCACAACTCAGTGACTTCACAGTGTTGCTCTGTGCTGATTAAATCTACAGTTGTACATTTTCAAGTGGTCCCCATCTGTCACTGGTGGCAGTAGTCAGTTCTGGCCCTTTTCTCTGTGCTGCCCACATACCCTACCTGGGTATTTTCTGCGTCTTGCTAAACTATGCCCCATCTCCAGCCTCCTTAGCCACTATATGTCCATTTCATTTGTCTTCTTGCATCCCATCCTTTCTGATGAAGTCCCAGACAGCTGTTGCCCTCAATTCTCTCTAGTCAGCAAGCATCCATTAAGGACCTGTTGCATTTGCAATTCTCTGTTCCACATTTTTCAATCTTTCTTCTTGTTCTCTTTCTCTAACTTTTCTGTCAATACACTATTCTTTTTCTATCATGCAGCAATAAGCAGTAAGTTGGGGTGAGGGGCCAGGTCAATGAGTGTGTGAGGGAGAAGGAATTTTGGTCCATGACTGCTTAGGCACCCACATGTCTTGCAGGTCACTCAAGGGCCCTCTCCATCCATCTGTACTGTCTCCCTCAAATCCATAGTATATCTTTCAGAATAGGGGGCAGAATTATTGCCAACAACACTTAGCTCCACCTGGGACACCAACCCTCAGCAATATTCTCACCGACAACACCATCACTTAGAATCAAACATGTTCATACCTGCAGGAAATCTAAAGACAATGTGGAGAATTACTTTTTTCCCCTCTCAAACAAGAAAATCCACAGCATCTCATAAGGTAGAACAAATTTTATATAACTCTACCCAGACTTTTTTCCCCCACAAACTTCAATAGTACCTGTCCAACTTGTTCAGGAATTGTATTATCTCATTTGAAAAATTGCTCTTTCATAAAAATAGAATGGTTCTAAAATGAAATGCCTATCCATTTATTCATATACTCAACAGATATTTATTGTGCTCTTTTTATGTACAAGAGAAGGTATTAGGCACTATATATAATGCAGGAAATATAAAATACAGCAGGGGAGAGATTAAAACAAATGTAAAAAGCAAAAACATGTCACAACTTGGGCATTCTGATGCAAACAAGATGTTGGGAGGGTCCTTCACAATGTAGTACTTTTAAACTGAGTTCTCTGAACATGCAAGTGGCCAGAGTCATTTTCAGCATTCATCAGAGATAATGGTCAAGCAGAGGAAGGTAAGCTGGATTTTCCTGTCACTTCAGATCTCATGTCAATGTGACATTGGACAAGCCTTACCCCTGTGGCTAAAAACCACAGGGAACAGGACTTGGGAAGAGGGCATTCTAATGGTTGCTCATTGTTCTGAGGGAGGTGTTTTCTGGTTTTCATCATACTCAGGTTCCTTCTGTTACCCAAGTGCCGTGAGCAGTGGCATCCTCTTCCAAGAGCCTAGATACCGAGGAAGGCACTAAAAAGGAGAAGTAAGTGTTCTCTGGCAGGGCTTCCCAAGTAAGCATGACCAAATCCACATACTGAAATGAGAAACACTCTCCCTTCTCTCTGGCTTGTGCTGGGTACGGTGTTTAGTTAGGACTTCTTTCCCAGGTGTCCCAAGGCCTCTTCTTGCTCAGACTGGTGGCCAGACTGACATTATGGAAGATAGGAGCTGCATCCTTCCTTTCCTTCTGTAAGATTTTGATTTCTATTAAAATGAAAGTATCCCATGAAGCTGGCTTTTGAAGTTGTGATAATAACTTACCAGTATATGTGAATTCTTTATGAAAAAATTATCTGTGGCAGAGACCCAAAGGAAAGTTGTGGGTAGAAGAAAGCCACTTAGTGGGGGAAAGCCTGGGAATGAGACCCCAGACACATATGCCACCTACGTCACAATTTTGCTTGGAAGCAGGTCTACTTGCAAAACGCACTGAGAGATAGATCATCTATGTGTTTGCCCCGTATCACTGTGGATATTCCATTTTATACTGGCTGGTCCTTTCTTACCCTTTGGTTCAGAGTAATCAGAATTGGCAGCGATTACTTGAGAATGACTCTACTCCCATGAAGTGATGTCCTCTCTATAGTAGATTATAGTTTAGGAGAGAAAGGACAGTAATACTTGTTGGCTCTGTAATTTCTTCTACGGATAATGACTAATACAAAGCTTTTCTGGCACCTTGCAAAACTTGCCCATAAAAGAAATGAAGGATGACTGAGCTTTTGAGGGTATTCTCCAAGATAAGAGCAAGAATCATTTCAGAGAAGTCAAAAAAGTGCTAACAATGCAGGAAGAAGAGGCTTTAGTGAGACTAAATGGAGGTGGAATAGGTTGGAATATAGCTCCTCCACAAATCATTTGAAAAGCCTTCTTTTGTGGTGAATGGCCCACTCAGGGAACACTTGAGCTTGTACAAGCCACGGGAAGAAATCTACTGACTCCACATCAAAGACCCAGCACCCCCCTGCCCTTTGGGCCAAGACTTCTGGGAAAAGATAAGAAGCCCTTCTCCTCACACTTCCAGCTTCTTCAGTGGTAGCTACCATTGCTACAGCAATTCTGAAAGCAAAAAGCAGCTCCATTCGTACCTCTGCTCAAGCACTAGTGTGTCTCCCCCAGCCTCCTGGCCCTCGCCCAGGTTCTTACCTCTCCAGTCAGCACTGACCTATCTTTTTCCTGAACCCCTTCAGCACTCATAATCCACCACTTACTAATAGGCAATTTAAAATGACCTTATTCATTATCACAAATCCTTTTGGGAAATAAGCATGGTATTATTTAATGTTTCACATTGTCTACTGTTTCACATATGATAATCTTGTTTCTCCAGATTAGTAACTCTTCCAAGGCAGGACAAATATTTATGTCTCAAAAATGGAAGGGGATCTTATCCCTCAAGTAAATTCGACTCAGATGGGTCTACAAGTGCAGTGCATATATGAGGATAATGAGACAGAATATTCTAAAGTTGAGATGTCACCGAACATCCATATGGTCACTATCCTCATGTTTCCTGAGGTTATATTCTCTCTCTGGAGCCAGAATACTGCTAAGTCCTACAACAGCCTTCTTGGGGGATGCAAAGCATCTAAAAAGTATCTTCCAGGGAACTTCTAGCTTTTAGTTTCACATGTAAAGAACTTAGAAGTCACCACTTTATCCTAACAACAAATAACAAGGTGAACAGACTAAATAATCAACAACTCCTCTTGTATATATAAGAGAGGGAGGTCACAGGGCAAACCACTGCCTCCAAAATTGGAGAGACAGGCAAATATAGGGAGTCATAGCTTGTTGGGGCAGAGACTTAGAAACTACTGGGGGAACCTGTGCCTGGGTTCAATTCTTACCTGAATTGTAAATGATGAATTGGCCAGATGGCTCATTTGGTTAGAGGGTCGATCCCTGTCCAGGGTACATACAAGAATGAACCAATGAATGCATAAATAAGTGGAACAACAAATCAATGTTTCTCTCTCTCTTTCCTTTCCTCTCTCTCTCTCTCTCTCTCTCTCTCTCTCTCTCTCTCTCTCAAAAGTAAATGATGAATTGGAGGAGGCTCAGTGTAGATAAGTCTGAGAGTTAAAAACTGCAGGAGGACCCACTTATTTGTGAGTTTTTCCTCCAGGAGCCCAACCAAGCCAAATTGATTCTAAAGTTTATGTGGAGAAGCAAAGTACCCAGAATAGCCAACACAATATTGAAGGAGAAGAACAAAATTGGAGGACTGACACTCCTGGCCTTCAAGACTTACTATAAAGTTATAGTAATCAAAACACTGTGGTTTTGGCAAAGACTTGACACAAAGATCAATGGAACCATAAAGAGCCCAGAAATAGACCTACATAAATATACTAGTAGTCAATCGTCCTTTGACAAAAGAGCAAAGGCAACATAATAAAGCACAGATAATCTTTTGAACAAATGATGCTTTAACAACTGCCCACCCACATGCAAAAAAAGAAAGAAAGAATCTAGAAATAAATAAAATTAACTTTACAAAAAATAATTCAAAGTGAATCATAGATCTAAATATAAAATACAAAACTAAAATTCCTACTAGATAATAACATAGGAGAAAACCTAGATGAACTTGGATATGGTGATGGCCTTTTAGTTATGACAGCAAAAGCACAATTTCTGAGGGAAAATTGATAAGCCAGACTTCATTAAAATTAAAAATGTCTCCTCTGCAAAAGACAATGTCAGGAAAATAAGAAGATAAATCACAGAGTGGGGAAAAATATTTGCAAAATAATTATCTGATAAAGGACTGTAATCCAAAAACTACAAAGAACTCTTAAAACTCAACAATAACAAAACAATCTTATTAAAAAATGAGCCAAAGACCTTACAGATACCTACCTCACCGAAGAAGAGACACTGATGATAAACAAACATAAAAAAAGTTGCTTCAGCCCTGGCCAGTTTGGCTCAGTGGATAGAGCATTGGCCTGGGGACTGAAGGGTCCCAGGTTTGATTCCGGTCAAGGGCATGTACCTTGGTTTCGGGCACATCCCCAGTAGAGGGTGTGCAAGAGGCAGCTAATCGATGTTTCTCATCAATGTTTCTAACTCTCTATCCCTCTCCCTTCCTCTCTGTAAAAAAATCAATAAAATATATATTTTTTAAAAAGTTGCTCCACATCATATGTTATTGAAAAAAATGCAAATTAAAATGAGATACAGTACATACCTATTAAAATGGCCAAAATCCAGAACACTGATAACACTAAATGCTGGTGAAGATATTGAGCAATAAGAATTCTCATTCATTGCTGGTGGGAATGCAAAATGATACAGCCACTTTGGAAGACAATTGGCAGTTTCTTGCAAAATTAAACATACGTTTAACATACCACCCAACAACTGCACTTCTGTTATTTACCCAAAGGAGTAAAAACTTACATCTACACAAAAACCTGCAAATGAATGTTTATAGCAACTATATTCATAATTGCCAAAACTTGGAAGTGAGACAACCTTCAGTAGGTGAATGGATAAATCAACTGTGGTACATCAGACACTGGAATATTATTCAGTGCTGAGAAAAAATGAGCTATCAAGCCATGAGAAGACATGGAGAAAACTTAAATGCATATTACTAAGTGCAAGAAGTCAATCTGAAAAGACCACATACTATATGATTCCAACTATATGACAGTCTAAAAAAGGCTAAACTATGGAAACAGCAGAAAGATCAGTGGTTGCTGATGGGGTATATGAATTGGCAGAGTGCAGAGGATATTTAGGACAGTGAAACTACTCTGTATGATAACATAATGATAACTACCTATCATTAGACATTTTCCCAAACCCACAGAATGTACAAGAGTAAACCCTAATGTATATGGACATTGGGTGATTATGATGTGTCAATGTAGGTTCATCAATTGCAACAAATGCACCACCTTGGTGGGGGATATTGACAATGAGGCAGGCTATGCATGTGTAGGGGTAAGGAATATATGGGAAATCTCCTTTTCTTCCTCTTAATTTTGCTGTGAACCTGAACTGCTCTAAAACAAAAGTCTTAAACAGAAAAAAATCTTCCAGGAGCATTGGCTTTATTCCATGGAAAATAATCCAAACGTTATACATGAACACAAACAGATATTTTAAAGAGTAGGGTATAAAATTCACACTATTTTCTAAGGTAAAACCTGATCTGAATAAAATTTCATCTTTGCAGCAGACCCCACAGGTGATGCCGAGGCCCCTCCCCCAAGCCTGTGCCCAGTTCTTCCTGGGGTCTGAATCCACACTCCTCTGATGTTAGAGATGCTTGTGTTCATGTGTGAGGAGCTCTACTCGAAGCAGAGTAAATGCTTGATAAATAATACTTATTGACAAACTGATTCACTGTTTCTTCAAAGTTCAGAGCATTGACAGGAAGTTGAAATCAAATATTTCAGGTGGAGGTGTACAGGGCAATAACAGCCTTCTTGGCACTGGAGAACTGTTCTACTCTGCTACCACATGACAGTTCCCCATCAATGAATTGGTTTTAAGAATGAGAACGTGGCCTGTCTGCTGTTGCTCAGTGGTTAAGTGTAAACCTATGAACCAGGAGGTCCGTGTTCGATTCTCCATCAGGCCACATGCCTGGTTGCGGGCTTGATCCCCAGTGTGGGGCATGCAGGAGGCAGACAATTGATGACTCTCTCTCATACTTGATGTTTCTATCTCTCTTTCCCTCTTCCTTTCTCTCTGAAATAATAAAAATATATTTTAAAAAAGAATGAGAACATAGTTCAAAGGAATAGGAAATCTTGGAGGGTGGAAGAGGAGGAATAAAAAGAGGTGTGGGACAAATGTGGGCAAGGGCAAAGCAAAGCTCAGAGACGAGGCTCAGAAGAAGCAAATCTTCAACAAACAAACAGTTGGCTTGGTTTTCTTTGGGTTTTGCTTTTGTTTTCGCTTTTGTGCCTCAAAAGAGATTTAAAAAAAAATGCAGCAGCTCAGGTGAAACCTCTATGTCAGCAGGAAAGACAAAACCCAGATCCACCACCTTGGCATTGCTCCCCTCGGCAGCTCCCAACCACAAAGCAAGCACCCTCTCTTGTTTCGAGAAATCCCAGCCAGAAAAAAACCTGCCTAGCCAACTTCGCCAAGTGGAACTTGTGCTAACACAGTATATTTTTAACCTCATAATTTGATCATTTGCAAGTTACCTCGACATCCCCCATAGCATTGAGCCCCGGGACTATAAGGCTTCGTGCTTCTGTTGTGGTATGAAGAGGGTTTTGTTGCTGGCACCTAGTTGTGCAACGTTAAGCCCTGGGCTCCCTACTTCGTCTCGGTGGGATTATAATGTCTCGGGAAAGGGGTGTGGCCCACTCAGGTTTGCTATATTAGCAGCCTGGTCTGCAGATCTGGCATCCTGAATGTGTTAGTACTGCTCACTGCTATGGAATTCACCCAGGTTGTCAACTTGCCTGGCAGAACTTGGTCCTTTAAGGAGTAGTACCAGAACTCCTCTAGGCTGGCAGGCCTTGGTGTCTGAGACAGGGGGCAGGGAGCTATAAAGAGGGAGTGCAGTGGCTTGAGAAGCACAGGGGTAGGAGTGGGTGGGTGGAGAGCCAGCAACCACTCCTGTCTGCACTCTGCTTTCACAGGATGGGGCATTTAACAGCTATGCCCCTGGGAAGGATCTTGGGGGATCATCTAGTCCCTGATTCTCATTAAACAGAGTGAAAGCTGAGTTTAAGAGAGGATGAAAGACGCACTGAAGGTTTGACAAGTTACTTATGTGGAGTAGAAATTAATTTTGCTTTCACTTTTGGAGGGGAATACTCTCAATAATGCTAGGCACTTTTCTAGATGCTCTGCATCATCTACCTTTTCAAACTTCACAAACATATTTGGTAGGTAATCTCATCATTTTTAATGGTCCTATTTTATAAAGGAGACATGTTCTGAAAGTTAAATCTGAATCCACATCTGACTGCAAAGCCCATGCTTTTTCCTCTATGCACCTGATGCCCATCCTCAACTCAGCAAAATCCATGACACCTTCCCAGAAACAAGTTGCACCTAAGAATATGTCCAAGCATAGAAAACATGATATAAACTTATGCCTAAGTTTGCACTGTAATGACCCAAATCGTCATGGGTTAAATAAACTGTCATCCCTATTATTTGAGTGTAAAAACATACCTAATAATTGATTTCCTTTCATGTGCCTACTGGAGATGCTATTAAAGGGCAGATTCAGATTCAGAGGATCTGTACTGAGTTCAGAGATTCTATAAGCTCTCAGGTGATGCTGATGCTGCCAGCCCATCGACCACACTTTGAGGAGCAAGACTGGGCCAAATCTAATTCATGAATAAGGGACTCACTCTAAATCAAAAGCTGCTCATTAGGCTGGAGGTATGTTTTGTTTTTGTTTTGTTTTGTTTTGTTTTGTTTTGTTTTGTTTTGTTTTGTTTTGTTTTGAATGGGGCTGATCCATAAGCAAGTTCTAGTCACCTGTCTGGAAATTTTTCTGCTTCCGGTGGAATATAAGCGCCTACTTACATCTAATATTCCACCTTCTTCAGGACACATTTATTTCCTGCAAAAAAAAAAAATATCTTCCAAAGCTCATCAGGGAAATGTCATTTCTGTGCCTCGCTGGCAGCAATCCAGCTCTTGCTAACCAGCAAACCGAGTGCAATTCGTTCCACTATTAAAATCTCTGGGTGAGCAGGTGTCTTCTTCTGGAAGTTCCCCCCTTCTCCTCCCACAGGATAAGGCCCTTTCAGCCCCACCTTCTGAATGAATCCTTCAGTGAACATTCCACAGCAGTTATCCATTCTCCTACCAACTGTCTGCCTCATACACTGTAAGATCCTTTTGCTGGGTCATCTTTTCTGGTTTGCGTGTCTTGTCTTCTCGACCAAATCCTAAACTCCTTGAGGGTAGAGGCTCTGTCTAATGTCTCTTTGCATCTTCCCAAAATGCCTAGCCTAGTGTTTTACTCAAACAATGGGCTAAAGAATTATCTCTTAAGTCCCTGAACGTGTTTTGTGTGTTTTTTCTATTGTGTGAGAATGTAAGTTCCCACTGGACCTGTAGAGAGTGTCTGTGAAGATCACAGGGTGGAATCTTCAATTATTCCTGAGTCAATAAGTTAAGTTCTTACTTATGGTAGTGATGGGATTGTGTAAATTCATGCCAGAATTCACTTCAATACTATGCAAGGTTCATATGAGATTATGCACATGAAAGCATTTGATAAAGTGTTGTTACTTAGGGCACATGTTTCTACCAGAAATGAACAACCACAATCACCAAGCTGTGATAGATGGGATCCACCTGAAAATGGTTTTATTCCCATTCATCCATCCTGAAATTATAAGTCAATAAACTAAGACTCTGTCCTGGGCCAAGAAATGGAGAAAAGAGGAAGATATTGGGATGGATCTGCAAACCTAATGCTAGTATAATATGGTAACTCCCATTTCCTGAATGTCAGAAGAGTCAGGTTCAATTTAATATGACCAGGGGAGCTATTTCATGGGCTGAGCGGCAGTGAGAATGAATGTCACTCACAGCAGGACAGCATGATGGCATCCATGTGTTTGTCTGAATAGACACAGGTGCTCCATATGCCTGACACTCTCACATTAATGAATGAATCAGGTGACCTCTTGCTTTCTTCCTGGCCAGACATGCTTCCACCAGTGCCCTGGCTTTCCTTCTCACTAAACACTCTTCATTATCAATTCTTTGGATAATAAAGTGTTCCTGGGCCCTCTGTCCTATGCAAGCCCTCCTCCTGGGACCTCAGCAGCTTCACCCAGCTCCTCTCCCTTTAGACCCCTATCCCAGATAGACTTCCTTTTTTGTTTTATCTGGCTGTTATGACCAACACTCCACCCCAGTTTTCCTGTTTTTCCCTTAAACTGGGTATGCCTTAGACACACACCATCTTTCCTGCCAGGCCTCTCCCCTCCCAGCATTCCCTATCTCACAGAATGGCATCACCAGCCACTCAGAGAACTATGAGTGACCAAGACAAGTCAACATACAGGGCCTTCAATGCAGCATTTGTTCAATGGTCAGCTGACAGTGTTAGAGGAGCCCTTAAGAGCTGCCTATGGGAAGAGTGAAGAAGGAGGGCCACTGGAGGCTGTGCTCACCACTCCCTGCAGCTCTAGCCTCACACCTACAGGCTGCAGTTCAGGAGGCCAACTCTCTTAAAGGGATCATCTCAGCCCAGTCTACCCAGGACTTCCTTGATTTTAATATCGAAAACCCTGTGTCTCGAGAAACCCCCAGTCCCCAGCAAATCTGAACGGCTGGTCACTACCTCTTCTTAGAAGGCAGTTTAGAGACTGCCTGTGGTTACATGGTGTATTCATTTCCTAGGACTGCTGTAACAAAGGATGAGCAACTGGCTTAAGCAATAAGTTATTGTCTTACCGTTCTAAAGGCCAGAAGTCCAAAATCAAGATGTTGGAAGAGTTTGTTTCTTCTGAGGGCTGCGAGAAAAAATCTGTTCCATATGCCTCTCTTAGCTGCTGGTGGTTTGCTGGCAATCTTTGGTGTTCTTCGGCTGGTAGAATCAACATCCTGATTTTGTCTTCATGTTCACATGGTGCTGTCCCTGTGCATGTGTCTGTGTCCAGATTTACCCTTTATAAAAGAAAACTGGTAGTATTGGATTAGGGGCCCACCCTACTCTGGTATGGCCATATACTAACTTCACTAGCTACATCTGCAAGGACCTTAATTACAAATAAGGCCACAAATGAGGTACTTGGGTTTAGGACTTCAACATATGGATTTTGGAGGGACACAATTCAACCATAATACTTAGTGTTGTTTGCTTGGAAATCTCAACCTCCCAGCCCCATTTCGACCATCATGTAGTATATGAAGATCATGTACTATCAACTATAGTCAGGAATTTCCCCCAATGAAATTGGTCAACACAATTTTTACCATTTCATTTTATTTTCCATGTTGCTTTAGCAACCTTTCTAGATTGGTTCTCAGGCAGCTACAAACCAGGCCCAGGCTCAGACTCTCCAATTTACTCCCACCATTCTGTGATTTTCTCTCTTAAATATCTCTCATATTAATCTCTACCAGCAGTGTCAAAACTCAGGCTCTCATCACATCTGGCCTCAATCACAATAGCCTAACTCACTTTTCTCTTTCGTTGTGTTCCAGAGGGACCCCTTCTAGTCTTCCCTGCTATCTGCTGCCAGAAGCATCTTTCTACAATGCACATTCAAACAAACCACTCCCACATTTAGAGCCCTTAGTGGCTCCCCACAGAGCAGGGAAAGTTCAAATGCCTTTGCTTAACATCTGGCCCCTGTGTGACCTGACTCCTACCCGTCTTCTCAGCCTCACTCATCTCTTGCCCTGCCTTCAAGCACAGTAACACTCAACTCTGGTTCAACAGGTCATGCTGTTGTCTCCTGTTCCTGCCATTGCACGTGCCCTTCTCTCCCTGCTTTCAATCTGTGTTCCTACTTATCCTTTAACCTCCCCTCGAGTCTGACCTCTGGGAAGCTTTCCCTGCTCCTACAGAATGGTTTATGCTATTCTCATAGAATTTCTCACTGCACTTACCACAAATCCATATATTTCTTACCTGTCTCTTCCTCTTGGTCAGAAGACAAGAAGTTCATGAACCATCTAAAACGATACCCAAAATGCACTTTGAACTCCCTCATGCCTCATTATTAGATGTATTATTTAATCTACTTAAGCCAAGGGGTTTTCCACTGAAATATGTAGCTACTACAAGTACCCACTCATGAAGTCATTGGCATTAAATGAGATAATTAATGCAGAGAGCTTAGCACAGTGCCTGGCACATGGCGTTGATACTCAAAACCTATTGTTCTTGTTACCATGTGGTTCTTGCTGCTGTTGAATTCTGAAACACTATAGTCCATGATGAAAAACGTGGGCTGTAGATTTGCACTGCCTGGGAGTGATTCTGTTTCCCACCACTTATTAGCCATGTGTCCTCATGCTTAAATCTCCATTTCTTCATCTGTATTTGCAGTTGATAAAAGCTACTTCACAGATATTTGAGGATCAAATAAGCTACTTTTGAAGCCTTTGGAACAAATCCTAGCATGTAGGAAGTTCTCAAGAAAAGTCGCCTCTAGTGTAATGTCTTCATCAGATCCCCAAAGGAGTCCATGACTGTGGAAAAGTTTGAAAGTCAATGTTCTAGTCTGTGAACTTGAGGGAGGGATTGTGTGCTAATCTTTGTAGTTAAACCATGCAGTACAGCATGGGGCATGCAGTAGATGTTCAATGATGTTTTTAATGAATGGATGAGTTGTGAATTGAGCAAGGAACCCCAAGTTAAATAATGTCACTTTTCAAGAATTCACAAAGCAAGGAAACTCATCCCTTGAGAACACGGCTGGGAGTCAGGAAATGGGGAAGAAGAAGTTCCAAAAATGGAGCATAAAAGCTCACCTACTTTATTCAGAGGAACCATAAATTGTTAGAGCTGGACTGGACCTTAGCGATGATCTATTACAGTTTCCTCATTTTGTAGACGATGAAAATGAGCTGACTCTCAGAACCGATTTCCTCTCCCTTTATATACAATTCTAAGGAGCTTCGTTATCTGGCTTCCTGGCCAAAACACATTAAGGCGAGCAAATTTGGAGAGGAAAAGGGAGAGTGAGAGCTATGTATGCTCATGATAAGTATCAAGAAGTGAAGCTGGGCTGAGAATAGGAAACTATAAAAAGCAGACCAAAAAAAACCTTGAAAAATCACCAGAACCCGAGACATTGGCGTGGAGGTGAAGGTGCTCCTTCCTCAGCAGACCCTGGGGACCTGACTGTGAGCCATTCTCAACCACAGAACAGATTGCATAGTGCATCCCAAAAGCAAGGTTTGCAAGAAATTTAACTTTCTTTGGTTCATAATCATTTCTGTTGAGGGCCTTTTCCCCACTGAGCAAATTAGGAATTCAAACCTCAAGCTTTCATAGTACATCTCCACCCCACTCTGAGGTTATGTCCAATGTTCCAAGAGATGTCAATAATGCCAGAACACAGGCAACGTCTCCATTGCTGTCAGCACATCTATTCCCACCCATGGCTCACTGCTGTTTCTATCCAGTCTTGGAGAAAAAAAGATCTTCCTGCAGAGCTATGCCTGGCCCTTCTCCCTGGATGCACCACTCAACCATTCCCTTCTAGGCTCCTGCGTCTGTGTCTCCCATCTCCTCTCCTGCCTTCCTCCAGTCCTCTCCTTCCCCCTACCCCCATTTCTCTGCATTTAATTTAGTCTGGAGGTTTATCCTTCTCATTTCATGTTTCTATACCCCAAATCCTCTTGCTTTTATCTCCTCTGCATAGCCTCTAAGTTATTCTAAGGGCCTGGGTCTTTGAAACACAAAAGCCAGATAGATATACAGGCTCCTTCTGTACCCATCATATTTCTTCTCTGTCATATTCCCCCCCTCCCCCCGTCCTATTCCTTCTCTGAGACAGTGAACCACAAAAAGCTTACCCTGCTTGGATGGGGGAGAAAAAAAAAAGAGAAACAGAGAGAGGAAAAAGCATAGTGAATATCTCAAAATGCTATCTCTCCCCCTGTGCAATATGTTCACAAACATTATTGCCCAGTTGATACTCAGAAGATAGTTAAT
Organism: Cnephaeus nilssonii; assembly: GCF_951640355.1. Lineage (NCBI taxonomy): Eukaryota > Metazoa > Chordata > Mammalia > Chiroptera > Vespertilionidae > Cnephaeus > Cnephaeus nilssonii. The sequence goes on from NC_137075.1 coordinate 49,928,832, forward strand.
TTTCAGTTATCCAGAAAATCCATAGTAGTGTTCATTCTCGTGCATGCTAAGCAAATTAATACCATGTTACTGTGTGCCAATAAAGCATTCAGCAGCATCTCCCAAAACCATGTGCATGCAACAGTAATCTAATTTTGGCCCAGGAGAAACGATCTTTTGTCAGCAAAGGAGTTTTTAAATGTCATTCTTCTTGGAGAGTGAGGGAACATCTTAGCATCTTAAAGACTCTGAGAAGTTTGAACCTGATCCTGTTATCTGACCGTGGAAACTTGACTTGATGGATCTCCTGGGGAACCAGGGCTATGTGGAATACACTTTGAAAAGCGTTGGGTCATATTTATGCCGATGACCAATTCAAGGTGAAGAAAGGTGAAGTTTTTCATGGTGTGTGTGCTGAGGACAGAGATGGGATTGCTTCCATGGAGGGATGAGCAATGATCTCTGGATCAGGGAGCCCTTATACTTGCCCTCAGCCTGGAGAGTTATGTAGCCTGAGCTATACCTGCCAAAGCTGTGAGATCCACTGTTCAGTGGTGGATGAAGCTGGGTGGGTGCTGAAACACTGGTCCCTGCTTCATCCCACCCAGCGTGATAGCTATTTGGATAAACAAGATATCAAGAGTAAAACAATTATTTATTTCAGAAAGTAGTGTTCCTGGCATTCTTTCCAAATAGAACAAGCAATTACTTGGATTACCTCATCTTCCCTCTATGCAAGGAGGAAAAGGCTCAAACTAGCCAAGAAATGGCAAAACTGTTCTCTGAAAAGATGAAGGCACAGAAACGATGTAATAATAGGTTGGGAAAGGTGCTAAAACACTCTGACTGCTAAAACGGTGAGCTCATGAGAGCCTTATAGGCACTGGTTCAAGAACCTCCTGACTCATATTCCATATGCTCATGAAGTAATTTTGGTTCAAGAAAGATTATTGAGACAACCTGTTGCAGTGGTTCTCAACCTTTCTAATGCCGCGACCCTTTAATACAGTTCCACATGTTGTGGTGACCCCCAACCATAAAATTATTTTCGTTGTTACTTCATAACTGTAATTTTGCTACTGTTATGAATCATAATGTAAATATCTGTGTTTTCCGATGGTCTTAGGTGACCCTGCTAGCAGTTCTCAACCTGTGGGTCTCGAGACCCACAGGTTGAGAACCACTGCTGTAGAGCCATAAGCTCCTTGTGCCTCAGTTTTCTCATCTGTAAAATGGAAAAGATAATCACACCTACTTATCTTACAGTTACTAAAAGTATTCAATGACTTAATAATTGTTAAGCACTTTTAGAATAGCTTGACATATTTGCTATTACTATTATTATTAGAGTTTTGTACTAGCCATTATGGGAAGTGCTCAAGAAAATCAATAGAAAATGAACATTTTTTTTAATCCTCCCCTGAGGAAATTTTTCATTGATTTTTAATGAGAGTGTAAGGGAGGGGAAGAGACAGAGAGAGAGAGAAACATCAATGTGAGAGAGACAAATCCTTCTGCAGATGCCCCAACCAGGGCCGCAGATTGAGCCTGCAATCAACTGAGGTACGTGCCCTTGATGGGAGTCAAACCCTGGACCCTTCAGTCCACAGGCCAATGCTCTATCCACTGAGCCAAACTGGCCAAGGCGGAAATGGATATTTTACAGCACGTAAATTGTAGTGGGCATAGCCAGTGTGGTCGTCTCATGTTTTTTTTCAGTAAGCAAGGAATACAGGCAAGGAGCAGAGAAAGTGGGAATTCACCCCTGGGGGTTGGGAAGCAAAGCAAAGTGACAGAATACAAAGCTCATCTGACAAAATTCTAGAGTCATGATGAGGACAACATTCATGTTGCCAAATGCAGACGCCCAGCCAGGCAAAGAGTCAAGTAAAGCTAGACATGGGCTAATGGGCTGATTACGGGCCCAAGGAGTAATCCTTATCCATTTATTAAGGCTAGAGTTAATGGCTTTTCAGTACAGGCATTCTCTACTGGAAGTGTCTATTAAATTTGGCAGTGGGAGCCAGAAGGTTATTTGGCCTGCAGTAGGTGTGATATTCTTCTGAGTAAAGGAACAGCTCTAAAAACATGACATAGCTATTCCAGACTTCCTTCCCATCCATGCCCTGTTCCCTCCTCAGCACTACCCTGGACACACAGATAAACACCAAAAGCAAGACCATCCAAGGGAATGGAAGGCCCAGAAATGCTAAAGGACAAGTTCAGTCCCTGATGGGGTGGAGAGAGGACCAGTCAGGAGGCTCTGTTGGGAGGAAAGGGACATCAAGTCAAAGACCTCATTACCACTTGAATTCCATTTGGCTGGTGTTTAATGTCAATTTCTTACATGGGAATAGAATTGCCTTGCCACTTAATTTTGCATTTCTTTGATTATTAGTGAAATTGAATGTTTATTCATATGTGAATTATCTTCATTTTTAGCCAATTTTTCAATAAAAGTCTTAGAGTTTTTCATATTGATTTGCAAAAGCTCTTTGTACATTTATGATATCAGTCCTTTGCCATATTTATTGCAAGTTCCCCTAGTTTGACATTTACCAGTGTTTATTATCTATTCTGACCAACTGAATTCTTAAATTATTGTGCAGTCAAATCTACTTTTTCCCTTTATATCTTCTTTCATTGCTTGAGAGGCTTTTCGGGCCTGGAATCAGTAAATACTTATCTAAATTCTTCTTGTATTTTAAGTATTTCTTTCTTTTCTTTTATATTTACGTTTTACACTAAACTAGGAATTATTTTGGTTTATGGAATTACTAATGGAAAATTACATTATTTTCAAAATATGCAAATAATTCTGGATAATTTTTTTTTCTGCCTTGTCTATAAGACACTGCCTTTTACTAGTAACTAAAGGCTAAAGGAGACAAGCTATCTTAACCCTCAAAAGACCCTAACAAGCAATTGTTGGTTCTGTGATTAGTGGTGGACTAGATTTCAGTTTTTTGAAAGGTATAGAAGGAGATGGGCAGGGAATATTCTCAGCATCTCTCAGGGCATCTCAAGCCAGCTCTGAATAAGCATCCTTAGGTTGGATACTCACTTCATCATTATTTCTTGCATTTAGGATCAAACACCATAAAGTGGGGGGACATGTGGGTTGCGAGATCCTAAAGTAAAGCCTCCACACAGATGAAGGTCCGGTGCATGCTGGTTTGGTTCAGGAAAGTGTGTGTGCATATTCAATAAAGAAATAATCTATCAATCAACCAATGAATTAATTCTGTGTCCATAGGAATATAAGCTCCCCCAAAAACATAGACTCTCTTTTCTATTTCTGTCCTATAGCTACTCTTGCATAGTCCCCTATCCTCCCAAACCCACCCTCCTGACCAGGCGAGGGTTTAGGGAACTGGTGACCAAACTTGATTTCTGCTCCTTGCTTCTAGAACCACCTCGCTCAGTCCCTTGAGTCCAGTCCCTCACACCCTCCTTCCATCTGGAATTAAGAGGTGCATTTGCAAGCGTTTATCTTTCTAGGAATAGCCTTTGATGCTCAGATGAGGGCGTGGGCAGAGTAAAGAACAGCTAAGCCTGTGGGTTAAGTAGCCAGGATGTGGCTTCATATGAAATCCCAGCTCTGACCTCATCAGGGCAAGATGGCTGCTGGTCTGGTGGCTGCCAGCATAGAGTGAAGCAGAGGAAGGCTGGCTTCTCCCCACTCGTTTTCCTGATGGCAGTTATGGTTCCCCAGAGCTGAAAGCATGTAAGACATCAAAGATCAGAAGCAGCTACTTAAAACCCTGCCTTGCTTAGTGATAGAAGGGTTTGGAGATGGATGGAAGGGAGAAAGAGTAGCCTGAGGCTAGAGCTAGAGGCCCAATGCTAATATCTTTACTTGCTGCCTAGAAGGGAGCCTGGGTGGGGGGTGCGGAGGTGCTGTCCTGCCTCACCCACATAGAGTGACTGTGCTCACTCTCTCAGGGGAATAGAGAACCAGGCCCAGCTGACCAGGATTCCAAGATCCCAGGACAAAAGTGGGAGACAGAGCCAGACATCATGTTTTCTAACAGGCCAGAGGGTCCTGGAGATGAAGGAGGGGTGCACATGCTTGCTGGATGCATCACAGACATTGACTTCCCACAAAAGGGGCACCTCCTCCTGCACCCCTCAGGGCTTTTGCCTGTGCCCTCGGCTACACTTCATTTGTTGGCTTTCCCATGCAAGCCTCCTTCAGAGATACCCTACCCAGGAGGAGAACAGAAGTGGAACAAGGCCAGCCAAGAAGCCCTAAGAACTACCCTATCCTCCATCCCTTCTTATCTGGCAGCTTGAAAGCTGAACTGCAACTGGGGGCATAGTTCCCATGGCAACAGCGCCAGCTTCAGAGAAGGGGCAGGCTCCAGAGAGGGGTCATCTTTGGGGAAGATTGGGATGGACTCAGAAAGACTTCTATTGATCTGATCCAAGCTTCTTCTCTTCAGTTAAGTCAATGGAAGCCCCAGTTACCATTTTAATTGAATGACCTTCTATATTCACCAGGATCATCCTGAAAAATCCTTAGAATGAGTTCATCAAATCAAAGCAGCTTTAAACACACACACACACACACACACACACACACACACACACACACAGAGAGAGAGAGAGAGAGAGAGAGAGAGAGAGAGAGAGAGACGTTTTTATTGATTTTAGAGAGGAAGGGAGAGGGAGAGAAAGACAGAAACATCAATGATGAGAGAGAATCATTGATCGGCTGCCTCCTACACGCCCCCACACCAGGGAACAAGCCAATAACTGGGAATCGAACTGTGACCTCTAGGTTCATAGGTCGATGCTCAACCACTGAACCACACCGGCTGGTCTCAAAGCAACTTCTTACAAATATTTCCTTATGTGGGATTCCTCTGTATAATATACAAGAACATATAAGATCCAAAACCTAACTTCAAAGAGCTTTTAAAGAACTGAATATAAGTCCCAAATGGCAATGAAAGATAGCAAGAGAAAAACAGTTACAAGGCAGTAAATGATTAATTGTCCATGGGTAGTGTAAACAATAGCCTATTGAGGGATTCATACTGGGGGAGTATGAATCTTGGGAGGCTTTACAAAGTTGGCAGAATTTGAGCTGCACTGAAGATGGGTAGGACCTGCTTAGGTAGGAAGAAAGGAAGAGAAAGGACAGTCCAGTGGAAAGCTAAAGCAGAGAGCAGAAAGCAGGAGGTATGTTCAGGGAACAGTAAGTAAAGCCCTCTGGTTGAGGTTGGGGGTTCCAGCGGGGGTGGGCTATGAAGGAGATGAGTTTATTGAAATAGCTTTAGTCTGAGGGGTAGACATGGAATGGAACTAATCTGATAGCAAGAAGGGGTGTGAGCATGAAAACTAAGTGAGGCTGATGAGGACCATCAGGGAGAAGCATATGAACCCTGCGTCCCCAAGAGATAGGGCACCAACAGAGTCAGAGGGCCCTGAAGATAATTTACCTGATTTTGCTGCAGACCAACCCTGGGGATGAGAAGCCAGGAACATGCTCATTCCGGAGCAAGCTGATCAGCATGTAAAAAGGAATTGCTTCTGACTGTCTTGGGAGCTTAATTGGTGCTCTGTGAAGCTTAAATGCTGCCGTTAATAATATTACAAACATAAAGCATGTGACTTGTCTACAGAATAGCACAGAAACTATTCTGATTGTTAGAAAGATCCCATGTAAGAGGGCATGTGCACATAAATGTTATATGGATGTATGAGCCACCTTAACTGCCATGTGCATATGTAATATTGAGCTCCCGCAACTTCACTCACACCAGTTTCTTGGTTAAGCACACTCATACATTTTTTTCAAAAGCCATTACCAGCATCTTGAAATAGACAAATTCACAGTATCTTACAAAACACACTCCATCTCCCCCCCCCCCCCCCCCCCCGCACCCACCCAGTGAGACCATGGCATGCCTAAGCTTGCTTTGTCTCCTTCCGAAGTAGAAGAAATCTCAAGTTGAATCCTGTCCCATCTTTCATGGCCACGAAACCTCCCGTCTCTGGCCCACATTGACCTTTCCAACTTGCCTTATGTTTGAGTACGGCATGATATCTGATTTTGCCTTATCTCTGCAGGCAATGGGTGCGACTTGTATCTTAGGGATCTTGTCACCTGCAGTATCAGCATACTTAGGGAGTTGTCAGAAATGCAAAATCTCCTTGTTGGAAAAGTGTGTGCACTTTTGCCCAAGATTCACGTCCTGTTTCTGCTCCAGTGCTCTGACCCACCCACTGCAGTTCCAGCCTTCACTCTCCCAGCTCCTCCACCTGCACCCCAAATCACCCTCATGCTTGTAGCAGTTCTGTTTCCCTGACCAAACCCAGAATGGCCATATGTACGTGATGCCTCTGGTTGGGAGTGGACTTGAATCCTCTTGATTCCAAGTGCTCTGGTGGTGAGGCAAAGTCTGCATTTCCGTGGGTAATCTAACCAATAGAGGTCTGAGTGCTTTTCCTCCTCTAAAACCTGGATACCTAATGGATAGCAACTCTAAACAAAAAAAAAAAGTTTTAGTAAATAAGAGCTATCCTGCTAAATTAAAAAAAGAAAGAAGGAAAGAAAGAAAGAAAGAAAGGAAGGAAGGAAGGAAGGAAGGAAGGAAGGAAGGAAGGAAGGAAGGAAGGAAGGAAGGAAGAAAGGAAGAAAAGAAGAAAGGAAGAAAGGGAGAAATGAAGAAAGGAAGAAAGAAAAGAAATGCAAAATCTCAGGCTCCACCCAGACAAACTGAATCAGAATCTGCCATTTAACAAGACCCTGGGAGATTTGTGCGCAATTAATGTTTTAGAGGCATTTCCCTGGGAGACCGGGACCTTATTTTGTATTTCATTTGTGTTCACATCCCTTTCTAATTACATGGAACCATGGCAGCCATGAAATAGATTGAACACATTCTTACTGAATTAGTGGAAAAGAACGTGAGTGGCCAACCACTTTTACAAAGGAGAAGGTGGCCTCACCATTTTATCTGGTTCAAAAACCAGCACCCAGGGAGACATGCAAAAACACTTTTTCGATCCCATTTTACAAATATAGAAACAGAGGCTGGAAAGGGCTTGTTAATTTCTTAAGGTTAAACAACTGAAATTTAGAAAAGACTCAAGCCTTTCAAAGGAAATTGAATAAAGTGATAATTAAAGGCAGATGGTAACTACCAAAGGGGAAGAAAGGAAAATTTGGAAGTAAATAGAAAAAAATATTTAACATTTAAGAAAAATTACTCTGGTTTATCTTTTACTTTCTTTCTTTCTTTCTTTTTTTTAATCCTTACCCAAGGATATTTTTTCCATTGATCTTTTTAGAGAAACATTGATGTGAAAGACACATCAATTGGTTGCCTCTTGCACGTGCCCCGACCAGGGCCCAGGGATCCAACCTGCAACCCAGGTACATGCCCTTGACCAGGAATCAAATCCATGACCTTTCAGTTCTCAGGCTGATGTTCTAAACACTGGGGACCACTGGCCAGGGCTCTGGTTTATATGTTAATCTTCATTCCAAACTTTTGTTCTCCTTTGTATGCTGCTCACATGTGGGATATCCTAATAGTATCTTTGAGTAAACATACTCCTGAGCTCGGGACTACACACAAACACTTATTGAACCCATGGCATATGCTAAATTATTTTTGGTCAAGTATGGACTAGAATGACTTATAATCTCTGTTGGTGTTTCTAACTGTCTTGCCCTAAAATAACAAACTTATTCAAGGTAAAAGTAAAACAAACGTTACTCAAGGTATCTTTTAGAAAGAAAAAGGAGAACCTGAAAATGTTTTCATCTTTGTTTTCTCCAGGATGAATGGAGATTATTTTCAAAACAAGGATGTCTAGTTTTTTTTAAAAACAATTTTTAAGAAACATAGCACTAGAAATGCTGGTGGTATCTATTTGAGAGAAATACAATAAATATTCCCAAAAGATTGATAATAAGTTTTAGAACAAATAAACATAACAATCAATTGTATTTTTAGACCCATAACAGAGACACAATAAAAGATTCTATTATAATTGAAACCATTAAATGCATATTTATTTACTTCAAGACATAAATGATTTAATTATTCAAATAACATTTAAAACTCCTAATGGGAGAAATAAAGGATGAGAAGAATAATTGGAGAGATAAATATTGCTTCTTATTGGAAAGACCAAGTACAGCATTAATGACAATAATTCCTATGCAAATACTTATAGATTTTATGCAAAACTAAGATCCCAAATGAACACATTATAGACTTTGACAAACTCACAGTGTAATTCACCTGGGAGAATAAGTTAGCAAGAATATTAAAGTTTTTTTTAAAGAAGATAATCATAATAGCTTACTATACAAGATTATAAATCATGATTTATAGCAACAAGTATCAATCAGTTATTGGGTTAAAAATAAAAGAAGTTGACCAGTGGCTTGGAATAGTGATTCTAAATTAAGTACTTAAGATCCAAATAAACAAACCAACAACCATACTACACTGTGATATATTGAATTAATTGTCAACTAAAACTTCAAATCTTTTTCACATATAGTATAATCTACACAAAATTTTCCCATTCTCTATTTTGTTAAAATGTAACTTTTAAGATAAGGTGAGCCAAGCAGGTGTTGCTCAATGGTTGAGCATCACCTATGAGCCAGGAGGTCATGGTTCCATTCCCAGTCAGGGCACATGCCCAGGTTCTGGGCTCAATGCCTGGTAATGGGCATGCAGGAGGCATGCAATCAATTATTTTCTCTCATCGTTGATGTTTCTATCTCTTTCTCCCTCTCCCTTCATCTCTGAAAGCAATAAAAATATATTTTAAAAAAGATAAAATAAGGTGAAATCATAATTGTCATATAAATATAAAATGAGAACACATTAAAGATTTTTTAAACTCATTATTTAATGAGGGAACCAAGTGATGTTATTACCCAGTCAAAGGAAAATTCTAAGAACAGATACATGTATAGATTAGAAATATTGAAGTGAATTTGTAAATCTATTTTATTCAAAACTGGCAAATCCACAGTGTCAATTGAACTTGCACCAGACAAAACTTATTTTTGATTCTATAGACAAGCATTATTCTGTATTGCTGTAGGTTGTCTACAGCTTATCCTATCTAATAAAGAGGTAATATGCTAATTGACCCTCATGCCGTCGCAAAGATGGCAGCATCCACAGCCAATAAAGAGGGAATATGCTAATTGACTGTCACGCCCTCAACGATGGCGGCGCCCACAGCCACAAGATGGCGGCTCCCAGTCCCCTCAGCCCCACTGGGGTGGCAGGCATATGACAAGGCCGAGCCCACCCCCAAGTGGGCCTGGCCATTCCGTGCACCTGCCTCCAGAGTCCCCCAGTCCCCTCAGCTCCCCAGCTGCCCAGGGCCAGCCCAAGGCGCAGGCAAGCCTTGGATGGCAGCTGCCCAGCTGCCCAGGGCTGCCCAAGGCTCAGGTAACCAGTGGCAGCAGCAGAGGTGTGATGGGGCATTGCCTTCCCCTGATCACCAGGTCATCTCCCGCCCCTGAGGGCTCCTGGACTGTGAGAGGGGGCAGGCCAGGCTGAGGGATCCCCCCCTCCAGTGCATGAATTTTCATGCACCTGGCCTCTAGTATAATTATAAAATATCTCAAAGGCAATGAAAGGTACAGAATCTCCATAGATTCAGAATCAAAAAATCCAGAAGGATGTGCCCTAAACAATACACAGTTTGCCCAGCCAGCGTGGCTCAGTGGTTGAATTCCTGGTTCAATTCCTGGTCAGGGCACATGCCCAGGTTGCACACTAGATCCCCAGTATGAGGTGTACAGTAGGCAGCCAATTAATAATCATTGATGTTTCTATCTCTCCCTCTCCCTTCCTCTCTGAAATCAATAAAAATACTTTTTTTTCAAAATTGAAAAATATGCAATTTGCCATTGAAGCACAATTTTTTCTCTATGATTTGCACAGTTGTTTCTCTTTTATACTGAATGGAAGAGTTTTACACTTGTGTCTATTGATCCCATATTGATAGATTTAGTCTATCATAATCCCCATCCCTCCCAGCTTTATGCACACAAGTATTCAATCAGGATGCTATCAATGCCATTGTCTAAACCATTGATTTTTTTTGAGAACAGTTGAACAGGACAGAAAAATCAAAGTTTAAATATCTCATCCACAGAGATGAGAAATCTTTCTTTAAATGGAAAAAGTAGAGATGGTCATCTGCAATAATGGACATAGAGAAGTATCATCCTCTCAAACAGCAAAATGAGATAACAAACCTGGAAAACAAAAAGAAGGATGAGTAACATAAACATGCTGTTTCATTTGTGTAACTAGTGATTTTTTTGTTTGTTGTTAATTTGAGAACCACTGGGAGCTAGACACAGTGCTGGGTGCTGAGGGCATTGTGACAAATGAAAGACAAAGCCATGCAACTCCTGGAGATTCATAGTCTGGGGTGGAGTGGGGGAAACATACATAAAACAGTTTATACATTGAAGTAGTATCATAAGTGATGTACCTAATGTGGTAAATTATATCAGGGAGAATTACAGGCTATTAAGCAAGTGTAGAGAAGGTAGATATGAAAGTATTAATCATTATCATTTGTTTCCACCTTGTACCTATTAGGTCTCTATCTTGTATTTCCTCTGTCTTGTGGGGGGGGGGGGAGATTGGGGGGTGGGAGGGGAGGGGTGTAAGGATGTTTGAAGGAGAGACAAAAGAGAGAGTTAAGAATGGAAAGAGAACTGCTACTTACTAGCAAAATTAGAATGGTCAGTGGCCTGCTCAAGTTTTTCCTCTTTCAGAACAACCAACCTCTTTCAGAACAATCAAGTGCCGCCTTTAGGTAGGATGTGTGTGATGCAGAAAAAGCCATAGTTGTTCCGTTTCTATTGTGCCTACCTATAGAAAATGCTGTTCCTACAAGCCAGACACTAGGATATAAAATAGTTTTGTATCACCACCATTTGTCCACCAACCAGAACTGAAATATCATTGCTGACATGTACACATTGAAATTGGGACTCAAAAGAACTGTTGGCCCAGAAAGAAACTCACTACAGACTGATTCATTTGCCTCTCAGCATAACCATTATGGCTTGTCTCATTTTTGGTTCTTATAAGTGTATTTCTTGTATCACATGATCTCACGCATCTAGAGGAAATAATGAACAACATAAACTGATGAACAAAAACAGACTTGGAGACAGGGAAGCATCGATCAGACTGTCAAACCTCAGAGGGAAGGTAGAGGAGGGTGGGGGAAAGGGGGAGAGATCAACCAAAGGACTTGTATGCATGCATATAAGCCTAACCAGTGGTCATGGACAACAGGGGGGTGGGGGCATATGTGGGAAGGGGTTTGGGATGGGAATGGGGGGATGAGGACAATTATGTGATACCATAATCAATAAAGAAATTTAAAAAATAAATAAATAAAATAAAATAGTTTTGTTATACTGCAATGGGAATTTACTTTTTCCATGCAAATAGAGCTACTTAGTGAGAGGGCATATGATAAATAGTGAAAATGTCAATACAGTTTCATAAAGAAATTAAAATTTAATTTTCAACTAAAGTAGAAGACATTTGACACACGTTATAATTGACAAATAATTGATATAATGAATATTTCAATAATCTGTAAAATTAACATACAATCCCATAAAAATGGAGCATTTCATGGAAGAAGAAATATTTATGGTCATAAACATAAGTATCTTCAACCTCATCAGAAGGGAAAATGTAAATTAAAATTAAACTTTTTGCTCCTACCAGATTGACAAAAATCTGGAAGTCTGGTAATAACAATTGTTAAAGAAAATGTCAGGCAATCAGAACTCCTATGTCACTGCTGGCAGAGTGTAAACCACTCAGGTAGGAAAGCAATTTGTCAAACGGAAGAAGTGCACTTCCTGCTACACAACTATTGGGATCTCGGGAGACACTCGCACATGTGGTCCAGGAAACAGGAGTGTTCCTACCAGTGTTTGGGGGATTGTAATACCTGAAAGGAGCCTGAATGTCATGGACAAGAGGATGGGTAAACGAAGGTGGATTCTTATAACAAAATGCCACATGGTAATTCTCAAAGCACAAAAATTAGAAAGGAAAAGCTCCAGGCTCTTCTGTTCGTATAAAGTTCAAAACTAAAACTGTTTGGGTATATGTGTGATCAAAGCTATTTTAAAAAGCAAGAGAACAATAAACACAAAATTCAAGATAATAGTTGGCTCTTGAAGGCGGGCCAAGGGTTCAGAGCAGGATGAACATACAGGGACATCAGATGTATTTCTTAAGCTCATTGGTGGACTCATTGCATTCATGTCATTATTATGCTTTAAGTTTACATATAAATTATAGAGATGCCTTTGTATATATGTCATATTTAATTTAAAATGTGGATCTATTTATAAATAGGTATGTAAATATCAAATATTTGTCAGTGCATTTACCAAGACTTAGCGGTCAGCCCTCAGAGAATGTAGGGTTTATTTGTTTGCTTGTTTGTTTGTTTTTAATGTGTTTCTCTTGCTCTAGGTGTTTTGGTTACTATTTTCTATTTCATAGATATGCAAAGCTGAAATTCTCCAGGTTTATTTTTATTCTCCGACATAAAAATGTTTCTGCAAAATAATTGCTATAAGATGCCTTCCCTCCCGCCTTGCTATGGTGGGAAGGTGTTATACATTATCTTAACTTTGGGATGAAAAGAAAATAACTCCTAACCTGAGTGCTATCTGGAAAGCTCTTCCTGCCACTGTGAAGCTCTGTAATGGGCCTTCTCGGGCACCATCAGACACACCACCTGCTGCAGCGGCTGAGAATGAAACCTCTGCACTTGAGCTCTTGCAGGGCTTGTTTACTATTTTAATTCCTACTCCAAACAGATCATACTAGAAGAAGGTGTGTCCATGGGCTCCGGGTCTCTCCTTGTGTTACTGTTGAGATCTCCTGTCTCTCCCCTCTCCCCTGCCCCTCCACCCGGTCTCCAGTCTGAATGCTCACCTTCAGCCGGACCAAATCCTGCAGACTGCCTCACTGCTCCCTTAGAGTCTCCATCTGGAATGTTTAGGAGAAATTAATCTCTTGATTACCAAGGACCAGAGTCTCTACTTGCATGCTAACTACCTGAGCAATGGGCTCCTTCTTTAAAGATTTACTTTACTTTTACATCACTCATTTCCATGCCTCTAGATGCAGTAGCCGCAGTGAGAGGGCATGTCAGGCTCTGTCAGTCATCGTCACCGATTCTCTAAGTTGGACACTAAGACCCACACATAGTATGACACCTTTCCAGCAGCCTTGGCAGGAGTCTGGACAGTCCTTTCCTAAAAAAGCGCCTCCTGTTTACCCCAGCTCCTCCCATTTCATTCCTATTATCACAGGAAACACAAAGACACGTCACTGGGGATTATCAAAGGTATGTGTTCCTAGGGCTCATAAGAGATTTTCCAGCACATTCTCAGGTAGATATATCTTTGGCCCCATGTTCTGCCCTATCCATATGACATAATGGGAGAACTGGCCACTCTTCCAAATCGATGCCAAACGTATGCAGAGCCAAATTTCCCGCCTTAGAATGTAGGGCATGTTCAAAAAGTTCATTTATAGGTCAGTGGCTAAAATGTAAAACTTATTTCCATCTAAAAAACAGTGCTTGTAGTGTTGGTACTGACCACAGATTTGGCCCCAATGCCCTCTCTAACCCACAAAGCATCTGAAATAGCATACTATTAAAATGAAAGTAGAATACAACATTGTTTCAGAGTTAATACTAGAGTATAACATACATCAGTCATAAATAAGAAATCATTTTTATGTGTTTGAATTCTGGTGCTTGAGGGAGGTCCGTTCATCTAGGTAGATGACCACTTCGATGAACATTCTAAAGGGAATTCAGGCAACTTTCAAGGATTTGGAGCTACTGATTCAGCTGGCTTTTTAGTAGTGATGGTGGAAGGCTTGTGATCATTATGCAAGCTTTTCACTTCAACATTTTTTGTCTTTTCATTGATACAATCCTGCCACTTGTAGATCCCAAGTATTTGTTGTGCATAATGAAATAACAGAATATAGGGGAAAGGTTGAAAGTAGGAAAAGAGAGGGTTTCCTGAGTAAACAAAAGAGAGAAGCTTCATGAATTAGATTCATTGATTAAAAACCCACACATATGTATTTAGCATCAACCATCTGCCCAGTTCTATGCTAGGCCTTAGAAATATAAAGAAGAGTAGGACAGTTGCTACCATCATGATGCCAACGTATTGCAATGGATGGTGGAACAAAATGAGGCAGGGAGCTGGCTGGGAGTATGAACAGGCAAGTAAACATGTCAATCATGCCATAATGTGCTATTAAAGAAAGAGCAAGGTACTGTTTGGGAAAATCTGGAAATGCTCCCCCAAAATGACAGTTAATTTTCATAAAAGAATAGGGATTCTTCAGAAGAAACAAAAGCACAGGCATAAAATCATTTTGGAAATAATGCAAAGTTCCGTAAATGCAGGGAAGGAAGATAGGAAATGGAGGGGGATGAGGCTGAAGAAATAAGGTAGAAATTAACCCTACCTCCTTGAATGTCCAAGGAAAGTTGAAACAATTCTGTAGGTAACTTGGAGACAAGTTTCAATTTGCAATATGTTGAAACAACTAAGAAAAATAGCTGAGATGGAATTAATTGATCTCTGCATGACTTGAAAGAGAAGACAGCACCAGGAAATGATGGTTCTCTCCATGGAGACAGAGGAAGGAATGGTCAACAGGCATCAGATCAGAAAGTTTCTCTGTTCTGGCAGCAGCCGGGGGACAGTCCAGTGGCTTTCAGGGGAAAGTGAAGTTGGGAAAGGGACAGATCTTGGGAGGCAGAGAACACAGCCTGTAGTGTGGAATATTTGCAAGCGCACACCTTGGTCTCTTACAATATGATTTCACCTTAAGATTGAACATAGAGTGGATTTTATATCTTCATGTCGATGACTGATGATGAAATGAAAATCATGTACTAACAGGTCATCTGCAAGTGCTGGGTCAGATGGAAATGGGGAATTCATGTTTAATCATTGACAGTAGCTAAGGAACAATCACTTTTTTGTTTGAACCTCCTTTTGGCATTTCTGCAATGTGGCTCCTAGAATCATACTTTTCTTTTTCTCCCTTTCCACCCCCGACTTCCACCAATAAAAGAGTGCATTGGCGGCTCTAAAGCTCTCCACTGAAGGATCTCTCTTACAGTAAATTCACAGCATTTCAATAGTCCTAATTCTCTATAGTCTCTGGTTTCTGGCTTTTCACAGATCTTAAATTTTAGAACCTTGTGCAAAGAATAAGAATGTAGCTAATTAAGTAAGAACATGAGAAAACAAAAGCATTTAAAATGTTAAAAACTGCACTTGTCAATCAGGGACAATCCAATTCTCAGAATGCTAAATCCTGTTACCTGATCCCGGGGAGGCGCTGTCCGGGGCTGGGGTATATGGCCTAATCTCTAATACTGTCTGCACTGCAGCCTTCCCAGCTCCTCAAGAAATGAACTGGGTCAGGCATCCGGCCGTCTATAGAGAAGGAAGGCACTGCCACCTACAGGTTGCAAAATTAGAGACATCATAAATTAATATTTAATTTGTTGGAAAAAATCTTTTATTAATGTAACGTTTTCATAGCCTCAAAAGCCTCAAAGTTAGCCAGTTTATCCTCCTGCCTTTGGGGCAGATTTGTTCCTAAATATGTAAGAACTTTCACTGAGATTCGAGAACCTCAACTCTCAGACAATTAAAATCCAACCAAAGTCAGACTCGCCCTGCAGGGGTTGGGAATTCAACTGGACTTGGCGGTGGGTGAGTAGTGAAGGGTGATGGGAAATCGCCTGCTAACGCACTCTTTGAGATCAGAACTCTCCAGACCTGTTTCCTCATTTGTAAACTGAGGAAATATATTAGGTCACCAGTTCTCAAAGTGGGGTCCCTGGATCAGTGTCATGGGCACCGCTTGGGACTTGCCTCAAGGTATACTGAATTGGAAACCACAACCCAGCAATCTGTGGTGTGACATACACAAAAGGGGAGAGTCCCTCGATTAGAAGATCTAGAAATATGCAATGTGCAATTCCACATCACTAGTGATGGCACCTGCAGTTCAACCACCTGTGAGGAGGCGCTGAATCACTGGGAAGATCGACCTGGCGAGGAGCAGGAGATTGGGGAAAAGTTGCCACTGAAGAAGCAAGTTTACCACTCCACTGAATGGGCAGGTGGCCACTGATGGACGTCTCAATGGTCAACTGAATGTCTGAAAACTACTGTGTCAGCAAAAAGGTTTTTTTCCCCTTAGTTTGTCAACACACACATGTACCAGGCTGTCACTCAGCTTTGCCAGTGATTGGCTGTTTAAATTAATCCCTCTCCTCCGCCCACCGGCTGAACTCCAACAACTAAATACAATCTTTCAAGACCCAGGTTTTCCTTCCACCTTCACAAAGACTTTTGTGAACAGTAGTAAGTCCATATTTTTCTCTGACTACAGGGTGGGGCAGAAGTAGGTGCACAGCTGTGAGTACTCAAAACAGTTTATTCTTATATTATTATATATTAATGATTGTATTATTTTCCATACAAACAACTATAAACCTACTTTTGCCCACTCCGTGTATGAGTCGCTTTGACCCCTGACCTTCATAGCAGAAACGTCGGTACTTAATGACATATCATCTTGGAGTGCTATCTCGTCACCAGATTGCCCGGAGGACTTCTGCTTACATGGCTCATATACGCACCACTAGGTTTCTGGCGAGGTCCCAGCACAGTTCTAGCACAAACTGGTCTTTAACAAATTGTTGGTGATGTGTTGTATATGGATTATCTGAAAATATAAGCTTGAGTGTTGGAATAGATTTTGCCATCACGATTTTCCCACTCCTTCCTCCATTGTGCTCCTGAATAACTAAACCCTTCAAAAAACAGCCTAAATTAAAGGGCTGAGTGATGAGGGCTTGAAAGCATGGTATTGGACCCACATGTATGAATCAATGGAATAATCACAACTCAGACTTCCTCTGTTAAGAGCCATTTATTTGGGCACTTTAAAAAAATAAAATCTAAACCACACTGAATAAAAATTTGAATCATCCATTTGACAATAACATAATAAAAGTTATGCTTGGATGCAGTGAGCACTAGAAAAGAAACTCAAATAGCAACCGTCATTCCTGGTAGTGTGACTATAAGGTCATTTATCCAATAATTCTTGAAAACTTCCTTGCATTTGTTCTGGTTTCCTTTCAATAGTAAGAAGGAACTGAGGACAGGCTGAGATGGCCTGTGGCTGCCAGAACTTCTCTAGTTTGGTGCTCTACTGAGATGAGAAGTCTCATCTGTTGCAAAGAAGAAGAGTCAGGGGTCTTAAATTACCCCAAGCCATTTCCCTTTACATAGGCGGTGTGAAATCTGCGTATGCCAGAAACTGCTCAATTCACATTAGCCTTCCAGCTCCAAACCAGGATCTGTACATAGCAAACCCTCTGTTAAACTAAATTAGGCAAAACACACTAATGTCCATAATTATTTGGGGACAAGACTAAGTAAAGTTTGTTCTACCACTCTCAAATGTTATTTATACAATTTCCACTTGTTTATAGTAAAGAGGTGACTGAATAGAACAAAAATAGGCAGGGTCCAAATTTGGATCTTCATTGGGAAGCAAAGCAACATCCTTTTAATGGATTCAGTCTGCTTTTCTTAAGATTGGTTGGGAGGTTGCTTTTGGTTTGTTGTGTATGTTTTGCAAAAATCCAGACTTTATAGCTCGGTGCGGTCCTCCTGAGCTCTCACTAGCGTATGGCATTCTAAATGACCTAGAATCGAGAGAGGTTTTCTGCATAGCCCAGAACAGCTGTCTGGCAGCTGCCCCGCAGAGGTGGTGGCATTTCAGCAGGGAAAGCCAGTGAAAGACCCTCTATTGTCTAGTGGCAGAGGACCAGGCTGTAAGTGTATTGTGTGCTTGGGACTCCTTTAAGATGAAAGGTGCAGAAGAAGGAGAATGGACTCTATTCAGCTCCGTGGAGGGTAGAACAGAGGCTGTCTTCATGGGCTTGGATTCTGGGCTTTGGGTGGAAGAGGGCACTGGCACAGCAGCGCCTCGTGGGCGCAGAGACCCTCCTGTGGCTCCTCTGGGTGGCTCTGAGTCCAGACAAACAAGAGCATTGCTGAAGAATCCCTGCCCTGTTGCCAGAAGCTTGTGGTCACCCTGAAAGACATTTTCTGTGCTCCCATGGGAGAGGAGGGAAGAGTTCTCCCTGGGGGCAGGGCCGTGGGACCACACAGCTGGAGGAAGCGTGCACAATGCCCAGACCTTCGCCTTTGCACACCACTTCCCAGGTTACAGGTACTTTCAGAGGCAGGACTCGTGTAGGACTGAAACAGCTCTGGGAAACATGCAGGACAGGCGTTAACACTCCCATGTAATAGATGAAGAAAATAAGGTCTAAGAACATAAGTGATTTGTCCAAACTTATATAGCAAATGAGTCAGGAGATCAGGGACCTGAACCCACATCTTCTCATCCTTGGTGAACGGTCTTCCTCCACCAGCTGCAGGCAGCTTCTCAGAACTTGCCTTTCCCCATAACCTAGAGCCAGGAGCCACAGGGCCCCTTACCACGGGCCCCGCCTTCCTGCCCACTCTTGGTCCCACCTTCTCTCCACCCCAGGTCAAATAGGCACTGATCAAAGTACACTCTCAGGGGGCGGTGAAGTGGGTCAGGACATGAACTTGGCAGGACATGGAGGCTACCCTGGCAGTAGCAAAAGCACATTAATATCATCAAAGGGCCAGTAGTACTGCCACTTAGAGTCCCAGCCCCCAACGCCAACATCCAGGGCCTTGTGGAGCCCCTCAGATTCTGAGCAAAGGCAAACAGGAAATCAGAGCCAGGTTGTTGAGCCCCTTCTTTGAAAGGGGCTGGACAGCATAGCTCCAGTGAGCCATGAGGGAAAGGAACTTCACAATTAAAGCAGAGTGGTCCAGGGTGTTCCACATCTCCAGTCACTCCACCGGGCCTCCAAAAGGCCACAGAACTTCAAACGCATGAGAGAAAATAGCCTCATCCATGGGGACTGTCCCTTCCTTGGCAAGACCTTACAGGATTTTTGCACCAGATGTTTCCTGAAAATACAAAACCCAAATCACCCTGATTTCCAGGGACCAAACAGCAGAAAACAGCTGTGGGTTAGGGACAGTTTCCTTGTCCATTAAGATGGACACCTGCTCTATATGCTTCACCAAGGGTGTGTGTGTGTGTGTGTGTGTGTGTGTGTGTGTGTGTGTGTGAGAGAGAGAGAGAGAGAGAGAGAGAGAGAGAGAGAGAGAGAGAGAGGACAGGGAATACTACTTGCAAAGATGCTCTTTAAAATATAGAGAACTTGACTTTTTTTCCTAATTAGAAATAGCATGAGGACCATATGATTTCTCTCATATGTGGAATCTAATGAACAAAATAAACTAACAAATAAAATAGAAATAGACTCATGGATAGAGAACAGACTGACAGCTGTCAGAGGAGAGGGGTTTGGGGGGCTGGGTAAGATAGGTGAAGGAATTAAGCAACAAAAAAACAAACAAACTCATAGACACAGTATGGTGATACCAGAGGGAAGGAGGGTGTGTGGAGGTAGAAGAAGGTATGGGGGTATAAATGATGATGGGAGGAGACTTGACTTGGGGTTTTAAACATACAATACAATATTCAGATGATGCATTATAAATTGTACACCTGAAACCTATATAATTTTATTAACCAACTAGAGGCCCGGTGCATGAAATTCATGCACAGGGGGGGGGGGGGGTGAGGTCCCCTCAGCACGGCCTGCACCCTCTCCAATCCGGGACCCTTCGGGGGATGTCCGACTGCTGGTTTAGGCCCAATCAGTCGGACATCCCTCTCACAATCTGGGACTGCTGGCTCCCAACTGCTCACCTGCCTGCCTGCCTGATCACCCCTAACCCCTCTGCCTGCCTGCCTGATTGCCGCTAACTGCCTCTGCCTGCTGGCCTGATCACCCCTAACCGACTCTGACTCGGCCCCCACCACCCTGACTTTGTCCGGAAGGAGAACCGGATGACTGGAAGATGTCCGTTATATCCAGTCTAATTAGCATATTACCTTTTTTAAGTATAAATGTCACCCCAATAAATTCGATTTTTAAAATAGCACAAAAATACAATGGCATCTAAGAAGAAAATCTCCATTATCTAGAAGGCAGACCAAAGGAGCTTTGTTTCACTTCCATTCAAGTTTTAAAAGTTATGCAGAGCACCGATTTGCAAACTTTAACTGGTATCAGAGAGCACTGGGGGCTTGTTACTGATTGCAGGACCCCACCCCCAGAGTCTCTGACTCAGTAGCTCTGGGGAGCTCTGGGGTTTGAGCCCAGGATTTTATACTCTGACAGGTCCCCAGGTAATGCAGAAGCTACTGGTCTGGGATCATGCTTGGAAAACCACTGACACAGGGAATTTAAAAACTAGACACTGAAGGATCAGCCTTGTATAGAAAGTTGCCCTTGTTGAGGGTCCAGAAGTCCAGTCAGAGTGGCCTGAGGTTGGTAGAGTCCACGCTGACTCTGGGTGACTTGGAAGATGGAGCAAGGCAGTTGCCACCTTCTCAATGACACTGCCTACAGCACTGCAATCTGTTTGCAATTTAAAGGAAGAGGGTGAGTGCTCTGCACACGCTAAGCTCAATAAACCTGTCGTCAACAGGCAGCTCTGCACCTGGAGCTCAGCTGATGCGATGCTTATGGGTTTCAGAGAACTTTGTGAAGACTGTTACCGCTGCCTCTACCTCACCGGGCATTTTGTCATGAGTGCCTATTCTGAGCACCATCCAGAAGCCAGTCCTGGGCAAAATGAGGAGTTAGACCTCCATATTTTTCCATTTTCTCAGTGCCTCATCTCTCTGCCTTCCATAAAAAACTTCTCTCTCTCTCTCTCTCTCTCTCTCTCTCTCTCTCTCTCTCACACACACACACACACACACACACACATATACACACATCTCTATCTCTATCTCTCCCTCAGTCTCTCCTGCCTTCAGCCAGTGATTCTCAAAATAGAATGATCCTCCAAATTACCTAGAGGTTTTGTTAAAAATTCAGATTCTCATTTACTAGGTCTCATTTAATGGGGTCTGAGACTCTGCATTTCTACCCAGTTCCCTAGGATGCTGATACTCCTGCATCCCTGACCATATTCTTGGTAGCAAGGCATTAAAGAAGTCCAGGCTTCTTACGATCATCTGCAAGCCCTGTCTTACATTCCCTAGTGCCCTTCGTTAGGTGAGACTGGCTGCTAATGAAAAGTCAGACCTACTATTGTTAGCTTGTAAGCTCAGCAACCATCACCTCTCCTGGTAACATGCTATGGTGTGTAGGATCTTGGAGGCCCCCCTCGTGAAGGACACGAGGGATTTCCAGTCCAGGGACTAGCCACTCAGGTGAAATTTTGGAGTTAGGGCCAGTTCTTATCATTTCTCTGATATGGGTCCGATTTCCATTCATGGAGGAAGAAATCAATCCCTAAGGTGTATGGGTTGACCTGATTATTTATTTATTTGCAATTTATATCCTATCTTCTAGAATGGATTTGAAGCAAGGAGATCTGATGAAGGGTCTGGCTGTCTAACTAGTAAAGTTAGGTGTAAAATTTTCTGCTGTGTTTTCAACTGTTCCCTTTGTATGAAGAAGGGGGAGGGGGAGAGACAGCTTCCCTGCATGTAAGCACTCAGCCATACTTTTACTTCTCAGAAAATTCATTCTATCGGATCATATTCTCAATTGGTCTCTTCCAGTTATTTTATCTGAAAAATGCCAGCTCAAGTCAAAATAACCCAATGGCAAGTAGCAAGTGAGAAAGATGACTTATCAATAATGTATGGAGTCTTCTTTGACTCTTTATTCTCCCTTGTCCCCTATACCCTGTCAGTCACAAAGTCCTATATGTTCTGCCTCCCACATCACTCTCAAATTCAGTCTAACCTCCCTCAACCATGCCTACCAAGCAGTCCAGTCCTCAGGACCTCACATCAGAATATCAATATTAATACCTACCTGGCCTTAATTGGCATTAATTCTTCTAGTTCTCACTGTGTTCTATAGGTGCTGTCATTACACCCTTTTTACAGGTGAAAAGTTTGAGGCATACCTGGGTATATGGACACGTATGTCTGACAAAACAAGGCTGTTTCCCAAGCACCCCAACTTCGGGAATGGCATATCCCTCCCAAAGCACAGGAAGAACCCAGAGGCAGGCCCACTCCCAACATAACCCGGGCACACTGACGCATAAACATGCAGTGCGAGGCTGAGGGATGCTCCCTTCTAGGAAAACAATGTCAGTGAGGAAAAAATTAGTTAAAAAACACGCTAGTGTCCTAACCAGTTTGGCTCAGTGGATAGAGCGTCAGCCTGTGGACTGAAAGGTCCCGGGTTCAATTCCGGTCAGGGGCATGTACCTTGGTTGCGGGCACATCTCCAGTAGGAGGTGTGCAGGAGGCAGCTGATCGATGTTTCTCTCTCATCGACGTTTCTAACTCTCTATCCCTCTTCCTTCCTCTCTGTAAAAAATCAATAAAATAATAAATTAAAAAAAAAAACTCTAGTATTGCATTCTACTCACATCTATAGTTTCATTTTGCTTTTTAATTATTTCTGTTTTACTTCCTTTCCATTCCTCTGGGCAGTGGGCTGGCGACTTTGCCCTCAGCCTTCACGTGTGAAAGGCTGTTGGGACACTGAAGTGCAGCAATGGCAGGTGACTAAAAGGAGGTGAGGTCCATGCCTTTGGAACAGCCGCTTAGTCCTGGGCGTCCTGAGTCAAGTCTACCATAAACCCTTCTGCTGCTTTTCAAAGTCCTTTCTAGCCAGGGTCCACCCTCCCAATCCAACTTTACTTCCCTAGCCAACAATAACCCGTTAACTCAGGCCCAACCTTCCTTTTTCATAAAAGAACTCTCATAGATTTGTCAACCGCAGCTAATTTGTCACAACTTCTGATCATATTATATCCCTGGAACAAGGCTCCCAAGAACATAGTCTGGGAAGCAGGAGCATCAGCATCCTTGGGACCTGATATACCCTTCAAGGTATATCTTTGCCTTGCTGTTGTCACAGGGAAATGGCATGATTCACTAGCCCTTGTGAGAAACGTCTGACTGTCATTCTTAGGAGATATTCCTGTTACTATGCAGTAGTTACTATGTTCCTATTCTTTGGGTCAATATTCAAAGAAAATGAAAATCTTTGCATTCTCTGAACTCTCACAGCCTTTATCACACAGAGCTTTGTACTGTGGCTATTTCTGCAGGCACACAGCTCAGCCCCCTGTCAGACTACACTCCGTAACAGTTGGGACAGGTGTAGATCCCTGTCCCTTACTGTGCCTGGAATCAGGAAGGTAATCCATAATTGCTTGTTTTTACTGAAATTCAACCATTCCTGAAACTTAGCTTTTCTTTCTCCGTTTAAAACAAAAAACATTTTTTGACCACTTTCCTTGTTCCACACAAGGGGCTAAATTATTTACATACCTCATTGAATATCTCCTGGAACCCCAGAACAAACCTATGAGGTAGGCACCTCTCCTGTGTCTGCTATCCTGATTAACATGAGCACTCTTTCACTCCTTTTCTCCCACTCTTTTGGTGGCCAAGAAAGTAATTGAGGCCTTCAAAGTGACAGAAAAGCACATATCATCTTCAACAGCAAGAAATCTAAATTAACCTCTGCAACCTGCCTTCAAGTGTTTCTCTGTGTATGGTCCTCAGAAACAGTAGATTTAGAAATATTGGGCCAGAATTTCTGTGAATGACTTAACATACAATTAACATGCAGATTTCTGGGCCCCACCTCAGATACACCTGATCAGAAGTTTTAGGATAAGGTTAAAACACTTGAGGTGATGTGCACATAAGCTGGAGAAACAATCAGGCTGAGTCTGTGTGTCAGTCAGGATAGGCTAGTTATGCAGCAATAACAAACAGTACCTAAATCTCAGTGACTTAGTGCAAAAAGAGTTAATGTCTCACTCACACAAGGTCTGCTGTAGATACAAGTAACTCTTCAGGGAGTTGTCTTCCATGAGGTGACTCAGTGGTCCAGACAGTACTAATCTTTTGGCACCTACATTTCAACATGAGGCTTGATGGAGGGTTTGCTGTGTCAAAAGATGGGAACTTGCTTCAGAGGAGTTATGAAACAAAATACCATGTTCACAATCTTCAGGGGGGAAAAAGAGGAGTATTATAATAGTAACCACATACTTATAATAGTAACAACATACTTATAATAAGTATGAGTGGTTACTATTATAAGTATGAGTGGTTACCTATAGGTAACCTTAATAGTAACCACTCATACTTATAATATCTATAGGTAACCACTCATACTTGAAATCTTCCTTAGGTAAGGTTGTGTTTAAGTCCCCATAAGCATGCTTCACCCTTCTAGAAAGCCCTAATTGTTCTCTAGTTTGATGAAATCATAGAATTGCAGGTGAGAAGTGTAGGTAAATTAATATTTGTACCTTCTGGGTCATTTTAGGTACATTTTAGACCTCCAAAGAGGAGAGCCAGAAGAAAAGTCAATAGTCATTTGTCCTGCTATCTTCCTTTCTTTGTGTGTCTGTGTCAAGAAGATGACCCAAAAGTAGAATTGTCCCCATGTATATAGAATTTTCACAGGGAGGGAAAGATGCAAATATTGCTAAGGAACTCCAAAGGAAGCATCCTGATGCTGCAGACTGACCTGGAGCCACTGCCAGGCCCTGGAGATGACTCGAGGATGGTTCTTTCGCAGGACTTAGGGTTAGACTATCAATTCATGCCCATTATTCTTTTCCCTCTCCCTTTCCACTCCCAGAGTTCTCTACTCTTTGGTTTACCATGGAACAAGAAACTCTACAGTTTCTTCTTCTCCCCACTTCCCTGAAGGAAGCATATAAGCCTTCTTATCTCCTAGGCAGTGTAAGAAAAAAACATGCCTTATGAAAAAGCCCAATAAAATGGAGGTCACATAAAGTCATATGTTGATCTGCCTAATTCTTCTCTTTCCTCCTGGAGGAAGGAACCATGTGCCCTTTGGCTAAGCAGAGGCTGGATAGAGGAGAGGATCAGTGAACAGAAGACAGAGACTGGCTGTGTTTCCAATTACATCTCAGGAGGAAGCCGGAGACTCGAGAACTGTGACTATAGAACCTTAAAAGGACCTTTGCAAGGTCTATAAGTTTGTTATTTTTCTTCTTCCCATTTAATAAGTGGCATCCCATGCTTCGGCCAGACTTGGATGTACTATGTGTGTATGTATGTATATACATATTAGAACATTCTTTAAGAATGGAAGGAGGGTGCTGGGAATCAGTGTGACCCGCAAAGGGGGCCTTGGTTTAACCTTGAGACAGTCTTAGTACAGCTCCAATAGGGAATTACTCAGCTCCTCCTGAAAATCTGAAATCAGACATGATGAGAAAAGGAAGTGGGTAGAAATGAAAGCAGAAGTTAAAGTGAAGATAGAGGAAAGTTTGTTATAGATGATGCCATGAGGGCATTATAAAACAAACTAGAGGCCCAGGTGGGATCTGGCTGGCCTGCCCCAATTGGAGCCAATCAGGCCGGGTCAGCTGCAGGAAGGGGACATGGGAGGTTGGCGGGCTGGCCCTGCCCCTGATCGGTTGGGGGGCCAATTGGTGGCGGGGCCATGGGGTGGGGGGCAGGTTCCATGGCCAGCTAGGAGGAGAAGCTGTGGGCGGTTGGCCAGCCGGTCCCCCCATCCCCACCCCTCAACCCCCCGTCAAACTCCTGGTTGAACTCCAGGTGGAGGGGACAATTTGCATATTAGCCTTTTATTATATAGGATTAGAGTTACAAGGAACTAGAAACATGAGTCAGCAGAAACCAAGGTCCACAAAAGGGATAGAGTGCCAGGGGAAAAGATAAGGCACTCAGTGGTGGGATTAGGGTAGATGAGAGCAGACATATGAAGCCATAGTGTGGCTGAGCATCAGGGTGAAGATCCCCAAGTCCTGCTTGTTCTGAAGGTCTCACCTCTTGATACCTGTTCGTCCTGGGGCCAGGCCTTTCCTAGCTTCCTGAGCACATGTATCCTTACAATAAGCCATCTATTATTTGAAATACCTTGAATGGATATCTTTTTCTTGCAACCAAATTATAAATAAATAAATAAATAAATAAATAAATAAATAAATAAAATCTTGGAGAAACCAAGATGGCGGCATAGGTAAACACCTAAAATTGCTGCCTTGCACAACCACTTCAAAACTACAACCAAAAGACAAAACGGACATCATCCAGAACCACAGAAAGGCTGGCTGAGTGGAAATTCTACAACTAGAAGGAAAGAGAAAAGCACACTGAGACTCAGAGGAGGTGCGGAAGTAAAGTGCAGAGGTACGGAGACACGCACGCGTGAGGAAAGGGGCTGGCAACTGAGGATGTGGTTGTCTTTATCAATCAGGAGCGAGACACAAGCTCCCGACTAGTCTGAACTCCAGTTCCAGGCGAGACTCTGGGGACCCAGACTCATATGGGGAGAAACTGGACTGTCTGGCTTCGGGCGGAACTCAAGGGCGGCTTTCTCTCAGAGCTGCTTTCAGCAATTACCAAGGGACACTGAGACCTGGGGGACTCTTAAGGCAGGACTGAGGATCAGCCATAGCTGTTTGCTCTGCCCTGTTGATTCCCTGAGACCCCGCCCCACCCAAGCTGTGCACAGAGGCTTTTTCATATGAATAGCCTGGCCCTTTGCAATCTAAAATTACCTAACAAACTGCTGCTGGGTCAGAGAGACCCAGAACATCCAAAAGAAGGGCCAAGGCCCCACAGCAGCTTGCATTGCTTCACAGCTGGGCCTCATCTGGGCACCTCCAAACCCCAAACAAAGAAGAGGAATCTGCAGATCTCTCCATAGCTCCTGCTGGGTGGCCTCAGGCAGAGGCTAAATTAGTACCTCCTTAGAGATCCAAGAGACAGTGTACCCAGTGGTCAGAGTGGGATCATCCAGATTGAAACTCCTCAGATCCATAAGGGACACACTCAGGGGGCAGACTCAGTGAGCACCAAAGCCCCACTGAAGCAAGTCTTGCCCCATAAGGGTGTCTCCAGCACAGAAGTTCTCCCATCGTAGACACAGCTGATTTTCACAGCCAGTTGGCCTGGAGGCCAATTCCTCACAGTGATACCAACAACAATCAAGGCGTAATTACAACAAGACTGTGCACACAGCCCACAAAGGGGTGCACCAAGAGTGTCCACCTCAGGTAACTGGGGAGGCTGAGCCACTGGGCCCTATAGGACACCTACCACACAAAGCCACTCTATAAACACAGGGGAGCAGCCAAAATGCAGAGACAAAGAAACAGGTCACAATTAACAGAAATGGAGAAAAGCAAACTACTGGATATAGAGTTCAAAACCACAGTTATAAGGTTTTTCAAGAATTTTCTAGAAACCGCTGATAAATTTAGTGAGACCCTCGAGGATATGAAAAAGGACCAACTAGAAATTAAGCATACACTGACTGAAATAAAGAATAATATACAGAGATCCAACAGCAGACTAGAGGATTACAAGAATCAAGTCAAAGATTTGAAATATGAAGAAGCAAAGAACACCCAACCAGAAAAGCAAAAAGAAAAAAGAATCCAAAAATATGAAGATAGTGTACAGAGCCTCTGGGACAACTTCAAGCGTACCAACATCCGAATTATTGGGGTGCCAGAAGAAGAGAGAGAGCAAGATATTGAAAACCTATTTGAAAAAATAATGACAGAAAACTTCCCCTACCTGGTGAAAGAAATAGACTTACAAGTCCAGGAAGCACAGAGAACCCCGAACAAAAGGAATCCAAAGAGGACCACACCAATACACATCATAATTAAAATGCCAAGAGCAAAAGACAAAGAGAGAATATTAAAAGCAACAAGAGAAAAACAGTTAGTTACCTACAAGGGAGTACCCATAGAATTGTCAGCTGATTTCTCAACAGAAACTATGCAGGCCAGAAGGGAGTAGCAAGAAATATTCAAAGTGATGAATAGCAAGAACCTACAACCAAGATTACTTTACCCAGCAAAGCTATCATTCAGAATTGAAGGTCAGATAAAGAGCTTCACAGATAAGAAAAAGCTAAAGGAGTTATCAACACCAAACCAGTATTATATGAAATGCTGAAAGGTATTTTTAAGAAGAGGAAGAAGAAAAAAAAGGTAAAGATAAAAATTATGAACAACAAATACATATCTATCAACAAGTGAATCTAAAAATCAAGTGAATAAAAAATCTGATGAACAGAATAAACTGGTGAATATAATAGAATCAGGAGCATAGAAAGGAAGTGGACTGACAATTCTCAGGGGGAAAGGGGTGTGGGGGTGAGGGAAGAGACTGGACAAAAATCGTACACCTATGGATGAGGACAGTGGTGGGGGGGTAAGGGCAGAAGGTGGGGTGGGAACCGGGTGGAGGGGAGCTATGGGGGAGAAAAAGAGGAACAACTGTAATAATCTGAACAATAAAGATTTATTAAAAATAATAATAATAAAATAAATAAATAAATAAATAAATAAATAAATAAGAGTAATCTGACTCCGGCCTACCTTTCTAAGTTTATCTTTCAGCCTCTGACTTCTTACCAGGTATAAGGCAATATATCCACACCAGCCATGTTCTCATCTCTAAACACACCATGCTTCAGAGCCTTTGTTCATGCTATAATTTGTGCCTGGAATGCCATTCCCACCCACCTCAAATCATCTTCATAGACCCCAGGTGGAGTGAACACTGCTGGTGCTTCACACAGATTCCTGTTACTACTTCTGTGCACCTATCCCCCCCCCACACACACACACACACACACACAATTGCTATGTGCTTTTGTTTCTAAAGGCCCACACCTGCGACCAGCTCAGAGGCCCACCCTCCTGCTCCTGGAATCAGTTTGCCCCTAAGTTCAAAGGCCAGAATGTCTGGGAGTCAACATAGCTTTTCAACCCTTCCTACCATGACTTTTACATGAACCCTCATGTAAGACTATGAAAGCCCAGTCCCTTTGCCTGGAACAGGGACAGACTCTGAGATATAACTTTATCCCTAGAATTTCTCCATAGGATAGGCTAACTACTCTCCACAGGACTTGGTCAGAAATGTCATCCTTGCTTGGGTCTTCTCCTGATCCTCTTCCTCTCTACACTCCCTTTCCAGGTTTTCCCAGAAACACTTTGTTAGTAAATCACTTGCCTGCTCACATCAGTCACCTCCTGGGGAACCCAAGCTAAGACACAGGGTAAACATCACCTCCTTTCCAAGCTTCCCTTGCCTATTCCCTTCTGCCCCTATAATTCCAAAACAACATTAAATTAGTTCAACTAATAACATACTTACTGGTTTCCATGTCTGCCTAGATTATGAGTTCCTCAAAGGGGATGTTGTCTTATTGATGTTTATTTCCCCAGTGCTTAGCACAATCCTTGAAAAATACATCTTAAAAACATATTTGTTGTACATCTACCTATAATAGCCCTAAAAGAGAAAAAATTATATGAAGTCACCAACTTCAAATAGCCTTTGGGCTTCAGTTTTCTCATATTTGAGAAGGTGATTATTTCTAAGGCCCCCCCAGCCTTGGATTTTATATTTGAAAAGGATGATGACAATTTCACATAATCAACCCTGCCAGTTAGTGTCCCATATGCAAGAAAGGCATGAAAACCTGAACAGTTATCTTTTACCACTAAATCAAAAGATCTGATTATCCCAGAACAACTTATAAATTCTTGATTATATATGTCTATAAATGACTCAGATGGGTGCAAAAATATTTCCAAATCCAGACTCACAAATTAATTTATTAATTTCTTATCCAATAAATATTTATTGAATGAATTCTCTGCCCAAGACACTGTAATCAACAGGGTGATAAAACAAATTTGGGCATACAACAATTTAAATAGGTTGAACAATTTACAATTATGCTTTCATACACATTAATTCAACACAGCAACCGTGAGGTGATAAATATGATCTCCATTTTATCTGGGTCCCATAGCCAAGTGAAGTGGCTCACCCAAGACCACACAGTCAATAGATAAATGGAGAGCTTGAGCCCACTAGGTCTCTGGTTACAAAACGCATACCATTTCTATCCCGCTGTGTTGCTCTCCTTTGCAAAATATCCACAAGTATCAGCTCTTTACCACATTTTCTCATTTGTATTAGCTCTGAAGCTAGAGGTCACCTTGAAATGTCTTAGAACATCAGGTCACAATTAACAGAACATGGGCCTATCCTATATAATAAAAGCCTAATATGCTAAGTGTCTGGTCGTCCAGTCAGCCATTCACCAATCAAAGCATAATATGCTAATGATATACTAAGGCTACTCAACCACTTGCTATGACATGCACTGACTACCAGGGGGCAGATGCTCTGACGGGTAGGTTAACTTGCTTCTCGGTCCGGCAGATCTGGACTGAGCGAAACAGGACAGACATGCCCTGGAGCCTTCTCTTGTCCCTCCCCAGCTGGCCAACCTCCATTGTCCCTCCCTGGCCTTGATCGTGCACTGGTGGGGTCCCTCTCGCAATCCAGGCTGAGGGACCCCCTCTCCCCTGAGTGGACAAATTTCATGCATTGGGCCTCTAGTTTTAAATCACTGTTGAAATATCTGCTTAATAAGGTAAATACTGTTGGTACTCATTTGAGCTCTACTAAATCTTCACAAATAATGTGATTTTAGTCCTGAGGAAAAATGACATATTCTTTGTTGGACACATATACCAACTGAATAGAAATGTAGAAGCTTATAATAGATCACACCTGTAAATAAAGTTATGTTTTTATAGATGTGTTCAGTTATAATAATAAGTTATACATAGGATACATTTAGTTATAGAAATCTAAACATGTGTTTATATGAGATGTCAACATATTTCTACATAATAGTATCTGGCAAGAGTACAAAAAGCTTTAAAGCACTTGTTATTTATACTCAGGAAACTAGGTCCAGGTTCAAAGCATTCAAAAAGTAAGGTGGGGAAATGGCATAAAACACAAGAAACACAAAAGATATTAACACAGTAAAAATAACCCATGAAGTAGCTAAACAAGAGTTGAGCAATCTACAATGAGAATTAGCTCTTTCAGCCCCATGAAGTGGATCCAAGTTTTAATCTATATCAATATAAAAGCAAACAAACAAACTGGACACTGAGGAGAATGGGTGGGGTATAGAAGGACAAGAAGGTCAGCTTTGTAAAGGAGAAAGCCAAAAATTGTAAGAGAATAAGAACTAAGATTTTTGCAATTAGAAGGTCAAGAAATTCAAATATTAAGTTTGCAAAGATGTCTTAATAGCAATCAAACAGTAATATCATAGAATGAGTTGTTTAACCACCGAATGGATGGCCTGTGTGCATGAGTAGAGCTTGTACACCATGGGCCACCCTGGAGAATGATGAGAATCTGATCTTCCATTGTTGTATACCCAAATATCCAAATTTTTAGGCCTTTTCTCTCAGGTCAGTTTCCCTTGAGAATAATTTTTTCTAATCTCCTACCTGGGGTCCTAGATAGAAACCTGGCTTCCAGAAATCCAAAAGCCAATCAGAATAGGAGTTGGTGGAACCCTACCATTCAGTGTGCAAATTTTAGCTTAAGCTCCTGCTTCCAATTCTGTCTCTCCTAATGCTCTGGCTGTTCCTGCCTGTCTAAATCCAGAGCTTTTCTGGTTCACACTCTGCAGGGTATACTTTGTTCAGACAGTCTGCTGATGTCAGGTAGGAGGTGTCAGAGCCGAGCTGGGAGGTGGAAAGGATCTACACACCCTCACTGCTCCCTCTGTACTCAGTAGCACTTAGCACTTCTACCTTTATTCTTTAAGATTCTGCAATGGGAATCATCTTGCATCCTGTTGACTTCCAGCTGCCATTCCTGCACCCTGCTCTATTTCTATCCCACCTAAGCCACTCTAAGACATTTAAGTTTTAGATCCTTTGGTTACCAGGTCACTTGTTCATCCATCCAGTTTCCATCTTCCAAATGTTGATGGACATCACTCTCCCCCTCTTTTGTCTTTGAAGGTCTATAGATCTGTATTCCTCTGCTTTTGTTTCTAAAGAGAAACAACCACATGTATGATTCACTAGGTAAATTCAGAAGTACAATGATTTAAGAAGGCTCAGCTACAGATAGGTAAGGAGAGATCTGCAGTGGTGTAATCAAGTCAACTATGGCAAGATCTTGGCAGCAGTACTTTGAGTTCAAGAACAGTTTTCATCGTGACTATGCCAACTCACAGAGACTCTCTGAAGCAGAAACCTGGACTGGAAGGCTGCACATTCAGCTTATGGCAGGACAACAGGTATGGGTGGATTCTGGCCAGGCCCAGCCTCCATATGATCTGTATGACAGGGGCAAGTTGCTGATCCTTCCATTGCTTCTTTGGGAAATAGCTTTAATTGCCCTTCTTTTAATAGGTTATAAAGTTTAAATGAGATTGTGCATGTGAGAGTGCCCAGAACAGTGCCAGTCAACAACAGTCAAGGCTGAGTCTCTCATAGCCCTTGGAATTGACAGTGGGCTTAGGGAACATCCATTTTTCTCTGCTTACTGCTCTTTGCCCCATTGAGAAAGGGGTTATAGGGAAAGAAAAATAGAGCAATAAATCATATGTGCTGTAACCTTCAAAGTCTGGAGAACACTGCCTCAGGCGACTCCTGCACCATCCAGTGGAGTGTGCTGGGCTCCCTTTCCCACCCACAGCGCACACCAGAGGGCTGCCTAGCTCTGCTTGCTGGAGCGAAGAGTGGGACTTAGGGGGAAAAGGATGTTTTCTAAACCTTTCAAGCATGATCCTACCCCTGAGGATATGGGTCAAATGACCTCTGAGGAGAGGAGAAAGGGAAGGGAAAGGCATTCCATATTCATGTGACTCTTGACCCATGTAAGGGTCACTCCCCAAGCCACATCACCCCTTCCTGGGAACACTTAGCACCTGACTCTTGGCCTCTTCCTTGTGATTTAATTAGCTGCCCACAGGGTGGTTGGATGAGAGCCCACATTCCATACAATCTTATAACTGGAAGGAGCCCTCAAGATCATCCATTCAGGGCTTAAATTTTGATGACATCTTCAACAAGTGTCCAGTTGCCTTGTTTGGACCCCTCCAGTGATAGAGAATTTAATAACTTTGAGGGGTAAGAGTGCTGTCTATGGACAACTCTGAGAGCTACAAAGTTTTTATTTAAATCAGTTCATCCCTTCATGAGATTTTTTTTTTTTTTTTTACATTTGGAAAGGTTAGGACCAGCAGAGAACATTGGAATCCATCCTTGCCATCAGGGAGCTGACTGGGGAGGAGACATTAATTATATAAGCACCTAGAACTCTAGAAGTGTAGGGAGTGCAGTAAATGCACAGGGTGCTGTGGGAGCACTAGCCTAGAGCACTGGTTCTCAACTGGATTGGGAAAAGAAGGATGATTTTAATCCTCAAGGGACAACTGGCAATGTCTGAAAACATATTTCTATTGTTGCAACTGAGGTTATGCTACTAGCAACTAGCAGGTAGGGGTCAGGGATGCTGCTAAACATCCTACAAGGCATAGCTTCCCTACAACAAAGAATTATCCAGCCCAAAACAATACTGCTCATAGAAGCCTTATCTAGAGGACTTAAGGAAGGCCCCTGCACTGGGGAAATGAAGTTACAGCTGTTACTCAAAGGCAGGGTCAAGGTTATCCAGGGAAAGTGTTCCAGCAAAGGGAACTGCATGCATATAGAACCAGGGGCCATTCGGCATGGCCAGAGCCTATAAAGGAAGGTGATTTGGGAGCTTAATTTATGATTCCGCCTGATTCCACCCAGCAGGATCTCACAGGGTGAGTTAAGTCCTTTTTCGAGAGGACCCTTCAAATGTCTGAAGACATCTGTGCTGGCCTTGCTGACTTGCTCTTCTCAAAACCCTTTGGCGTTTCTCCAACAGAGAGCTTTGTAATTCTCCCAATGCCAGTTACATTGTTTGCCTATGCCTCTGATTCAGGACCATGCTGACACCTACCAGGTGTGAGATGACAAACATGGAGACCTGTGAGCCCATCACCACTTCTGGAGGTGCAGACATGATCACAAGGCTGTTTCCCTATGGATGCTTCTCTAGGTGGAAGGAATCAACCCTGTGGGCAGGTTAAGTTAGTCATGCTTGTATGAATCATGAACCCTGACTATAATTGACCTTGAGTATTCCTGGCCCTGGCCTAAAAAGATTTGGCAATAAAAGCTGTGCATATACTGTGTGCCAACAAAATATAGGTCTCCTATATTTTTATTCTAGGGGCAGGGAGGAGTAGGGAGAAACAAAGGAGAGAAAGGAAACGTTTCTCCTAACTCCAGGCCTGATCTTCAGCCTTTTCAACCAAGAGTGCACACCCCCCTGGAGCAATGACCTCTAGGCTGTACCTTTGCCAAATACTTTTTCAGCCCCTTTCCCAGCCAGGGTCAGCCTCTGCAGACTCAAGGTAAGGCAGATTAAGGAAGGGCATAGGAGTTAGGTTGGGTTACATTGCTAGGGAGGGGGGCAGGAAGTAGACCATCAGAAATAGGTTTCTCCTCCTAATGTGGAGGAGGCTAGGTCAAGGTCAGCCTTGGGTACTGGGACAATAGCATGCAGAGCTGCCTGTAAAAAGCACCCAGGGCTTAGCAGTCACAGGGTGGCTGTGTGGAACAACCTATCCCCACAGATAGGTGTAACATTTTAATACATCTGTGATCTACCTTACCAACAACCAGTGTAGACTTGTCATTGAAACCAGCAATTATTCCCTCTTCAATTATTTTGAGTTCAATGTGTTCTTCTTTTTTTTTAATTTGTTTTTTAAATTGTCAAGGGATAGAAGTTATTGGTAGAGATATGCTTTCTAAATTTCAACTGATATATCTATTAATTAATTATGGGTAGGCTCAGAAATAATAACAGTTCAGTAAGTCAATTTAACTCAACAAACCAATACTAGTCACCTCTAATGTGTCAGGCTCCATGATAGCTACTGGGAGGGACAAAGATGAACAGGAAATCTATCTACAAGGCAGAAATACACCCGCGTGCACAATGCCTAAGTAAAAGCCACAGAGGTACAAAGTGCTAAAGAGCATAGAGGAAGGATAGAGTCACTCCAAGAGGGGAAACCAAAGATGTTATGAAAAAGTAGCATGTGAGCTGGGCCTTGGAGAGTGAGGAGGATTTTGATGGAAAGGGGGAATTTTAAATGTGTATGAAGAAGGGAGTAGCAAAAAGAGGGGAAAAGAAGGAGAGTTACCCAGTGTGAATAAAGGGGGCAGGCTTTGTTGTTCTAGCCTGTTAGGTTGGCTTGGCTGAAGCCAGAAGAGCTTCATCCAGGAGACGCTGGTATGTTTCCTTCGAGCAGAGATGGTGCCTACCTCTCCATGGGCTCCAAGGCCCAGGTGTCCTCTGCCGTTTCCCCACAAATCTCTGGTCTGATTGAGTTAACATGTCAGGTATCCCGGTTTCACTTCACTGCTCCTTGTGCAATCCTGAGTGAGATAAAAACCTAGTTCTGTGGTCTCCCTTGACTGGCTATTTGATTCACCTCAAGAACTCTGAAAATGTATATGCTGGGGCATCTCCCAGACTAATTAGAACTGCAGGCTATGGTGCAGGTCACTGCGCTTTTAAACAAGCTTCCCAGATGTTTCTGATACCTATCAGGAATTCAGAAGCACTGGCCTGGTTTGGAAGGCTGATTTCCATTGCAGACACCTGTTCACTCATGGCCAAGCTGTTTATCCTCACTGCACCCAGTCACAGTTGGCATTTAAAAATTGTGTTGAATGAACACATTTGGTCCTACCTCAACGTGGGGAGCAGACAAGGAGGCAGGTCATCTATACTCTAGTCCTGTTTCTAACTTTTCTATATGAGCATGGACAAACCCCTAAATTCTCTCTTTCTCATAATGGAGACTACTGTTGTTTGCCACACATAGTGTGAATGGAATGGGATAATGTTTGAATTAAGTGCATTGAAAAGCAAAGGCATCTGATACATATTTTGTGATAAGGCATTATTATTAACTCATCTGACTCTAGCTCTTTGAGGTCAAGGAGTGCCATCTCATTCCTCTAAGAGGAGCCATCTAGTAGAGTTCTGTACACAATAGTCCATGGTGGGCATTTCAACAAATGAAAAGCCACTGAGCTAAGGCTGTCCTCTGCCAACACACTAAAAGGTCCCCTTGTCTGAGGGTAATAGCTGCAGTTGCTATTTAATTAAGAAAGGCTTCCAAGGAAGAACAATCACTTTGCAAATTACATTGGGTATAAAGCAGACAAGGAATTGCTCGGCCATCATGGTAGCCAGTGCATACTAAGTGAGGGGAGAGTTCCATCACACAGGCCTGCCTGCCCTCTCTGTCTTTGCAGATTTACAGTCTCCAGAGTTCAGCCAGGTTGTCAGCTTGGGGAATTTTGATGCATCAGTATATTTCTTAGGTCAGGGGCCAAACCCACTGGGTAGAGCATTGTCCCTTTATCAGTGGGAGAAATGATCCATCTGAACAAGAATATATAATTCATGACCAAATAGAGCAAAGCATTAAATCAGGAAGCTGACACCAGCCCAATTTATGGCATTGCTTTCTAAATGTATTCCCTACTGTGTCATCCAACAGCCCATCTTGATCTAAAAACACCTGCTTTGGAGAATGGGTCTGTCTTCAGCACGGGGGGAGAAAGCAAATCGCTTCAATCAGCAGCCATTTGTGTTGATGGAAAACCTTGTGGCCCTGCGCCAGCAACATATAAAAGTAAATAAAAATTGAAGTGCAGGTCTCCAAGAAACGGCGACACGGCATGGCTGCATTAAAATATTTATGCCTTCAGACTTTTAGACATCCATTATCTGCAGTATGTTAATAAGAATGCTAAACTGACCTTGGCTGGGACACAAACCTTCCAGTGCCTGCAAAACAACTCTGCCCCCCACATGCCTTCACTTATGGAGAAATACGCACGAGAGAAGGTGAACGGAGAAACTCTGACTTGGGTTGAAACTCACAGCCTGGGAACTGGGGCAGCTCGTGACTGGGGAGCAGAGGGTTGTGTGTGAGTCCCAGTTCTGACAATAATTAGCGGGGTGACATTGGGGAAGTGGTTTCACCTCTCTAGGCCTCCATCTCTCTTCGAGGGCCCTGTGAAAGGATCCCAGAAGATCAGCAAGTCGCAAACCCTGGCTAATTCCCTTCAGATTTGAAATGAAATATTTGAACATACAGCTTGCCAGGCCCTCCCCAGACTTAATTAGGATCAGAAGTGGGTGGCCTGCCCCACTCCCACCCCACATTTCAGATGGTCAGAGAGTGAGGGGAACCCTGGAACGGATGCCTTCTGAACTGCCCTCCCACTCTAATAGTTCTATGGCCGCGTCCTACTCAAATCCACCTATCTAAAACCTAAGATGCTTCTTACTGCCTACAAAATCAGTGGTTCTGGATTTGGTTCAGAATCTTTGTGTGACATTCAACACCCTTTTCACTCTGGCTGCAATCACTCTCCCAGCTCCTTCCTTCTGCACAAACTCCATGCTCTTGCAACTTATCATCCCCTAAACAAGTCATTTCATTTCAGACCTCTGATTTCTTAAGCATTTCTCATCTCCTAGAATGCTTCCCCATCTCCCCAAAATATTTAATTCTTCCTTCAAGCCCAGTTTTAATGTCTGCTCCATGGTTTCCTCGCTTCTCCGCGGTACTGTTATCATGTGTACGTATGACCATCTCTCCCACCAACTTGGAGCTCTCTTCTAGTCTCTCTTGTGATACACGTCTGGGTGCTCAGGTGGGTGCCAAGGGAATCGTGATAAACAGGATGGAGTCAAATAAGGCAACAAATTTCTTTTTAGGTTGGGAGACATTTTTAATACTTAAACATGGATACATTATAGAACAAAGTGCAAATGTGCATGAAGTTTTAAACTAAAACAAAATCATTCAAACAAATATGGAGAGAAATTGTGGCAAGACTTGCCTCTCCGTCCTCCTTCAGTCTCCTTGGCCATCAGGACACTTCCAGGAAAAGTTTGAGAAACGCTGTCAGCCCGGTTGTAGTCACTAATATTTCCTCTGTTCCCCATCTTCAGATCTGTTCCTGGCATGTGGGGAATGGCGCAGTATTTGTGTATTTGTTGATTGATTGTATGGATAGACGAATGGATAGACAAGTTAGGAGTAGCAAAGTTTATGTAAAAACATGGTTTCTTTATATCAAATCCCTTGAAACTGTCAAGATATTTTCATCCCCTTAATACAAATCTCTCTTTAATCCAATAAAAGTAGTATGACTGTGATGGTGGGCCACTTGGCACTAAATAACAATTTGAAACTTCCATGGGCTGGGATGCGGTGGGTTTCTGTTAGGCCTCAATGGGATAAAAAAATATGAGAGCCGTCCGCTCCCCACCCTCACCATTCCTGAAGCACCTGCAGGGTCAGGTGAGACCATTCAACCAGGAACAAGCCCAACCAAATGCCTGCAGGGACAATGGCCACTGAGCTGAAAACAAAAACTAGAAGGGCTTTGAGCAACCTCAGGCAACTGAACTCTGCTGGGTCACCCATGAAAGTTAGCGAGGAGAAAGGGGGCTGGGGGAAGACCGCAGGAGGTCATGAAAGCCACATTCCAGAAGAGTGGGTGGGAGCTCAGAGCCAAGGACCAAATACCAACGTCCCTTTTACGTGCCCCCACTCACAAACACACCCACATGCCCACGGACATGAAAAACAAAAAACGAAAACTGAATGACCCGCCAAGTTAACCTCTAAAGCAAAATCACTTAAAGTTGAAAGCAAATTGGACAATTCAGGCTGAGAGCAGAGTTCATAAGTAGAAAGAATAAAATTAAACAAAAGCCTCCTGCCGCCCTCTCCCTCCTGCCTGCCAAATCTGCCTCCCCCGGCCCTGGCTGGTGCCTTCATTTCTGGCTTTCCTGGCCCACGGGACTTCCCTCCTCTTGACGATTGCCCTTCTGGCTCCTCACATAAGCAAACTTCTCCAAGGCCTCGCCTCCTAATGGCTCAGGACCTCCACCGTGCTCCCTCCATGGCCAACACCCAGTCCAAGGCTGTTCCCTGCTCTGTCCTAGACAAAGACAATAACTTCCCTGGAGTCCCCACACCTGGTCATTCCCCGTCCCATCCTTCTCCAAGGAGCAGGAAGAGTAAGCTTCAAAATGCAAATCAACCATATCACCACTTGCTTAGAACTCTTTTATCTTCTCATCATTTATAGGCTTAAAGTCTAAAACCCTGAACCTGGCCTACAAAGGCCCTTCCTGAACCTCCCTCCCCAACCACACCCCACCCTTGCTTCTCCTCACGCTCAGCACTTCAGAGTGGCCTTCAGATCAGAGTGGGAGGCCTGCTGTGTTGTGTTTCCTTTGCCTGGGAAGCTCTCCAGGCCCATTTGGCTTGTTACCCTCCACGCCTCCTTCCAATCCTCCCAGATCTCTCCCTTCATAGTATTCACCTCAGGTGCATGTGCCCATTGCGGGGTAACTTTCATGCACGTATTTCTTTCACAATAAATTATAGACTCCATAAAAGCATGTATCTTTGCTCGCCATCTGTCACCAGTATTTTGAACAGTTCTTGGTACACAGAAGACATTCAGTAAACATTTGCTGAGTGGACAAATGAATGAATGAGTGAATGATACAATGAGCAATGTGGAAATATTCATGGACCCATGGCAATAACAGTTCTTACTATAGCCTCATCAGACACTGAGTTTGACCTTTCATTTTAAGGCTGAGAGCAGAGTTCATAAGTAGAAAGAGAAGAGATATAGATAACAGAGAGGCAGCACCAAAGATGGGATTAACAGAGTTATAAATTCTTGAGGACAGAGATGGATGAGTTCTCTAATTTTTGTATCTTGCACAGCACTTAGGCCCCTAATTATCTTAGTACTATCAGTTAAACTGGATTGACACAAAAGACCTATGGAAAGGCAAGAATGATATTCAGTTAACTGAAGCAAACAAGCAACTGTTACTTGTCAAGCCCTGAGCATAGTATCACCTGTTCTCTCTGTGATGTGAATGAATGAAACAATATCCAAGCTTTGTGAGTTCCCCAGACTAATTGTTAGTGCTAGAATATTATCATAACAGCCTTTTAGGATTGGAGAGTTTTTAGAAAAGCATCATCCCACTGAGTGAAAATTTCCTACTCAAGGAATCCTTCTCTTTCTCCTTCTCATCAAACAATGACACCATTGAAAAGGTTGCTGCTAAACCCTAAGAATTAGCTCTATCCTATGAAATTACAAGAGCAAGGACCATGTGAAATCAATTGGCCAAAACCAAGAAAATAAAAATGTGCCTTCCAATTCCCAGCAGCTATAAGGTTAAAGAGTGTTGATGATAAGCTTTCACTTATATATCACCCCACAATCATAATTACCGGTATTAGATCACTTAAAATCCCAGCAATCCTTATTATTCCCTACTTCACAGGGCAAGAAATTAACACTTACAAAGGTTAAATGTCTTGCCGAAGGTCATCTAGCTAAGTGGTAGGATGGCCAGGATTCAAACCCGGATCTCCTGACTTCAGAACCAGAACACTTCCCACAACTCAGTTTCCCAGCAGAAGAGAATCATGCTCATCTCATTAATATTATTCCATTCAGAGCATATATATATATGTAACCAAAGCCCTAAAAATTTAGTATTAAGAAAAAGACATCCAGATATTCCCAAGAGAGTGGCTATTCCCCTGCAAAGCAAAAATGTCAGTCATGTCTCACCAGGTGAAAAATGCTAGCCAAAGAGAGAGAGAGAGAGAGAGAGAGAGAGAGAGAGAGAGAGAGAGAGAGAGAGAGAGAGAGAGAGAGAGAGTTGACAATTCATCATAAGCATTGTCAGATGTCAGCTTTCCTCAGGTGAATGAAAATTCCTGCCCGTATAAGGACAGATGTTCTCCAAATAGCAAGACATCATGTTAAATGTCAACTCCAAGTCACTTCAAATGCTAGGCTGGGAGTTCCTATAAGCTGTCCGTTAAATCATATCTGCGCCTGCCTCGTGTACTTGGACCACGTTGGGTACTGAGGAAGAGCAGAGGGAAGGGAAGCTATCCTGGGACTGGCTCGCAGAAGCTGCATTTCAAAACAGTCCTAGAAGGAATTTAGGCCACGCCACAGAAAAGCTCACACTTTAAAGAAAACAAATGTTATTTTTCAGGTTCAGGGAACTTTTAAACTGCAGTATTTAGGCTTAAAAGATGACACCCGTGCTATTGTGGCTGTGAAGAAAATTGACCACCAGGTGGAATGAAGGACCAGCGTCGCTGAAATCTTTATGAGTAATCTGAAGTGAAAAGCTTTAAACCAACTCACTTCTCAACCAGAGCTCTGCAGATGCTACACAAGTGACATCTTCCTTGTTATAAAAATGATGGACTGCGCACCACGGAGGTATTCAAAATCAACGATTGCCAAAGATCACCTTCATTAGAAGTGTAGTACAGCCCTAGACAATTTGGCTCAGTGGATAGAGCATCTGCCTGCGGACTAAAGGGTCCCGGGTTCAATTCCGGTCAAGGGCACATGCCTGGGTTGCGGGCTCAGTCCCCAGTGGGGGGTATGCAGGAGGCAGCCGATCAATGATTCTCTCTCATCATTGATGTTTCTACCTGTCTTTCCCTCTCCCTTCCTCTCTGAAATCAATAAAAATATTTTTTTTTAAAAAAAGAAGAAGTGTAGTACAGACCTGGGGCTCCATCCTGGAATATTACACATCCTGCCTCCTCATAGACAGCTGATCTAAAAAGTCGTTGTGGATTTTAAAGGTAATGATTATTGAATCAGCAACCAGAACTCAATGGGGTTCAGACACATATATATAACCTAGGTGCAGACCCTGTGCAGAAAGACCATTCAGGCTTCCCCTGAGCAGCAGAGTGTGAGCAACAGGAAGAGAAATAGATGGGTCGTCGCATGCTTTACAATCAAATAGCACCAGTAGTTTAGTACTTTATAGCTGGCAAAGCCCGTCATCATGCATCTTGTCCTCCCCACATCCTGTGCAGTGATGAGGTGGGTATTTTCACATTTTCTACCTTTTTTCAGATAACCCAGCTAAGGCACTGACAGGTTAACTGATTTGCCCAAGGTCACACACATAGACAGTGACAGAGTCAGGACCTAAACTCTGCTCTTCTTAAGTGAGATTCTTTCTGTTTCTACAACAAGTTGCTTCTGTGAACTGCACCTATAAGGCACCCATGGCATTAACACTTGCCTTCAGCACTTTATAATTCACAAGCCAGCTACATTGCACTATCTCATTTATTTTCTCAAAGCCCACAGAATACAAAAGTATGTTTCCACCCAATAGCTTTTATCCTCTAGTACAGTGGTCAGCAAACTCATTAGTCAACAGAGCCAAATATCAACAGTACAACGATTGAAATTTCTTCTGAGAGCCAAATTTTTTAAACTTAAATTTCTTCTAACGCCACTTCTTCGAAATAGACTCGCCCAGGCCGTGGTATTTTGTGGAAGAGCCACACTCAAGGGGCCAAAGAGCCACATGTGGCTCGCGAGCCGCAGTTTGCCAACCACGGCTCTAGTAGAATGAGTAAGAATGACAGCATTTTTCCAGATGGAGTCAATAATGGGGCAGTAAACTGGGACTCCTTCCTGACCATTACCAGAATATTTGCATCTCTAGCCCAGGTTAGGAAGCAACATAAGAACTTATAAGGCATGAGCATTTGCTTTTTTAAAAAAACTAAGCCCTCCAACATCTACTATCACAATAAAACAGGAGATTCCAAGGGCTTCTGCTAAATTAGCTTTTTTATGAAGACCAAGTTACTATAAAGTTGCAAGTAATTAAAGTGCACATCTTTAAGGGACTCCTTGTAATTTCTGACCAGCCCCTGGCCTAATTCATGTGAATAGTGAGAGTCAGCTCACATACTTACAGTTTACAAAGTGCTTTCATGTGCACAACTTCATTTAATCCCTACAGCAACATGATAGTTGGATATTATTATTAGTGAACTAGAGGCCCAGTGCATGAAGTTTGTGCACTGGGGGGGGGGGAGGGAATCCCTCAGCCCGGCCTACACTCTCTTGAAGTCCGGGAGCCCTCAGGGGATGTCTGACTGATGGCTTAGGCCCGCTCCCAGCAATCGGACATCCTTAGCACTGCCTCAGAGGCAGGAGAGGCTTCCACCAGTGCCACTGTGCTCACCAGCCATGAGCCCAGCTTCTGGCTGAGCGCTGCTCCCCCTGAGGGAGCACATTGACCACCAGGGGGAAGCTCCTGCATTGAGCATTTACCCCCTGGTGGTCAGTACGCATCATAGCCACCCGTTGTTCCGCCAGTCAATTTGCATATTAGCCTTTTATTATATAGGATGTTTGTACTTGAGACAATTGCAGTTCAAGGATGCTACATGATTTGCCCATGTTTATGCTACTAGGAATATCAGAATGAGATGCAAGTATTAGACCCTGAGCCCAGGTTCTTCAGGCTGCCCCTGAGCAGTGTCACTGAAATCGTCCTCCAGCAGTGCTCCTCACCGCAGCCTTCCATCTGCCATTGACCAAGTCTGCAGGAGGCCTTGCTCTCTCGCACTGTGCCTTCTGTTTCTCTTTTCACTTACACACATTGCTTTTTCTTCAATCCTTTTCAATCCTTTTAGTCCACAATCCAAGTTGCTTGCACCTTGTATGCCCCCCATATGTCCTTGCTTACCTCCTTAGGAAACCTTTCCAAACCATAATTCCTCCTCCCCAATGGCCTCTCTGATTCAGAAGCAGCAAGATGCTTGTCTGAACACAAGCACCCACAAATGTGGGAAACAAGTGAAAACAGAAATAGTGAGCAAAAGCGACAAAGGTGTCTGTCTTCCTCCAGCTCTTGCTGTGTTTCCAGGATTGTGGGGAAGGTGTTGCCTGTGATCCTGTCAGCTGGAGTCATTGCCTCTAAGCTTGCTGAATAACATTTTCCTCCAGCACTTTCTTCCTCATTAGTGCTTTCTTGTCCTTGTCCTCAAGGCCCAAGGACTCTCCCAGTGAGGTGAGCCAGCCTGTAGGAGTGAGGGAGGAGCCCTCGCTGCTGGGGGAGCACCTCTCCCTGCCAACAGCTGCGTGACTTTTCAGAGGACACACTGTGCCCTACGAGAGGAAGCCCCGCGGTGAGCGAAGGATAGAGATTGAAAGGCCGGATGGAAAATATCTCCCAGCCTGGCCTGGTGAGTTCATACTCGCTCTGGCAGTTGGAAAACCATAGATATAGATGATATAGATATAGATACAGATATAGATATAGATATAGATATAGATATAGATATAGATATAGATATAGATATAGATATAGATATAGATTTGGATTAGATAGATAGAGATAGAGATAGAGATAGAGATAGAGATAGAGATAGAGATAGAGATAGAGATAGAGATATACGAGATAGAGACTAGTAGATATAGACTCACATATATAGATATACTAGTATATTCATATTATATATTTTTTAATGCTCAGGAGGCACAGAAAGATGTGAGTGCATCTAACATTAAGCAAAGGAGTGGTTACCAGCTGCTAAAGGGGTTTTAAAAGTCTGAAGACAATTGGTCACATATATTTCTA
The DNA here is from genome assembly GCF_951640355.1 of Cnephaeus nilssonii. NCBI lineage: Eukaryota > Metazoa > Chordata > Mammalia > Chiroptera > Vespertilionidae > Cnephaeus > Cnephaeus nilssonii. The sequence continues at coordinate 49,973,525 of NC_137075.1, forward strand.
ATTTAGGAGCTTCTGGCTGGCCTTTATCCAGCCCTTTTATCACTTTCAATAGTAATTTATTGGGAAGTAAAGTGACTATAAACTTGCATCTACTCTTTCTTTATAATAGAAGAAGGTAAGTTTTTCTTGAAAAAAAAATACAGACTTGGAGACCACAGGAATCTGCTTGTCCCCACTTTCTTTCTGACTAATCCTGGGTGGACAAGGTAACGGTTCTGAGCCTTGGTTTGAGATGGGAAAGGTCACAAAGTCCTGTGGCAAAGGGAGAGTGAAGCCATGCAGGTAAAGTCACCCCTTCGCAGGGTTGGGGGCTGCCTGGCCTGCTAGGCCAATTGAAAAGCAGTGACCCTCCAGGTATTTCAAACAACAGACTGAAATGTGTCTTTGCTTTTAGTCATTGGCCTGGGACCCGCATGGGTGATGCCTGTCTGGAGACCACGGTGAAGCTGCGTCCTCATGCTTCTCTGAGAATATCCTCAAAGTCAGTGGGTCTCCCTTCGGCTTTCACTTCTCCTGCTGGTGACTTTGCCCCTTTGGGACAGTTTGTAAAGACCTTCACTAATCGGCGAATTCTCGGGTCCTGCCTCTGACTGGAATCAGAACAGGCTCCACAGAGTTATGTGCTGAGCTTGACAACACGCCACCCCCTTCCTCACTGCCTACACCCCAGTTCACACCCCTTAGTCAACAGCCACCCACCCACCGTGCCTTAGACCTTGGGCACCAGACGCAGGTGATGGCCCCAGCATGGGGATACAAGTTTCTGCACCTTCTAAAATTAGGTTGCGGCGATGGTTGCACAAGACTGTGAATCTACTGAAAACTGCTGACTTGTACACTTTAAATGAGTGAGTTGTATGGCAGTTGAAATATATTGAGTTTTAGGGATAAAAAATAATATGTTACAACAAATCTTTTTAAAACTCCTTATAGATGTCTCAGTTCTCAATTTGGGACCTGTGGGCATTATTCTCAGAGGGCTCAAGAATTTATGTTAAGTTGTTGTCTTCACTGGATAAAGTACTAAACAGAATGTAAAGCCTCCAGTGAACCAGGCAGTTCCTCCTCACTAAGTACTGCCCCATAATTTGAGCACCGGCCTCCCTGGGATAATGATGTCGCCTCGAGCTGCAGAAACCACGCTTTCACAGGAAAGCAAGGTGACAGCATGGGTTATGTTGTGTCCTCCTCCACAAGGCTCGGGATAGCACCAGCATACCCAGAGCAGAGCGCCTACTCAGAGCTAACTGCACTGCGTGCCCGCTGGATGGGTGCGGACTCAGGTCCCATCTACGTGAGACTTCAGGAGCCCTTAATGGAGTGAACCATAGCATGTTGGTGATAAGTTCTTTTGGTGAAAGGTGAATTCTCATTACGTCTTATTTTGAGGTGTGCTATTAGATGGCTTGGTCCATCAAATTCACAAACAAAATTTAATCACTGTTAAAATTATCATGATGGTGACTCAAATGAGATTATCCTCATCCTCAAAATCAAGGTCAATAAAAGAAACACTGAATATCAAACACATATTTCATGTCTCTGTCATGGTAAAACACGATTTTCCACCTTAAAGTAATGATAATTTGAATGTGACGAGTTTTGTACATTTGTTTGTATTCCATTTCCAAATTTGCTTTGGTTTCATAGCCATAAAGGAGTCACAAGGCATAAGGATTTATACTTACTTTTATATTGAAACCTAATAATGCAGGTTCATAATGCTAGGAACAATGAAAAATGATTTTTTCCTTTTGAAAGGGTCAATACTTGACACAAGGTTGAGAAATGTTCCATCAGAATATTTCCTATTTTCTTTTCACTTCCAGAAAAAAAACAGAAGTGTTCCTGTGCTCCTCGAGATTCTCAGGAGCTAAGAATGACACTCTCGGCCCAGCCCTTGGCTTTCCACAGATCTGATTTCAAATCAGCTGAAAAGTAGAATCTTCCCCAATAGCCAAGAACTCTGCTGACTCTGACACTGTCATTCACTGCTTGGAAAGTGGTGTGGAGAACTGGGAACGCACCCCACATGCCACAGCCCAGGCCACGGCTGCTCACACTGCCACCAAGGCCAGACAGAGCCCCTGAGCTCTAAGGCCCCCAACACTTATTCAGACTCACCCAGGTGTTGCTCACAGCAGAAGAGGAATGCCTTCCCCACCACCTCGCCCAACCATAGGGAGCTGAAGGCCTTCCTTTTACACGTTTTGGAAAAACATCTGAGCTCCTCAGAACAGAGAGGAGCATGGAAAAATCCCGTCAGGTCTAACATGCTGTTGGGTTCAGACAGCTTATTCACTACAGCGAGGTGCTTCTGGCATTTCAAATAGACAGACGTTGCAGTGACTGCTTTCCCATAGCTATCCTCAACAGGAACCAGTTTCCAAATAAGCATAGTCATTTGCCAGTAAAGTGAAATTGTTACATTGGAATTAGAATAATGCAAATGGAATCTAAAATTCACTTAAAAGAAATAGATAAAGCCCTGGCCAGGTAGCTCAGTTGGTTAGAGCATCGTCCTGATGCATCAAGGTTGTGGGTTCGATCCTCAGTGAGGGCTACATACAAGAATAAAACAATCAATGCACTTGAAAAAGAGAGATAAAGCTTGTTATGAGCTGAATTGTTGAAATCCTAACTTCTAGTCCCTGGGAATGTGACTGTATTCAGAGTCACGGTCTTTACAGAGGTAATTAAGGTTAAATGAGGGTATGAGGTTAGGCCTAATCCTATATGACTGGTGTCCTTATAAATGAGGAGATGAGGACACAGGCACACAGAGGAAAGACCATGTGAACACACTGGAGGAAGGCATGCCAAGGAGAGAAGCTCTTAGAAGAAACCAACCATGTTGACACCTAGATGTTGAATTTCCAGCTTCCAGAACTGTGAAGAATTAATTTCCGTTGTTTAAGCCTCCCAGACTATGGTCCTTTGTTGTGGTAGGTCTAGAAAACAAATACAAAACTATGCCAAATGACCTGCTTCTTAATTACAAAGAACTTTATTTTGTTTAATCTAACAACTATCCTATATTCCCGATGAGTAAACTGAGACTCCTATTTGCCCAGACTCACTGAATAAATTAGTGTCAATGCTAGAATTCAAAGTCAGCTTTCTTTATCCCTACTTCAGGGCCCTAACTACCAGTACTTTAGGTCTTTGGGCTATGAATTTGATGTAAATAAACAAGATTGTAAATAATACCTTAAATAGAAAAGAGATCAAGCTATTTTAAATGCACACACATAAACAATAATTTCCATCAGTGCGCCCCTTACGCTGAATCAAAAGGGGCCTTTGCCCCGTAGCTTACACTTTAGAGGGCCCTGCATGGATTAGAGAACACCTAAAAATAAATAAACAAATGTGCTAAAGAACGTTCGGACACCTTTGTCACTCAAGATCTGGTGCTGGGCACTGACAAGCCTGGCCCAGAACTTTAAACCTCTGCTCTGGTAACTAACACTGTTCAGGTCCCAGGCAAACACCACTTTGAAGCTCTAGCCCTAAGTCCTTAACACAAAGGAACCGTACTTGAAGCCGTTTTGCCACTTGACCGACACTGGAGGCAGACACAACTTCTGGGCATGGAGAGAACTTGTGCTTAAGTAAGCAAAAAGACAAATTAATTAATCCGTCAAATCCTTTCTCTAAGATGGCATGAATGCAATGGAATTGTGCACAATGAAGTACATTTCCCAGTGACACTGGGTCCAATTATCTGCTTCTCTTCATGTTCCAGTTTGTGGTTTATGTGGACTCATGATTTACTGAGGTACTCAGACAGTTGCATGTGGCAATTGAGGAATATTTTGCAATATTAAATAACTCGTATTGCATTTAAATATATAGATACTAGAGGCCTGGTGCACAAATTCATGCACCAGTGGGATCCCTTGGCCTGGCCTGCAGGATCAGGCCAAAACCAACTCTCTGACATCCCCTGAGGGATTCTGGAATGTGAGAGGATGCAGGCCAGGCTGAGGGACCCCACTGATGCACAATTGGGACTGGGGAGGGACGCAGGAGGTTGGCCAGCAGGGGAGGGACTGCAGGAGGGCTCCAGGGAGTGTCTGGCCTATCTTGTTCAGTCCCGATCAGCCGGACTCCAGCAGAAAGCTCACCTACCAATTGGAGTGTCTCCCCCCTGGTGGTCAGTGCATGTCATAGTGACTGGTCGACTGTCTGCCCCCTGGTGGTGTTCAGTGCACATTATAGCAAGCAGTTGAGCAGCCTTAGCATATTATTAGCATACTAGAGTCCCAGTGCACGAATTCGTGCGTGGGTGGAGTCTGGCCTGCCTGGCCTCAATTGGGGCAGATCGGAGCCAGGCCTGTCAGGAGGAGGAGACAGTGGGAGGTTGGCCAGCTGGCCTGCCCTGATCTGGGCCTGATCAGAGCCAGACTGGCTGAGGGAGGGGCTATGGGTGATTGGCCAGTGGGCCCCACCCCCGATTGGGGTTGGGGGCCCATCGGGGGTCAGCGGTCGAGGGAGGGGCTATGGGAGGTTGGCTGGCCGGCCCTGCCCCTGATCAGAGTGGGAGGGCTGATCGAGGGTGAAGCTGGATGGGGGAGGGGTCGCAGGCTGATGGAGGTGGTGGGGGCCCATCAGGGGTGGGGCCAGCCAGAGGCAGGGCCACAGGCAGTTGGCAGGCTGGTCCTGTCCCTGATCAGGATGGGGAGCTGATCTGGGGTGGGGCTGGGCAGGGGTATGAGCTGCATGAGGTTGGCTGACTAGTCCATTCCCTATTGGGGTGGGGGCCAATCAGGGGTGGGGCCAGCCGGGGGGAGGGGCTGATGGCCAATTGGGGTGGGGAGGGCTGATTGGGGGCTGGGCTGGCAAAGCGGAAGGGCCACGGGGGGGGAGGGTTGGCCAGCCAGCCCCACCCCCAATAGGGCCTGTTCGCTGTCCACCATGGCGTCATAACGACTGGTCATTCTGGTCGTTACAGCGTCCCAGTCGCTGGCTTTTTATATATATAGATTATGCTGTGATTAGTTGAACGGCTGACCAGACAACTAGACACTTAGCATATTATGCTTTTATTATATAGGATTATATAGGATATACACATCATGTTTGAAGTATAATACTGAGGTTTTACATTGGCACCTAGATGGACGTTGGATGCTAGAAATATAAATAGTTTTATTTTATAAAACATCAAATAAAGTCTAGTTAACCTTTCAAAAATTAAATTTTAAAATGTTAGCTTTATTTACGTGATTTAATTTAAAGTCTGTGAAAATATATGTGAAAAATAATGTTATATTTTTGACTTTGGTGTTGATTCATCTTTTTCATGAAAATATATGTAAATCTTGTATATCTTGACTACAATAGCATTTTCAATTATTTAGATGATCACTGTGAATAGAACCCAATTTGTGTGAAAATCACATAATTAGTGGTTTTTGCTGGTTAATGGAAAAGAATAAATTTAATGGAATAAATATAAGGTAATTTATGAATTATGTATGTCTTCATTTTATTCTCATGCAAATGTCACCAACTCATTAAAAGAATTCTCAGACATGTACACTAATATTTAAATTCCATCTTCTTTGGTATTTTGCCGACTTCCAGTCATTAAAAATACAAAGCTTTACACATATTTGCTATTACCCTGATGAGGGTATATTTGTCAAGGCGGGAAGATAAAATCTATTTTACAGAACAGTTTGTTAGCTTGATTTACAAGTTCTAAGTTCTAAATTCTTAGACATATGGTATGCAGGCTTCCTTTGTACTATTGCTCCAGGACTCACAAATGTTAGGGCAAGCATGGATTTTATCATCTCCCAGAGGTTTCTCTTTGATGGTATTGTCTGTATTTATGAGCACCTGTTTTGTATCAGGCACTGTGCTGTCGGGGAGGTTGGGCAGATACCCAAGGCCCAGGCCCTGCTTTTGTGAGGCTTGGAAGATGTAGACATGGCAGCAGACACAGACAGGTAATAGAAGGAACTACACAACAAGAGAGATGCATCCCATGAAGTCACCTCCAAAAGAGGGTGGTGAATTGTATCTGGGACCGTCAGGAAAGGTGACCCAAAGTTGAAATCTGAGGTAGGTTTTGAGGGACAGAAGGGTGTTCACAAGGAGAAGGAAGGAGCCATGAAGCAGCATGGCTCTCGGTGAGGCATGGATGCACCAGGGAGTAAAGGCAGAGGCAGCAGGGACTGGCCAGGCCAGCCTCGTAGGCTACACCAAGGCACCTCCAATGTATTCCCGATAAGTGTTGGGAGCCTCTGAAGGTATTTAAGCAAGGGAATAAAATGAATAGACTTGAATTTAGAAAAGAATACACTGAAGGTTCTGTGAAAAATTGATTATGGAGAAGAGAGGCTGGAAGCAGGAAAACCAATTACAAGTTAAAGGAAGAAAGGACAGGCCCAGAAATAGGATGCTAAAGGGGATGGACCTGAAATGACAGACCGGAGATGCACTTCACCTTCTCAAGTTTCATTTGTGGCCCAATGTAATTTCTTAAGTGCATACATATTGGTTTACATGTGTAGAAGCACATACATGTGGCTGGCCAATCTGTTGACTCAATTCAGAGATCCTCCCTATACCATCCCAGATAGGCCAGTATCCCAGGTACAGCTTGAAACCTATAGTATAAGATAGAGTTATTCCCGGGGCCACCCATCCTGCTATCACACCACTCTGATGTCTAGAAAGTGATCCTCTATGTTGAGTAGAAACCTACCTCTATAAAACTTTACTTACTGGTCTAGTGCTATCCTTTGTAGAAACAGAATTCTTGCCACTGGAAATCAAAACTGATAGGCTCTCACATAGTCCAGGGATCTGTTGTATTTCCCCTGAGTTATCTATTTCCAGGCTAACTGCTCTCGGGCCCTTACTTCTCTCAGATTATTCTGAGGGGTGTCATAGCCCACACTAAGCTTGCTCTCCCTACCACCAGCAGGGGCGGCACCAGGATCAGCAGCCTAGTCACCTAGCTCCAGACACATTCTAGTTCATCAGTGTCTCCCTTAACATGCAGCACCTCGAAATACTTCATAATTCATAATTTCCCCTGTTCACACTGCCCTTTCTCATAACTAATATAGATGGCTGAGGTTTGCATGCAATTTTTCATCTCCAGGGCACATTTTTATGAGATTTACCACGGAGGTTTCATTTCCCTACTCAGAATATATGAAGATTTTTTATTTACTCCACCAACAGGAGATAGAGAGAGTATCTACTTTGTCAAAGATCTGGGGTTACAATTTAAACAGAGCTCCCCAAAGGACGCTACTTGACAACAACGAAGTAGCTGCTGACAAATCTGCAGAGGCCACGCGTTTGGCTAATGGCCTTCTCTTCCTTGGCATGTAGGCTGACGGGGCATCTCGCACCCTCCCCCTTTTTTGTAAAGTCTTGCTTGGGCACTGAAAATTCAAGCTTGCCCACCTGGTCGCCTCTGCCTGCTCAAGCCTTAATCAGAAATAGAAATCGTTGCTTCTGTTACCAGATTACAGCACACTTCAAAAAACCAAGGTGTTGGGGACTATCTTCTTGTTTGTCTTGTCTTCCTTTGTCCTTTCTTGGTTTGCTTTTTCATGGAATCCCCAAACAAAGGCTATGAGGAACCTTCAGAAGCACCAAAGTCATGCCTTCCCTCTACCCCACTCAACCCTCACCAGCAATAATTAACAATAACAAAGTCCAAATCATTGCAAACTCAGAAGGATTTGACACATTCACAGGAACCCCCAAGGATAATAGTGTGACAACCTGACAACTCTTGGCCCCAGACTGTAAATACAACACATCATGGGCTCTCTGATTATAATCAAGATAGCTTGAGCATGCTCTAGTGAAACACACACACGTTTATGAAAACAATGAGACTTTCTTTTATTCCCAATATTCCTTTTTTTTTTTTTTTTAATCTGAGCATCCCATGTCCAGGCGGGGGTCCTCTGCATGAGTGGATATGGAAATCCACAAAATGCCAGCCCTCAGGGGGCCATGCATTCCTATATGGAATTCTCCTTCCGGTACTTGAGAGAACTCCAGCACCCTCCTTGAAGGGGAAAAAGATATTAAAATGCATCATTTCTTTCCCAGGATAAACAAATTAGTACAATTACTCTCTCTGGATAAAAACATGTTTAGGTGGATTCGGGATACTCCATTTAAAATATCCGTTACCCTCAAATCAAATTTTCACTGCTGGTGAGTGGCAAGGAGCGATGCCCTGGGATCAGCGAGCCGCTAAGATGCCTTCTGCTGGAGTGTTTAATTTCATTTTACTCTCTGCAAATAAGCATGCTTGGAGCTGATGCCTTCCCTTCCTCTGGAGTAATCGAAAAATTTAATTCACATTAAGCCAGAGAGGATGGTGTTTTTCCCTAAGGTCACTCAAGTCAAACATTTTAAACCTCTAACAGCCCATCAGTCAGAGATGCGTGTCTCATCCTTTCCTGACGAAGTGCCTCCTGGAGCCAAACAAAGCCTCCCACCCTGCCCATCCCCCCTCTACCCCATCCTGCTCAGAGCCCATGTGAAAGGTCCTCCAAGGAGGCCGGTGGGGGCGCCTCCAGATGTGATCCCACCATGATTCCTAGGACGCCTACAGTGCATGGTCCAGGCACCCTCTCCCTTTGGAGATGTCTGAGTTCCCAGGCTTCATTTCTGCTTAAAAGATTAATGTGAGTGGGGACCTAAAGCCTCTTTGCTACTACAATTTGAACTGCAAGCAGCTTACCCGAGAATGAGTATTTCACCAGGGCCAGGTTATGCTTCAAATCTCATCATCCCTTCCCTAAAAACTAATAACATTTTGCACTTAGGTGCTGCCTTTCCTCAACCCCAGGTAACAAGCGATACATTGTTAGCACTTAGATGAGTAAACCATTAATTGTTCATAATGCCTTGCGTAAACACTTTCCGATTGTCATGCAAAAGGACTCAATCAAGCACAATGACGTCCATACATATTTCTCTTTTATTCTGGTATAAAATATGTGCAGTGACTTACAAAGGATCAATTTCTCATTAGCACAACCCAAAGCACATCATCACCAAGATGATCTGGAACCAGGGATGTTGGAGATACTCTGCTCACAAGTCACAAGAATTGTTATCAGAAAGGCTCGGGAGCTTCCATGGATAGAAGAAACAAATAAGAAGGGTTTAAAGGTTCTTATTTAGAAAAATATCTAAGAGGCTAGATTTCTCAGTCGAGCATAGCATTGCTCCGGCACTTCTTCTTGCAAAGATAATTCATTTCTTTCTTTTTCTTTATTTTTTAAGGAAGAAAAAGTAATGTAGTCAAGCAGAGTGAGGTCTTGTAAGACTGTCACCTGACTGGGTTCCTGGATTTTCTTTACCTCAATTACAGAGTTAGAATCCATGCTTCAAGGCGGAAACATGTGACCCCAGGGACTGAATCAGAGAGTGCCGGGGGAGCAGGCCTGGAAGGAGAGTGGAGGGACATGTAGAAAGGATAGTGGTGGGTCTGTTTGGTGGGGTCCGTGGTCAGCTCCCCTGGTCTCATGCCGCTGGCAGGGAGACAATGCTCCACACTTGAGTTTGAGTAGAGTAAGTTGGCTTTGCTAGTGAGCCTTCATTTGAGCCCAGATTCATTTCTGCCCTTCTCAGCTACGTAGGGTTCATTGCTTCACACCACATCAGCCCTGGGGATCCTATAGCATCTCAACAACAGTGGTGACAAAGCACATCCCCCACAGGCCCTCCCAAGGGTCACAGAAGCCCCCAATCCCTCCAAACCCCTTTCTGTAGGTTCCCCATAGGGTGTGGCATTGACAGTCTCCCTTTCCTTTCTTGGTGCCACCATCTCCTCCATGGGCTTCCTGGGAGCTAAGCTACTATTCCACTGCTACTCTGGGCTCCCTGCCCAGTGCCCCACCCCTTCCATTCTGCTCCAGCAGGGGCTGGGAAGGGAGCAGGAGATGAGCTCTCCTCCCCCCACCCACAGGGAATTCCATTACTGAACTATGACTACCACTGCCCATTTCTCAGGATTTGATGGAAACTCTGGGATGCAGTCACTTTCCTTGGCTTCTTTCTTACAGCATCCTCACCACCTCCCCCGCCCCCACTGCTGCAGCACTGTCCTCTAACCTGGCACTGGGCCTTAAACACTCCAGAACTAAGAACCTTTGTCTGCCAATGACTTCATTGATTTAAACAAGCATGGAAGTTTGCCACACTGCATTTAATTTTTTATATCTGGTCTCATTGAACCCCAGGTCAGGGACACAGTGAGGCCTCAGAGACAGACCAGACTTGTCACCGGGATGCCCTTGCGCCTGCTACTCCCTGTGTGTGCATTTCAGTGTGTCCACATCACTCCTCTTGCTGCTGCTCAGCATTCTCAGATTCCCAGGTCACACACGGCTCCCACGGAGGCTGGAATCTCTGAGTCCCAATTCCATATTTCAGGGAAAGAACCAGACTGGCCCACCTTGGCTTGGGGGCCCAGCCCTGGATTAATCAGCTGTGGCCCGTAGGTCCCAATGACATCATAGAACATGGTTGTGGTGGGAGTCATCAGAGTGGAGAGACAGTTTCCTGTGAGAGTGTAAAACAGGTCTTCAAGTGCTGGCCTCTGACCAAGTTATGAATTTCAACCCCTCCTCCCTGCAGGCAGAGTTCTTTCCCTGCATTATAAATACAATGGCATGGAGGTCATTTCCACTGAAGGATGAAAGGACACAGGAGACATAATCCAGAAGAGAAAGACTTCAGTCCCAGAGACCAATCTGTGTTGCTCCTGCCAGGCACCCTCACCCCTTCCCCAGTTCTCACAGCTTACCCCTCCCGCCTGCCACACACGCACACACCTGCACAGTAGTTGCGCCATGGTGGGCTCACACCTGCTGCACACAGCTCGTGTAGGTGCCGGGGCAGCAGAGCACTTTGGGGGCAGGCCAGTCTGGCTCTGACACTGGTTCTGCCACTTAACACCTGACTTTCCACCTTCAGGCAAGTCATCTACCCCTTCTGAGCCTCGGTTTCCTAGGCTACAAATGGACACAATAATACCCATTTCAAAGGTTTGAAATGAGCTAACATGTGCCATGCCATTAAAACGGTGCCTGTTGAATTGCAGGTACTCAATAGAAGGTTCCTTTTGCTATTACGATTGTTGTTGTTTTTAATATTAACCTTTACAATAAAACCTGCAAATGCCATTTTAAAATAGGCAACCAATCTTCAGGTTGATTTCATAATTGCAGACTCTACACCATGTTCCAAAGGAATTGGACAGCACATTCCAATAAAACAGATGGCTAAAAATAATGCAGATTGTAAATGTAAGGCCTTTTGGGGTTCTCAGTCTTTATTTGTATTTTCTGACACATGCAGAGAATGTCATCTTCTAGTCAGAACTGTTGTAAGAATGAAATAAGAAAAAATGCATAAAGCACTAAGCACTGTGTCTAGAAATGGAACACATTCAACATGTGATCATTGCTGTTTTTATTACTGTAACTAGCATGATTATGGCTACTATTATATTACTAGTCCTAAGAGGAAAGGTGCTTAAATATTCATTGGCAAATCCTTTAAGGCGATCATTCCATGGACTACTGTGCAAAGCCAGGAAGCTTCCTTTCCTAGTTAAGTTTGAAATTTATATATGTGTATATGTAAGATTATATACATACTAGAGGCCCGTTGCACGAAGATTCATGCAATAGGCCTTCCTTCCCCTGGCTGCTGGCACGGGTTTTCCTGTGGCACCCGGGACCCAGGCCTTCACTCTGGCTGCAGCAGAGAAGTCAAGCCTCGAGGCTTCAGTCTTCACTCTTCAGTCTTCAATCTTCAATCTTTGCTCAGGCCGGAGCCTTCAGTCTTCGCTCTGTGCCTCTGTATGCAAAATAACCTTCCATCTTTGTTGGGTTAATTTGCATACTCACTCCTGATTGGCTGGTGGGTGTCGCAGAGGTACAGTCAATTTGCATATTTATCTTTTATTACTGTAAATAATTTACATAGATAGGATAACATATACATCAATATATAAAACTCAAAGTAATGTAAAATAAAACATTTTAATATATTTTTAATTTTTATTCATTAATTTTTGAGAGATAGGAAGGGGGAGAGAGAAAGAGAGAACATTGATTTGTTTCGTTCCACTTATTGATGCATTCATTGGTTGATTCTTGGATGTGCTCTGACCTGGGATCGAACCCTCAACCTTGGAGTATTAGGATGACACTCTAACAAACTGAGCTACCCAGCCAGGGCAAACAAAATATTTTTAAAATCCATCACCACATCCCCGGGAAGTGGCAGCTTTTGGGTGGTTCTCGCTGGCTGCAGCTTCTGTTAAGCGTCAGACTGCTTTCTTGCTGCGGCAGCTTTCTCATTTCTGTTTGAAATAAGTGCCTTACAACCTCAAGGCAAACGATACAACTTCCCACCGCACCTTGAGCAGCCTATCTCGGTGTCTGTGACCCAGATTCACCATTCATTCAAAAGGGAACACGACAGGGAGAAAGAAATGTTGGCTTTAAAAACATGGGCACCCTCCTCCGCGCTGGGCTTCAACCTGGCCTGCTCATTGCTCGCTGATGTGCAATGAATTCTAAGGCAATCCAGCAGGAGGGGATTCTGGTTCAAGACAGAGAGGGGTGAGTGGCAATGAGGGGAGGTGGAAGGCAGAGATACCTGCTATGGACCTACTGCAAACATGCTCCCCTGTGCATAGCAAATTCACGGCTGGCTGCGGCCATGACGTCTCTTGGCCAGGGCCTGCCAGAGATATCTTCTTTAGGCGGGCACAGGGAAGCGCTGCCCCTCTGCTGATGCACGATTTGCTCTCTGTGTTAGGTATTGATTTTTCCTTCAGTGGAATAGCAAAGGCATGAGAGCATGAAGAAGAGAAAGGTGGTTCCCTTCCCCCATCATGGGCTCAGAGTGATGAGTCAAAGCTACTGTGAGCCATTCCTTATCTTGCACATTTGATGAGAAATTGAGCCCGGGACTTTCTGCTCTGGAGATAGCCGTGAGAACGAGAGCTCGCTATGAGCCTCTCTGGGAAATGCGTTTCCCCCTCTCTTATCACTGTCTCCAGTCACGTACAGTCTATTCAGGGTGCTGATCACCATATTAAAATCATTCACATACAATTTCAATACAATGAAAGCACAGCTATATATAGATTTGATTCTCCTTCCCAAGCAGAAATTGTTGTCTTCTTTATTTCCCTAAGTTTCTCAAGAATTCTGCCAATTGTTAAGCATATTTATCAAAAGATTCTGTTTATATCAGGGAGACTGATTCATACAAAGCAAAGGTTTAGGCTGAGCTGATCAAGTGATTCCGCCTCTTCGATGGGGAAAAATTGCTTCTGTGTAAGAGCTAATACCCACCTGGTTTCAAGCCTCAGCCACTGGCAAACGTGTCACAGCAAGAGACCTTTCCTGTTTCTTTGACAGATTGGCCCAGGGCTGAAACTTAATCTAATGTGTCAAAAGTGGTAGGTGGTGGGGATAGCAAAGAAACACTAAACCTACTCAGATTTTCACAGTACTTGGAGACAAGTATGGGTTGTTGTTGATAAACAGAAAGTGTAAACATTGCAAAATGAAGCAATAAAAGACCATTATAAACCTCTACATTTGTTTTTAATGATAAAATACTCACACCAAAAGTAAGATGTGTACATCAACATGCAAAAAAAATAAATAAATCTTGACACTGACCTTACATCTTCATAAAAATGAATTAAAAATGGATCAGAGGTTTAAAAGTAAAATGCAAAAACTGTAAAACTCCCATCAAATATAGGAGAACACTTAGATGACCTTGGTTGAGTATGGTGATGACTTTTTAAATATAACACCAAAGACATGGTCCATAAAAGAAATAATTGATAAACTGGACTTTATTAAAATGAAAAACTTCTGCTCTTCAAAAGACACTGTCAAGAGAATAAGAAGACAAGCCACACACTGAGAGAAATTATTTGCAAAAAATACACTTTATAAAGAACTGTTGTCCAGAATTTATAAAGAACTCTTAAAATTCAACAAAAGGAAAACAAACAACCTGATTTAAAAATAGGCAAATATCCTGAACAGACACTTCACCAAAGAAGATAAGCAGATGGCAAATAAGGATAACAAAGGATGCTCCACATCATATGGCACCAGGGAAATGAAAATTAAAATGACAATGAGCTTCTCCCCAGCTACCAGCGAGGTGCTTCCTGGGGAAGTAAAGGCCAGGTGGGGAGAGGCCCTCACTTCATCAGCCCCTAGCATGGATGGCAGTGCCTGCCCAGCATTCGCCCACACCATGGTCTCTGTCTCCTCTTGCCTGCATCTACTGGCCCTCAGCCTGAGGATGAGGAGGATAAGATCAATGCCCTCATTAAAGCAGCTGGTGTAAATGTTGAACCTTTCTGGCCCAGGCTTTTTTTGCAAAGGCTCTGTCCCATGTCAACGTTGGGAGACTCATCTGCAATGCAGGGTCTGGTGGACCTGCCCTGGCAGCTAGTACTGCACCAGCAGGAGGCCCTGCCCCCTCCACCACTGCTGCCCCAGCTGAGGAGAAGAAAGTAGAGGCAAAGAAAGGAGAATCTGAGGAGCCTGGGGATGACATGGGCTTTGGCCTTTTTGACTAAGCCTCTTTTGTAACACTTCCAATAAAACGCTGAGTTCTGGAATAAAAAAAAATACTGATGAGGTACCAAAGTGCACCAAAATCCAGAACACTGACAACACCAATTGCTGACAAGGATGTAGAGTAACAGGAACTCTCATTCATTGCTGGTGGGAATGCAAAATGCTGCAGCCACTTTGAAACACAGAGTGTGGCAGTTTCTTACAAAACTAAACATATTTTTATCATACAATCCAGCAATCGTGCCCATTGGATTGTACCCAAATGAGCTGGAAACTTATGTCCACACAAAAACCTGCACACCGATGCTTACAGCAACTTTACTCATAATTGTCCAAACTTGAAAACAACGAAGATGTCCTTTGGCAAGTTAATGGACAAATAAACTGTGCTATATCCAGACAACGGAATATTATTCAGTACTAAAAAGAAATGAGCTACCAAGCCATGAAAAGACATGGACAAAACTTAAATGAATGTTACTAAGTGAGAAATGCCAAATTGAAAAGTCTACATTCTACATGATTCCAACTATATGATATTCTGGAAATAGCAAAGCTATGGAGACTGTAAAAAGATCAGTGGTTTCTAGGGGTTGAGGGAAGGGAGGGATGAATAGATGGAGTGAGAGGGTTTGTAGGGCAGTGAAATACTATTATCCTATATAATAAAAGCCCTAAGGGTGTAACAACTGTAATGACCATCAGGGGCCAGTCACTCAACCCAGGAGAGGGGAGGGGGTGCAATGAGGCCTGGAGGCACATGTTATGGCCCAGGGATCCCAGGAACTACAAGCCCAGAGCTTGCTTTCCAATAAAAAACATAAATTGAAAACAAACAAACAAACAAACAAACAAAACGGCCATCACTGCCACCCTGGGAAGAATGGCTCCAGGAGGGAAAGGCCTCCCCAGGCCCCTCCTGGCTTGGCTGACGCACCATGGGCTCCCAGGGACTCAGGCCAGCAGTAGATGGCAGTGGCTGCTGCTGCTGCGAGGGCTGGGCCAAGGCTCAGCAAGCCACGGTGGCTGTGAGGACCAAGGCTCAGGCAGCCGTGGCAGCCGGCAGTGGCAGAAGCAGTGGCGTGATGGGGGCATTGCCTTTCCCTGATCGGCTGGTCACCACCCACAGAGGGAAGCCAGACTGCCATCAGTAAGACATCCCCTGAGGGCTCCCGGATTGTGAAAGGGGGCAGGCCGGGCTGAGGAACCCATCCCCCTGCACGAATTTTTGTGCACCGGGCCTCTAGTTATACTATAATGATGGTTACATGTCATACCTTTGTCCAAACCCATAGAATGTACTATATTAAAAGTGATCCCTGAGGCAAGCTATGGTGATAACAAGACTAAGGGTGATAATGATGTGGAATGTAGGTTCATCCAGTGTAACAGTGCAGCTCTTTGGTGAAGGATCTTGAGGTAGGGGACACTCTGCATGTGTGAGTCAGGGGGTATTTGGGAAATCTCTGTACCTTTTTCTCAATTTTGCTGTGAACTTAATACTTCTCTAAAAATAAAATCTACTTAATAGGGGGAAAAAAATGAAGTGACATAATGATGAAGTTCCTACCCAGGGGAGGGAGAAAGGAAGATGGGGAGGAAGTAATAGACTTACCAATGAGATTTAAAAGCTGAATTTGCTGCTACCTCAAAGCTGCAATGAAGTGTCCATTGCAATAAACCTTTATCTATTTTTAGGTTGGCTCTATGTTCCCATTTCACCACTGCTCCTTTTTCTTTCCTGCTCTTGCTTGCTGCTCCCACCCATCTCCTCTTTGCTTCATTTTTTCCATTTGTACCTATTTCCTGTTTTCTTGCTAACCACCCTTTAGGGTCTGGTTTCTGGACTGTGAATCTTCTTACCATACTGTAATTAGGAACCTTAGTCATTTATTTGCCTCTACAGCAGACACACACCCCTTGCCTTGATAGGATGGAGTGATGCTGAAGCCAGCATCCTCACTACCTATATAACCAGAAAACATTTGTGACATACCTACAAATCATCAGAGAGCATTCTGGAAAACACAGCAACTTTCAAAGAGAATGTCTTCATGACCCTTGTCCTCAAATATGGCCACTGTAAATAGATAGATTTCTCTAATTAATTCTATAAAGCTTATTGAAGCACTGAAGAAAACATGGTTGTTGACGTTGGGGAGAGGAGGACTGTCAAATGTGGAAGATAGACTTATATGCAAACAATTGTAGCCCAATGTGCTTAGTTCAACGCTGGAAGAATACTCAGAGAAGGATGATCATGGAGAACATAATCAGAACTGCACAGACGTGATAAAGAAAAGAAAGGCTTGCAGAGGAAGGTGTGTGGGGGGGGCCATTTAAGAGGAATCGTGAAGGAAACATGGGTATTTCCCAGGCTGTCAGGTTAAGTCAGGGTACAGCAGAGGTGCAGAAGCAGGAAGGTGCATACGGGGCTGGGAGACTTGCCTGTGTTCCCAAAGCAGCAAGACAGACAGGGCGTGGCAGGGGGTATGTCTGGGTAGAGAAGGGTCAGATTGGAAAAGGCCCTTTGGGTCACACAAGGATTTGGCCATCAATCTTGAAGAAGCCTTTGAAGAATTTTCCGGATTAGATTCCACATAGGGAAGCAACTAGGGAAGGGATATCAGAAGGCCAAACAAGGGATAAGGCAGCAACAGTGTCTGGAGAGAGGAGAGCAGTGAGTTGAGAAGTATGAAGAAAGGAAGAATGAGCAAGATGCTTTCTTTGGGAATGGAAAGTAAGGGAAAGTGAGGAGCCAAGGATGTACTAAGGTACCTGGCTCAGGCAGCTAACACATGGCTACATTGTGCACTAAGATGTGGAATATAAGGGCAGAGGATGCAGGCTTTGTACAGAGATGGAGATTCCAGTCCCTGGCACAAGGAGGTGATCATTAGTTGAATGAATAAATGATGAATAAATGTCAAAGAGCAGCATCATGGTTAAATACACTTCTCATCTTTAGTGTGTTATGTCCATATGGCATCATCATAAGAACAACCCAATTAGCAGAATCAAAGGACAACCAACAACATTTGTCATGTCTCAGTCCCAGGGACTATTGTCTCATAGCACAACCGCTCCCTCCTCCCACTGTCAAAAGCCCCAGCCCCACCCTAGCCGGTGTGGCTGAGTTAGTTAAGCTTGGTCCTATGCACCAAAAAGTTGTCAGTTCAGTTCCCGGTCAGGGCACACGCCCGGGGTTGCCTGCTCGATCCCTGGTAGGGGATGTTCAGGAGGCAGCTGATGGATGTTTGGCTCCCACATCAATGTTTCTCTCTCTCTCTCTCTCTCTCTCTCTCTCTCTCTCTCTCTCTCTCTCTCTCCCCTTCTTCCTTCTTTTCTCTCTAAAATATCAATAAAATCTTTCTTTTTAAAGCCCCAGTCCCATCCTCCAGCTGAGCAGGCGGTCCTCACCACTGTAGTATACAGGATTGTACTTCAGGTCTGAGAGCCATGAGGAGGGTGCACCGTCTCTCAGGTCCTCATTTCTAATTGAGAAGCGATGGTGCCCACTCCACCCACTGCCCACCCTCCCTTCATAGGCATTTTGAGAAGATAAGTTGTCTAATGTAACTGGTCACATTGTGTATTGTAAAGGTATGTTAATATAAGCCCACTTGTGAGATACTGTTCCAAAAGAACAAAGCCTTATAGTCCAAATCAGATCGCTTTCTGTGAAGCTCATTCTTTAATGTCTTTTTCTTGCTGATGCTGCATAATCTCAGGTTTTATCTCCAGAACTGCTCTCTCATATGTGGCACCAAAGCCAATAGTTCAGACTGTTTTTGTAATAAGTTGGTGGTGATTTTTGAGCACTTGTTGCTTGGCAAGCAGCATGCTACACAGTTATATCGATTATCTCATTAGTCCTTACTGCACCATAGCAACAGTGTTAAATTTCTCCTTTTTTTTTTTTTTTTTAGTTGAGGAAACTGAATCTCAAAAACGTTAATGAAAATGCTCAAGGTCCCTTGCTAAGTAGATGGAACCGCCAGGATTTATACCCGGTTGTCTAAATCTCCTAGTCATTAGGCTGTACGTGAATCAAATGGCAAATCACTGGCTTTAGAACTACCCACGGATAACTTCACTGGCTGAACCCTAAAAGCATGTGCTAGATTTTCCTTTCCTTGAAGTCTCCTTGCTTAGAAATGCATAGAACATCGAGGCAGAGAAGCAAAACGCTACAAAGAGCCCTCAGATGTGCTATGCATCTTTTAGCCAGTGCAATTTTTACTTTTAAGAAAATAACAAGGACACCTTCCTCTAAAACTTCCTTCAGTTCTCAGATTCCTCTGTGTGTGTGTGTGTATGTGTGTGTGTGTGTGTGTGCATGCATGCAAATGCATGTGGTGGAATTCTACTCCCACCTTTTTATCTGCAAAGGACTGCCATTCAATGCAAGCTGACAGGAGAAGG
Organism: Cnephaeus nilssonii; assembly: GCF_951640355.1. Classification (NCBI taxonomy): domain Eukaryota; kingdom Metazoa; phylum Chordata; class Mammalia; order Chiroptera; family Vespertilionidae; genus Cnephaeus; species Cnephaeus nilssonii. Next base: position 49,992,583 of record NC_137075.1, read on the forward strand.
AAGGAGGTACAATCACCGCCTATCTATGTATTTTCTCTAACCACCCAAATGGGGGCCATTATCAGAACTGAGATTAATCATGGCACCCAAAAGCTACGCAGGCAAGTTTCTTTCCCCAGGAGACACCTTAATCAAAACCCTGTGCAATGTCAGAGAGAAATCTCCCTTGGAATATTAGAAAACCATTGCAGTGTGGAGCCTTGATTTGATCAAACGCAGTGCCCCTCCGTTCTCAGCCCCCAGTTTGAAAACTGGCATTTGTCTTCTGATTTTCTTTCCCTCCCAATTTGTTTTCCTGTCAAAGGGATCACTCCTCCCTCCCCTACCATAGCACCACCTGATTGAATTCCACGCAGGGCTCCTGGTGGTCCTGTTCTCCAAGCTGACTTGAGGGAGCCCTTTTGCCTGTTTCATATCATCCATCTCTCTGGGAAACTAAAACTGTGCTGCAAAAATGTAGTGCTTCTTGGGATCTCATTAACACCAGCTCCAAAGGAATGGGCTTCCACAGAGCAGGCACTAAGCATCTAAACAGCACACTGAGACAACAAAGACATCAAGAGCATGACAGACAAGTGATAGAAATCAAGTAAGTGGTATAAAAAGCCAGGCGGTCCACACGGGGCCAAGGGAAGCTTTTCCACTTATATTTTGTGTTAATATCACATTTGTTCCCCTGAAGCAAGGACAGGTCCTGAAAACACAGGGATGGCAGAGAGTTTGTGTGCCTCCTAGGGTCCCTAGATTCACCTAAACTGAAGCCAGAAATAATATCGAGAAACTAATTTAGCCATCACACCAACAGGGCTCCTCAGCCATGAAACAGAATGGATAATTATACGTTTCCCGCAATTTCTGACACTCAGCTAGTTTCAGCAAATGGCACTTCTAAATATACATCACATTATTGCAGCTACCTGTCTACCCTCGTTTGTCTTCAGGCAAAAGAAACTCTACAGAAAGATAATAATGAAGATGGAAAATCCAAGTCATAATCTAAGTTCATTAATGGACCCTAAAGTCGTGTCATTGGTGGTCAAGGTCAAAGATGACCAAGCCACCAGATTCTTAAAGTCCATGCAGGTGGTAAAGTCTCAGGGCAGTTGTTTTATCCCTGGGACTTCATCTGCAAGTGAGGATATTGGACTGAAGAACCTATGAATTCTGTGTGGCCACTGGTGCTGTGTCAGCCACCACCATGTCCTAGTCTCTTGTTTGTGTTTCTCTATCGTCTGTGTTAAGGCAGAAAGATTTCCCCATCTCGTATGCTGTCTGTCCATTGGCTCCCCTGAGTCCTTATGGAGAGATACTCGATTTTCTCAAGTGTCTTCCAACATGCATTTCAGTTCACACATCTATTCGCATACACTACAATGAACAGTGAAACCAAAAACTCTCAATTGGCCTATGAGTTTGGGTAGTTAAGACAAGGGCAAGGCTGAACCTCACATGCCAAAGTCTCTAGCCAGCCTGGAAGGGAGTCCTCCCACTGCAAGACATGCCCAGCAGCATTTGCCCTATCGTCCACACAGAACAAAAGTGTGATCTACTCTGGTTCACTAAATGCTTGAATAAAGAAATAAATAGGTGAATGGATTCATGGGGAAAACACACACACACACACATGCACAAAAGTATATACACAAAATCACAGAGAAAAACATACAACCGGAAAAACTAACCTTTTTTTTTTCCTGTCCTATTATCTGAGTAAAAAAGGTGTGTGGTGAAATACAGTTCTTATATTCACTGAAAGCTAATATGCCAAGCACTGATCTAAGGATTTAATTCCTTAATTCATTAATCCACTGTAGCAACTCTATGAGATAGGGACTGTTGTTCGCCCCATTTTATAGATGGGAAAACTAGGATATAGAGACGTTAAACTGCCTGAAGTCAAACAATTGGTAAATGGAAGAAGTGAGATTTGAACCCAGTTATTCAGGTTTCAGAAACTGTATACTTGTATACTTACACAATGCTAACTATATTTATGAAGACTTCTTATTATGCTCTTAGGAAACATTGATGAAAGGCACAATCTAATGTGGAAAGTTTCCTGAGTTTATAAGCCAGAGTTTATAAACTCTATCTGGAGTGTGTATGCTGATGTTTAGGTTTCTATATATTAGATGTTAATTAGGGGCTGACTAGCAATAAGCACACCTACACCAAGCAGAGGCAGATGGGTTTGGGTTCCAGGCTGAAAGAGAACTATGGAGAGAAGAGTTCCTTGAGGAGTAAGATTTAGGAGAATAAGGACCTAGGACAAAGGGACCAGGCTGCAGTAATGTAAAGACATACAGATTTAAGATGGAGTCCTGGATCATCCATAGACTAGCTATACAAGTTTAGTGTGTTGGTTTTATTGCTATGTCACACACCACCCTAAGACTTAGAATCTAAGTACAACAATATTTATTTTCTTATGGATCTGCAATTTGGGCAAGACTTAGCAAGGTCAGCTGATCTCTGCTCCACGAGGCATAAGCTGGGGTGGCTTGAGGCTGAGGGCTGGAATCATTGAAAAGCTTAGCAATTGCTGCTGGTTGTCGGCTAGGATCTCAGCCAGGGCTACTGGCCAAAACATCTGCACGTGGCCTCTCCATGTGGCCTCACATCATGGTGGCTGGGTTGCAATGGTGAGTATTCCTAAAGAGAGAGAGAAAGAGTTAGATAGAAAATTGTCACCTTTTATTGACCCAAACTGAGAAGTCCTAAAGCATCACTTCCACAGCATTCTACTTGTTGAAGCCATCCCAAAGGCCTACCAAGTTTAAAGGGGAGCAAGAATGAACCTCACCTCTGTATGGGAGAGTGTCAAGATTTTAGACAAGCCATGCAACAGGAAACACTGCTGAGACCAGATTTTGAAATGATAATCTCCCATACTTGGTTAAATTACTTGATTATTTGAGCCTCAGTTTCTTTACCTGAAGAATTATGATGCTAATATTTCATTTATAAAGGTTAAAGATAATGTAGGAGCACACAGTAGATGCCCAATACCAATTATAAGTCCAGGTTGGAGGACAGATGCGGGAAGCAGAAATGATCTATATTGCTCATGCGAAGGTTGCTGACACACCTGGACCTGGAGAGGAATGAAGCTTGTTAGAACTAGAATAAGACTACAGGCTAAACCATCCATCCTTCAGGCTCTTCCTAATTATCCTGGGAACACCTTACCAGAATCTCCTCTTGAGAAAGCATCAGCTCAGTTCTGGAATTCAGACAGTTAATTCCTCCCACATTATTGCAACCACGTTAGGCCTTTTAGATTGAATGTAAACAAGTAACTAAAAATGAGTATTAAATGCTGGGACTTAGAAGGACTCTTGATCTCATTTTCGGTTGTTTACTTGTGTGAGGAGTAAAGCCTTTTACAAAAGCCCTAACAGAAGGACAAGCTGCTGGAATTATTCTCAAAATACAATATGCTCTCTAAATAAGTTTTGAGCCTGAGGTATTCCTAGTGGTTTATAGTAAACCAGTTTAAAACATTTAAAACAAAAACTGGTGTGATACAACAAATTCAGATTTGCAAATTTCAAACAAGAAAACCCATCTGATTTCTAAAGACAAGTTCATAATCTTTTGGGTGACTCCATGAGTAACCTGTAAGGCCTAAGTAAGACCTGGACTGATGAGGTCTCCTGAATCACCTCATTTGTAGCCCAGGTTTGGGGCGGAGTTTCCTGGGAGGCTCTCTCTGCTCAGCAGGAGTTTTCTCACAGATTCCAACTTTCCATTCCCTTTGTAAGGAATGAGAAAGAAAAGCAAAACAAATGGGTTAAAATGCACTCTGTCTCAAGATAGTGTTTTATGAGGAGACCTCAACAAAGAATTTCTTCAAAAGGCAGAGATGAAAGGGGGTCCAGCTCTGTGCTGGCATTTGAGCTGGCATTTGCAGCATTGCCGTATGACTGGTGCAGGGCATGAGAAGAGCTTTGATTGCCAAAGAACAGTTGCACCTCTGTCAGAGCGGCCCTCATGACTCTTGTGCTGAGCAGGGAAGGAGGGATAGGAGCAGATGTGAGGGGGACGATCACAGCAGAGGGAAAGTAACTTGAATGCAAACCAAAGGGGGAGGGAAGAACACAAAAGAAGGGAAGTGGGAGGAAAGAGGAAGAGAAAGGAGTGTTTGGTGCTCTCTGGCAGAGCACCTGTTGTCTATAGAGACACCAGCACAACCAGGAGGGAATACATTGTTCCTTCTTGATCATGAAACTGAACAACACTGCCCAGAAAATGTCTTAATGGCAGCAAACACCTTCCTTCTCTCCGGCTTCATGGAGCAGAAGCTTGATTTCTATTGGAGGGTGTGGAAATATTCACGTATTTTCTTCCGTGTGCCAGGTATTCTGCTAAACTCTCTACAAAAGTTAATTAATTGAATCCTCTTGGCAATCTAAGAGACAGATAGGAAACGGATGTCCTTGTCTCTTCCGGTTAATCATCGTGGTTACTGTTATCTCCACCCATCACCACCTCCTCACTATTGTTGTCTTTGAGCTCTTGCTATGTACTGGGTGCTTCTTATATCATCTTACATACCTCATCATTTCAGTCCTTTCAATACCCCTATCATATGGGCAACTAATTTTTATTTCCATTTTTCAATGAAATGTAAATATTAAGATTTTACCATGACTTAGAAATGTTAAAATATATAAAGTGACAAAGCTAATGAGTGGCAGATCTGGGGAGAGAGCCCAGTTCAGTCTGTCCTCAAAGGCACTGCTCGAACCACAACAGCTCTCAGTCAAGAACTCACGAGGCAGTGAATGCCCCTCCCCACTTTCAGGCATTGGGCTCTGTGAAACACTCTGGTCTCAAGGACCTCAGTCAGAACCATAAAGTTCCCTGCTATTTCCACTCTCTGGTGGGTGAGTTACCAGAAACCTAGCATTGAGCCACAGCATATTAGAGCTTTTCCTCTCCACTCCACCCCCATATATGCACACAGGAATTGAGGTCCACAGTTTTCAATAAAGTCAGAATCAAGATTCAAGTCTCATAACTTCAATCTATCCCCCTGCTTCAAGAATTTCCTGGCCCAGAAAAATGGATCTAAATTGTCCATTTTTGCCAGATGTTTTCATTTCAACCCAATGCCAAAGCACAAGAATTTCGGAACTACTTTCATTGCTAACATAACTAGGGACCTTCTTCTGTCCCACTTTCTGAGTAGTCTGGAAAGCAAGTCTCATTCTATTCTCTGTGGATAAACCTCACATGTTGAAATGATTTCTGCAAACTCCATAAATGTACTTAATTTCATCAAAATGAATTCCAAATTATCAGAAAAGTTTACTTGAAGATGTTTGCCAATTATTTTATTTCTAGATAACAGACAACCACAAAGCAAATCCAAGATGTATGCTGAAAGTTTTTAGTAGCAATCCCAAGAAGTGAAATTTTATTCATTTGTTTATTAAAAACAAAAGAAAACGTTGACTTTGTATAACTTATACCCAGTGAAACACACACAAGGACAAAATGGTTCCAGCCCCCAAGGCACTCCTTATATCACAGAGGGGACAGATGTATCTACAAAGGAAATTCAACAGCAAATTAATCAAAGACCTTTATACACAGAAATTCTAAGAACACGGATGTGAACAAAGATTGAGTTCAAAGATCTCTTTCTAATTGCATCAGCTGGATAATAATCAAATGACCATTTACCAAAATGATTTGAAATCGTAGAATCTTCTGACCTGCCTTCAGAATTAATCCTCAGATAATGAATGCCCAGTTCCTTCAGATGTTCAATTACTGAAGGGCCTAACTTTCCAAAAGAAGCTATACAAACCCAGGAAGTGACGTGGAATCTTAATGAGATATTATCTTGAGAGGTCATATAATTCAGACTCATCTCCAGGAAAGACTTATTTTTTAAAATTGTAGGGAGAGAAACTCAACAACCTTCTTTGTTGATAGTTTTGACAACCCTCAGATGAGTTTGCAGTGGTAGCTCTTAACATAGATTCCTCCATCATGGTTTCTAGAGTCCTTTGTGGAGACTTGGTGAGAGAAAGGCCTGTGTTTATACTGCATCTGGGACTGAGGTCCTTGGTCCCCTTAGGTCTGGAGGATGATCTGACACTGTAACTGGAGAGGCTGGAGACTATGGGGCCAAAGCCAGTGCTGAGGGGCCATCATGCTCTATGGGGGAAGGAGGTGGAGCCCGTCACAGGGGCTGAATCTTAACATTCGATAATAATTAACATCTGGATAAAGCTTACACATTTCCAAAGTTCTTTGACATACACCAACATTTGGTTTCCAAAGTAAGGTTGGGATAACTGCCTTGTAATGTATATGACCATGCATTTTATTGAGTAGAAAATGAGACTCAGAGGGTTTAAGTTACTAAGTGGTAGATCTGGAACTACTATTGTGACTCTACTATGATTCCTGATAACAGCAATAATGATGATAATAATAATAAACATGTATAGGTTCCAGCAACTTTGAATGAAATATTTTTCTAATCTGCATAATGACTTGGCGTGGTAGTTTCTAAAATCTTCATTTAACAGAAGATGAAACTATGATTTAAAAAGATTGCCCTAGCTGGTGTAGCTCAGTTGGCTGGACATTGTCCTGTGCATCAAAAAGGTTGCCAGCTAAGTTCCCGGTCAGGGCACATGACCAGGCTGGGCTGCGGGCTTGATCCCCAGTAGGGGGTGTGCAGGAGGCAGCCGATCAATGTTCTGCTCTCACATAGATGTTTCTCTTTCTTTCTCCCTCTCCCTTCTTCTCTCTTTATAAAAATCAATAACAAATTTTTAAAAATAAAATAAATAAAAAGATTAAGTAATTTGCCTGTGGCCTCATAGTTAATAAGTGGTCAAATGAAATTCAAACCTAGGGAATTTGATATCTAAGCTCCTGCTCCTACTATACTCATTAGCATTTTAGAGAATAACTACCATTTCTACCAAAAGAGCAATTCAAAACCCTAATAAACCCCTGCCCAAGTATTCCAGATGTACATTGTAACTTACTCTGACAGTGATAAAACCCACATCTCCCGGTGTCTGGGATGTTGCCATCTTCACCCACCCTGCGCCTCCCGCAGACCCCCTTCCTGAGAATCCCAGCATCACCTTTACTTCCAGCGTCAACAATGATTGGGCTGACAATGTCCCTCCTCACCAGGGGGACAAAAAAAGAATTGGACTGAGAGAGTGGTTTGCAAGTCTCTTGCCTAGAGCCTCAGGTAGGACTCTCCAAGAATAACATAAGACCATTACTTATTTTCTTTCCAAAACGTTTTCCCATCTAAGATTCCTTGAAATTTTGAGGTTTATGGGGGAAATGCCTGATGAGACACAGAGAAGCTAAATACTTAGCCAAAGTCACAAAGAAGTCAGAGACAGAACAGGGGGTTAAACCTAGGTCTCCTGGCCCGTGGACTCTGCAACACACTGGCCAGCAAGTCAATCCAATAAGCTTCAAGGAAAGACCACGAGGATCCAGGCTATGCATTCAGTTCCCTGAGCCTCACAAGCAGACCCATTCATGTATTCAAGAAACCCTTACTCAGTACCTATAAGGTGCCAGCCACCACTAGGGCCTCTGGAAATGAAGTATGGTAGCAACCATACTTGGGTAAAAATTGCTGTTTAATATTTTAAACTTGCTGTTTTGGGTTCTGTACTCATTTAAAAGTTATTTTGATTTTCTGAACTTATGTATGCTATCCCAATACTCCATTGATGATGGTTTGAATATCCCATTGATTGTGATCTCACTGGTTACTGAAGCACATTTTTCTGGGAACTAAGACAGATAACTGAGTTTCGGTTGACTCAGTGGTCCCGGAATAAGAGCACTAATTATCCTAAATTGTCTCAGTATCTACAGATAGTGCATTCCTGTTGACTCAGTGATCCCAGAATCTGGACAGCACAAGTATTCTAAATTGTCCAGGTGGTCCCATTGTTTCTGTTGAGTTAGTGATTCGTAGATACTTTAGATAACTAACTTGCTCAGTTTCACTTCTGTAAAATCGAGAAACAGGTTCCTCATTCCAGACCCAAAGATGTAATCGATACTTTTGTGATATTCTGCCAATATAAGCCAGATGTGGCAAACTGTTCGGGGCTGCGAGGTCTGGAGCGCTTTTGCTCCCTCGTATGCCGCCGGCCTTTAATAAATGACTCCATAATTCGACTTTTTTGAGGCGTCCTTTGTAAGATGGGGGTTACACTACAACAGAAATACATGAGAAAACAAAACAGTGCTGCAGCCTTTCTGAAGCTAACATGCCAGTGGGGGAAGAGAGCAACAAATGTACAAAGAAGGAAATGAACATATGTCAGTGAGTGCTAGGAGGGAAGCAAAGCAGGGTGGGTAATGGGGATATGGGTGAGTGCTCTGTGTGGGGTGATGTACTGAATATAGGCAGAGACCAGGGAGAAGTGAGGGCGTGGTGAGCTGTGCAGAGGTCTGTGGAGCTTTCGGGGTGGCAGAGGGGAGAGTGAGGGCAAAGGCCTAGAGACAGGTGTGTGTGGCATTTTCAAGGAACAGCAGAAAAGCAGCTCTGGTGGGAATGGCCCGGGAAAGGGGAATGTTTGTAGAAGATGAAGCTAGATAGGGAGGCCAGCCTTAGTGGGACCTTGTGGGCTCTTGCAGGGACTTTGACATTTCTCTAAGAAACCTCAGTAAGGAGGGGAAACAGAGAAGAGATATGGCTAATTTACATCCTAAGTCCTGACTCTACAGAGTCAACAGGTGGCTGACAGCCTGGCATTCTACTGCCTTTCTTTACTCATCCAAACGCCTCATTTCCCAGTGCAAATTTTGGACACCTTGGAGAAAGAAAAAAAAAAAAGCATTCCTATTCCTGTCCTGAACTCTGAACCTTAATCATAAAGGCCCAAAGTGGATGTGACAGTCTAGTCATGTTTAGAATTTCTAGATATATCCAATATCATGCTTGCTTTCTTGGCAAGAAGGCTAGATTACATTCTCATGCCTTGTTTGTCCATTATTTATCTTTAGCTCTTTTTTATGTAGTTCCAATGAAGTAGGCCCATCTTGTCCCTATTAAATTTTATTGCTCATTTATGGCCACTTATACAACTAGCCAAGGTCTTGGTCTAAGATGACTGATTTCTAGAACCATATCTGAAACCCCTAGTTTGAAGTCATTTGTGAAGTCAATGGTTGTGTAGGCCTTATAAATCAGCATAACAATTCCTGTGGATTTCTTTAAATCTATGGTGGATTAAAGATGACCACAAATTATTTTCCACTCCTCTCAATAAAAGGTGATTCTGTTTCTCCTGTCCCTGAATCTGGCTTGGCCTGTGCCTTCCTTTGATGGATAGAATTCATGAAATGCTGCAAAAGTAATATTCTGGGACATCTGAATCCAGACCTTAAAAGAACTATTAGCAAGTCAGCTGCAAAAAATGGCAAAGAGAATTGAGCTAGGTTATTGAGTTATGAGAGACCATGTGGAGAGGAACTCATAGAGGATAGGAGAGCAACTTGGACTCCTAGCTGAATGCAGCTAATTGAGTGACCTCAGCCATAACATTTGGGACAGAACCACCCAGCTGGTCTCAGCCGGCAGACTTGTGAAAACAAGCTTGTTGTTATTGTAAGTCACTGAGTTTTGGGGCAACTTGTTACACACCATTCTTGACTCGGATGCTCACAGAAGGAGGAATGGTAGGAAGGGGAGAATAGAGTGATGCCAGAGAAATAAATGGGCCAGAAACCAGTGGGAGTGAGGCTCTTGCAGTATCTTCGGAAAATGAATTTTCTAAGGCTAACATGGGAGAATGGAATGTGGAAGAAGTCTTTATTAGCGTAAAGTTACATTTCTTGTGTTCTAAAGCCCCCTGCCCCTTAAGCCAGTCCTGGAAGAGGGGCACCTGGGAGTTCAGCAGAGTCAGAAGCAGGGCCAGTGTCCAGAGTTTCTGTTCCATGTTGCAGCCAGGTGTGGTTTAGTATTCAGGCCAGATTACAGTCCATCAGTCCATGTGTGGAGTCCAATATGACCATGTGCCATGTGGCCACAGGGGAGAGCAGCCCCCCTGCAGCTCGTGAGTCCCAAGAGGACCAGCTCGTGAGAGAGAAGGGGGTTCGAACTTCTTTTGTTTGGATGTTTATATAGTTAGATTCCCAGCACTTGCAGTGGCCACGCCCACCCTGGTCAGTTACCTGTTTCCATGTGTGATTAATGGACAGTTAGCCTCCCAGGTCACTCAGACCTTACTGGGCATTCCTCTAAACTGCCTTTGTCTGGTCCCTTCCCCCATCAATCAGCAGGGAACAGACTTGAAGAGAGTTAAATGCAGCTTTGGGGCAAAGCTGTGTAAAAGGCATCCTATGTTTTTTGGTCTCCCCTTTCACTCCTTTCCTGTTAAATAACAACTAGGTTATTACAATGGCATTGAGAGGAAGAGCTGGCTAGCCTGGCAATTACACTGTCTTCAAGTTCTTAACTAATTTTTTTCTTTCTTGCATCACAAAGTCCTTACTTATGGTTTCCCAGTGCTGACTGCACAAAATTATCTGGGAAATTTGATTAAAATACCAATTTCTGAAACCTTTCTTTGACAATTTGGATTCAGGAGATGTGAGATGGGGCCCAGATATCTGTACCCTTACGGTCTCCACATGATTCTGATGAACACCCATATTCAGCGAGCATGGCTGTAGACTATGAATTGCTAGAGTGCTGAAAGTAGGTTTATCCATCTATTCCATTGGCCTGGTAAAGTGTCTGACACATATAGGAACTACATTGGTGTTGGAAGAATGCTGAATAAATTAAAGATGAAAGAATGAATACATAAATCTGAAAAGAACAGTAATGTCTGTATCTTGACATCCTGTAGCCTGTTCTGTTCAGACCATCTCTCAACTGCTTTTGCACCTCTTGTCAATGACAAGACTACCCTGTGTATCTCATCCTTCCCTTCTCTTTGTTACCACTGCCACCCCATTAGGAATTATGTGGGTGTGAGAAGAGTGTGAAGTTTTAGGGAAGGGGTAGGTGAGAAGGGTGAAAGAGATATAGCATTAGGGCAATGTGTGTATGCAGAAATAAACAAACAAAGCAATATACATAAACTTGGCACAGCCATTGAGCAATTTGTTTCACCAAAAGAAACAGCCCCTGAAAATAAACTCTCATTTTCTTTCCTTACTTTTTTCAGAGATTCTCCTTTCTTTGGGAGGATGTCCAAATTCAAGGACACTGGCAGTTTAGGGAGCTTGAAGGAGGAAGAAGTAGAAAAAAGGCAGAAGGGTGTTTGACAGTGGAGGAGAGGAGAGAAAGCCCAGGATACATCAAGGCTATTTGCTTGCTTTTTGCACCAAATTCTATTCCTGTCATGCTGAGGAAGCTCAGTCTAAGCCTTCGAGACCTGCATTTTAAAAACCTGAGAACCTGAAAGCCCTCCTCTCCCACTTGGGCTTTCAATCTTCCCTGAATACAAAAGACTGAAAAAAATAAAGATCTTGAAAAACAGTCCCAAACCATTTCCTGCAGTTTAATTCATTCTGACCCACACCCACTCAAATTACATTGGTGGCTTTGTTCTCTGACTGCTTTACTTACCAAATGAAAGGGAAGTTTTCTAGGTACAGGGAGCAGACATCACAGAGGACTCGGACAAAAAAAAAAAAAAAAAAAAGAAGAAGATCTAAGTTGAAATTTAATGAATGAAATTGAATTAAAAAATGAAGCAAGTTGAATCACATTTCACAGAAATTTAAAACGTCCAGCTAGAAATGTGACTTCTGTTGTCTATTTCCAAAAAGGCTTCAGATTTAAGCAAATCTACTCAATCAAGGAAGAAAATTTATATTTTATTACACAAGACATACACATTCATAGAAAAATAAGAATCTAAGGATAAGCCCTGGCCAGTGTGGCTCTGTTGGTTGGGCATTATCCTGTGCACTGAAAAGTGGCTGGTTCAATTCCCAGTCAGGGCACACGCGCAGGTTACGGGCTTGATCCCCAATAGGGGGATGCAGGAAGCAGAGGATGGATGTTCAGCTCTTACATCGATGTTTCTCTCTCCCTCTCCCTTCCTCTACCTCTAAAAATCAATTTAAAAATCTAAAAAAAAAAAAAAAGAATCTAAGGATAAGCAAAAAGAGAGTAATATTTCATAATCCCACCAGCTAAAGATAAGTATTGCTAACATTCTAGATACAGCCATCCATGTTATTATATCTAGAGCTATACTTACAAAATGTGACAGACAGCTACATATATTTTTTTCACTCAATAACAAAACCAAACAGCTTCCTAGGTTAATTTAGATATGTATTAATGTCATTAATGATAGTTTAGTATAGTAGAAGAAATATATACATATATACATGTATACATTAGTTTGCATATATATGTGTGTGTGTGTGTGCGTATATGTGTTGTGTGTATATATATGTGTGTGTGTGCGTATATGTGTTGTGTGTGTATATATGTGTGTGTGTGTGCGTATATGTGTTGTGTGTGTGTGTGTGTGTGTATGTATATATATATATATATATATATATATCTTATGTAAAAGGCCTGTGGCTGTCTTGCCGTAACACCATCACTACCAAACGAGCAGCGGCTCTCAGGGCAAGCGGGGCGGGGCGCGAGCTACCAGCGGTGATGGACAGGGCGACCAGTTGAGGCAAGTGGAAGCGAGCTACTCACGTACAATTTCTTAAAATCATTTTCTTAAAATCATTTTTAACAGTAGCATTACTGGGTCAAACCTTTTGATAAATATTGCCAAACAACTCTTTGGCAAATTTGTACTGCTCCACACTCTCATTTGCTATATGACAATGACCATTTCCCTGTACTCTTGTCATTCCAGGACAGTATTTTTTCCTTACTCTCAGCTTAAGGGTGGGAGGAAAAATGTCTCTTTTTATTTGATTTTTTTGTTTTTTTTCTTCCCTGGAGAGATTGTGAAGGCAGAGCTGAGAGCCACGAAGAATTATTCCTAGGCCTTAATACATAATCAAGCAACATCTGACATTTGTCCAGCTGGTCCAGAATTGCTGTTTCTGAAATACCAGTTGAAAGAATGAGAGAGAGAGGCCGAAAAACCAGGACTACAGGTTTTATTAGAGGAGAAGGACCCTGACGGGCTGTCTCGCAAGGAGAGAACAGCAACAAGTGCAGAGGTGAACACGCCTTTTGAGGGGAGGAATGGGAAGGGATGGGGCTTAGGGTACTCAGCAAGCGCTGATTGGTGGTTTCATATAAGGCACATGATTAGGCACTTAGGTACTTAGGAATCAAGGGCTTAGGGTATTTGGCAGGTGCTGATTGATGGTTCAATGTATAGTCCATATAAGGTGCCTGGTTAGGTGCTCAGGAATGTCCAGGCCGCAGGTGCAGGTTACGTCATACTCTGTCCACCGGTTGGGGGAAGGGAGGATCTATCACCGGGGACATTTTTTCTGCTTTCGATTTCCCCCCCTTTTTAAACAGGAATGTCTACAGAGATCCCCTATATATGTCCCCCCGTTGTATGTAGGGTGTGGGAGCAGATGGCTTTGTTTCTTTGATTTTGTCAGTGAAGAAGAGCTGTACCTGAGGAGTTGCACTTAAGGAACTAGACCTGAGGAGCTCTTCTCTCGGACCTGGTTTAGACAACAAGATTCTGTATTTCAAGCGGAGGCTTCAGCGGGATACTCTGCGGGCCTTGTGTAAGAATGAATGCAGATTGCATGTGGGAACATGAATCACTAGGGACCAGAGGGCAGAATAGGGTAGTCAACTTCCAAGCTCCAAAGTGGCCCCAAGGAATCCACATTCTGTTTTCCATACTCTAGTGCATTCTCCACTCACATTGCACCAGGGCTGATCTGTGTGTCCGATGCTGTACAGAAATGATAATGTGCCACCTCTAATGTCAGGCTATGAAAGCTGTGCCTTCCGTCCTGGGCACTTTTCCTCACACGGCTCACTCCCTCTGGGGGAAGCTAATTGCTCTACCCAGTGTGCAGCCCTGCAGAGAGGCCAGCATGGCAAGGGTCTGAATAAAGCCTCTAGCAACAGCCATGTTCATGATTTTGGAAGTGGGTCCTCCCACCCAATCAAATTTCACGTGACTGCCGTGCTGACTGACAACTCATTTGCAGCACTGGGAGAGATCCTGAGCCAAAACAACCCAACTAAGCCACTCCCAGCTTCCTGGCCCACGGAAACTCTGAGATGATAAATGTTTGTTGTTTCAAGCTGCTACGTTTGCTACATAGAAATAGATAAATAAAACACTCGCTCATCCTCTATTACAATCCTAAATCAGCCCTTGGCAATCTCTGAAACTCAGAGATGAGCAAGGAAAGGGAGGAAGCTGAGTCAATAACAAACCAGTTGGGAACAGATAAGGAGTCTAGTAAGGATACACTTCAAACAAGGCTCCCGGGAAATTGTGAATAAGGACCATCTGCCTGAAGAATCACAACACGTACCTTGTGTGGATCCGGAGCCAGAGATTCCTAACTCTGTCTTTCAGAGCAAAACAGTTCAGGCAGAAGGAATCAGGTAGTTCAATGTAAATGAATGGATGCCTGTCCAGTTCTTGAGCTCTCGGCTAATTTAAAGCGGCAATAGATTTTTGAGAATGGAATCTTCATCACTGTCAGAGCAAGAATAGAATTCAATTCAATCTGACAAGTATGCAACGGTCACTGTTTCTGCTGCAAAGAAAATGACTGATGCTTTAAGACAGAAACTGGATCATCAATGATATTGCTCCAGAGTATTTAATCACCTCACTGCGCTCCCCCTCACTTTTAACGTAATAAAAGTTAGGGCCTGGGCATATATGCTGGATTGCTATAGTCAGGATTTAAAAGACTGAAGTAAGAGGAAAAAGATAATGGGCAATGGAAGAGGCCAGAATTCAGGAAAGATTTCGGGGAAAAATATAGAGATAGGAAGTAACAGAGAAAGCTTTCACCTATGAAGATGCAGTGCCAGGAAAAATGTCAAGAGCCTAAAAATAGTGTTTAGGGTTGACTCTGAATGGATATCTCCAAGGCAGCAAAGTAATGGTGATCATCATCATCGTCATCATGGCAAATGTTAAAGACTCAACCACGTGCCGGGAGTTGTTCCAAATGGTTATCATGGATTAATTTACTTCATCTTCAATAACCCTATGAGATAGCTGCTATTGTTTTCCTCACTTAACAAGCACTGAAGCATAGAAGCTAAGTCAATTGCCCAAAGCTGCTAAATGGCAGAACTAGAATTCGAATCCAGGCATCCCAGCCCCACAACCAATGCACCGTTGCCTCTTGGTGAGTCCATGTGGACTACCAGCCTGTCTTTGGCTACTTGCCCATTGGAGCACAGGCTTACACTTTGACTAGAGAAAGCCGAAAGGGAGAGAGCAAAATGGCAAGCAAAGCCCCAGATCTGTGTGGGTTTGTTTGTTTGTTTGTTTGTTTGTTTTCTGCTGAGCTCTTTCGGGTCAGATATGGAAGAGGTCCTACTTGAAAGTGCCTCTCAGGTCAGCCAGGCACAGCTACCTGCCACGGTTGGTACACCCCTGACCCGCGGGCGCCCAAGTTCACCCTCCCCACCTGCAGAAGACCAATCCAATAAAAAGGCACCGCTCACAGGGCACCCCTTTCTCACTGGAAGACGTGCCATTAGATCCATGTGCCGTGAAGCAGCCTTGCTGGGCTGCTCCAGACCACAGCTTTCAGACCACTCACACATTAAAGCTTTCTTTTTAAAAAAACTCTAAACTATGAATAAATAATGCTTTAATAATATATATATAAGACAACTGGTAATAATGCAAAACGTATACCTGTGTGTATAAACTGGTAGTAAGAGAAAGCTGAAATATCATAGTATTAAAACTAATAATAAAATAAGTTTAAAAAAAACAAACACGGAAGAGTTAAGCTGGAAATATAGCAACTTTTCTTCCCCCCTGTTCCTTTGGCTTTTTGTTTAGGTGATAGCAAGAAGAATAAAAATCTAAAGTTCTCTTTGGTTAATTATACATTTGTTCTAGTGGCCGTAAGGAAACTAAAAATTGTGCCTCTTTTACATTAACATCTCCTCAATGCTCCAGGGATAGCCGTGGGTACCTCTTGACCTCCATATTCCCGCTTAAGTCATGCCCTGTGTCTCTTAGATCAGGAGTGGGCGATATTTCAGGCTTTGTGGTTCACACAAGTAGTCAACTCTGCCGCTGTCATTGGAAAGCAGCCACACAGAATACACGAGCGAACGGGCACGGCTCTGTTCTAGTAACACTTTGTTTATACTCACTGACATTTAAGTCAATGTAATTTTCCCATGTTGGGAAATATTATTTTTTATTTCTTTCCCCCAACTATTTAAAAAATGGTCAAGCCACTGTTAGCTCACAGGCTGTGCAAGAACAGGGAGTGCATTGGGTTTGTCCCAAAGGCTGTTCTTTTCTGACCTAGTGTTAGACTCTAAGCTGCTTAAAGGCAGGACAAGGACTCATTATCCTCATCTTCCCATTATCTAAGGCAGAGTCTGCATCAGAGTAGGCGCTCATAGCCATATCTTAAATGGCAGAATAAACATAAGTAATAATTCTCCCTAGTGAAAACCTGGGTGGAGATCATTATGCTTTTTGCCAATTTAATTTAATCTTAGATATCAATTTCCATGTTTCTAATTATTGCACTCTAACTTCAACAACCTCATTTCTTGATATAGGGCTCATACCCAGATGTGTTTCCTGCCTTTGTACTGGACACCTGGCTCATCTTCCTGTCTATTTTCATAGAATACTGGCTTTTCTACCTTGTACTTTGTGGCATTTGATTTTGGCCTAGTGGTCATATCCCTAAGGCCACCTGCCCCAGATTTTCTCAGGCCACGCTATTGTCAAAGATACATGTATGTGTAATAACATGTCTGGCAGGCTTCAGGTCTCAGGGGCCCACAAGGAGTAGAATGAGGTGTCTCCACTCTCCTTATACACATTGACGTCTTCCGATGTACGTGGGGCTGAGGAAATGGACACAGATAGGTCAGATGGATGCAACACTACAATGGAGTCTCTGCTTGAGAAAGAAAATTGGAAGACTTGCCTGGCCAAACACTATACCATCTGGGGCCCAGGCACCTGAGCTCAGTGTGCTGGCGAAGGGGATAGGTAACACCGATCACCAGTCCCCGGCACAGACACATGGCTCCGTTCCAGGGGCACCAGGGGCACACCCAGATTTCCAGCTCCACCAGCCTTGAGGCTATAGACATGGAGGCAGTCACAGAAATGGGAACAAAGTTTCAGTTCAGAACAGCTGCTCTGTACACTGAAGCCCAAGACTACAGATCTCCAGCTTGGATGGCAGAGTGATCACCCAACTCATGGGAAACACCTGAGTACTCCCCAGAATTCTGAGGGTCAGGGGTTCCATAACACCACATTTCCCAAATAGATATGATCACAAATGTATAAGATTGTGAATTCACAGAATTTCAACCATAGTCCATGCCACTCGATAAGCTTTTGTTAAAACTAGATAACTGAATACCGTCTGTCACCAATATTATGTCTGTTTAGTCTACATAGTATTGAATACCTAAAACTATGCCCTGCATGCAAATGACACTCAATAATAAATGAATAAGAGTTGAGTTTGTGCCTTTTTGGTCCATTCATTGTTTTCCATACATGTGATTTATTATTGAGAATATCTTCTAAAGATGTAAATAAATTAAAAATCAGGGGAAAGTCCTTTGTCCCGTGACCTGATTTATGCTTTAAAACATGTGATCGTTCTTCCTAATGTCATTCCTATGATCCCCTTTCCTTTGAACCTGCAGCTACCATTATCCCTTTGTATAGGAGCTTATAAATTAGACCAGCCCTCTCTGGATAACAATGCTGACAATGTTTGAATATCCATTTAACAGCAACTAGCCCTGGCGTTTTCTTAATGTGCTTTCTCTTGTAATTCTGACAGCTTTATGAATGCTCCAGTAACTTTCAGCTAAATCATGCCCAAGTTTCAATTTCCAGCTTGAAGCCCTGCAGATAGATCCGTAACCATATTATGCTAACAAATAACTGCATCTCAGGTGGATGGTGGAAAATGATCTAAACAAACGTACAAGGTAATAATGTTGGTCTTTAAGCTTGCGCCAGCCCTCATTCACTTATTTCCCCTTCAGTGATCAGAGGCATATTAGGCAATTAAAAATAAAATTGGCAAATGGTGCTGACATGATTTCATTCTTGCTGTTTACTTTAGAAAGGAGAGCATTTCCGGTGAGTCAGTGCTCTCCTGGCAATTTTCTACCGCCACCGCAGAGCACTGGAGGAAAGGGGCAGAAATATGTGAGTGGCTGTATTTCTCAGCCAGAGGAGAAAAGGGATCTTGAAATTATTGTTTAGGGAACTGACTTTGCATTTATGGCTCTGGTTTCCCTATGTCTTAATATCCCCCTATGAAAAATAAGGAACTTTCACCCTTATGGGGTGCCATTAAATATTCTTGAAAAATTCTTAGGTTTCTATTATTTACTGGGCTGCCTTCCATTTATGTAGGGAGACTTGCTTTAAAATGCACTTTTTTATTCGATAAGACTCAGTCTTTCAGAGCTCTCAGGCTTTCATATGTCCAACTGGATCGATTCAAAGTTTTCTATTTTTAAGACAGAGGGGGAAAAAAAGAAACAACAAAGTGTGTTATGAATGACAAATGACTTTCTTTGGGGATCTCTAATTCCCAGCCATGGAGTCTATCAGGAAAATTATTGATAAGTTTCAGGAACATACTGTGATTAGTAAAATGAATTTATAATCTCTGTCCAGTAAAAAATATAACTTCTTCTTTTTCCTAGTGTGGCTGAATTAGAGAGATTCACAGCAACCTCCAGTCTCCCTGCACTGAATCCAGTCCAACCCTGCTCTGCTGTCCTGAGGATGACCTGTCCATCAACAAGGATGTGCTGAACATCCAGGACCACATTATCCTTGTACCAGCAGAGAATGCATCTTCAGTGTCATAGGTTGAATGGTGCCCTCCCCACATACATACATATATATATACACATACACACACACACACACACACACACACATATATATGTGTGTGTGTGTGTGTGTGTATACACATATATACATATACATATACATATGCAAATTCCTAGAACCTGTGATGTCCTTATTTGGAAAAGGGGTGTTTGCAGGTGGAATTAAAGTAAGGAACTCAGAGATCATCCTGGATTTAGGGTACCTAAATCCAAAGATATATATCCTTATAAGAGAACTGGGAGCCCAGCGGGGGAAATTGTGTGGCCCTGCCCACCCACCTGCCGCCCTGCCTTGACACTCGAACCTCTCCCCGCAGAGCTCCAACGCGCCTGGCCCAGCCCCTGACCCCTCTGTCCTTCTCTGGCAGCTTCAAAACCCGCCCTCAGTCCCTCAAGTTGCCTTGGGCTGGTCCCACCTTCTGCGGGCGCCTCACTTTTTCCACCCCATCTCTGGAGCAACGCCCCGCTGCACATGTGCAGGCAGCCTCCTGCAATCGGTCGTGATGTTACGGTGTAATGGACAATTTGAATATACCTCTATTATTATATAGGATGGCAGAGGGATATTTCAGACACATAGACATACAGAGAAAAAGGCAGCGATTACAGTTATGTAGCCTAAAGGTAAGGAACACCTGGAGCCACCAGAAGCTGGAAGAGGCAAGGAAGGGTTCTCCTTGAGACACTTCAGAGGGAATGTGGTTCTGGGAAACATCATGATAACAAACTTTTGGTCTCTAAAACTGTAAAATAATAAATTTCTATTGCTTTTAAGTCACCTAATTTGTGGTAGTTTGTTATATCAGCCCTAGGAAGAGAATATTATCAGGTACCAAGTTCAAAACCTCATTCTTGAAAACATGTCTAGGATTTGATTCTCGTGAATTCATTAGAATCCTTTCTGTTTTGATAAGCAACTCCCCAACTGCAACCACCATCCTCCTACCATGCCTGCCAAAGAGAAAAAAAAAAATCTATTTTTGTATTTACTTTAATCATGCCAGCACATAATGTTACCAAAAGAACATAGTTAAGATTTACTGACAATTTACTGCTGATAATTAAGTTGGTTAATTGTGTCTCTTACCCTGGGGTGGTCCTTCTTGTCCTCTTATTTAGAATAAAAAAGATACTGCTGTCATAATATTTCTATTTGTCCTTTGATGAAGCAACAACTCTGAGAGAGAAGGAAAATCCACAATGATGACATAAGAGAGTACAAAAGACTAATTTCAGCCTGGTCCTGGCCTTGAGCATTTGAGTTTCCATGAATATGTTTATGAAACTGGGTGACTTCCATATATTTCCTCATTATGTCTAGTCATCCACACATTTTAATGTCCCTAGACTCCCTAAAGAAAGCAGCATGATTTGTACCCCTTGGGTGGTGAATAATGAAAGACTCCTTCCCAAGAACACATTATTGCTAAAAGTCAAAGCCCAACAGATATACTTCTGGGAAAGAATAGAAAAATCACCTAATCAAAGAACACTTGACAGCTGGCTAACTGACAAGGATGTCTTCTAGGCCCAACAAAAAAATCAAAACATTGTATAACTGGAAACAAACCACAATTTCTAAGCCACTTAATTGAATTTCCAACGGTTATTCTTTACTTCATTAACAAAATGAAACAAAACAAAATCCTAGCTATAAACAAGGCTATGTTCATCCTCTATACCTTTTGAACAGGACCGTGTAACATGTTCCAAACCTGCCCCTTGCTCTCTATCTCCTCACCTTTGCTCTCACCAGGAATGCCATTCTCACCTCTGCTATGTCTACCTATTGATCTACTCCATCTGGCTAAAATGCCATATCTCCCACAAAGACTCTCCTCAACTCCTTTCCCCAACTATAGCACAGACCTGCCTTTCAGTCCCACACCATGGCTTCTGTCCTCTTCCTGACTCCAGCCTGTAGTTATTTTGGGCTCCTCTGATCATTCTCAAAAGCTGGGAGAACCGAGAGAGAGAGAGAGAGAGAGAGAGAGAGAGAGAGAGAGAGAGAGAAAATGCAAGGACTCTCACTCATTTTTGTGACTTCATATATAGTCCATCATAAAGTCAAAAGAAATAGCCACTGAGATCCAAGGTGGCAGCAGAGAAAGTGAATGTCACACTCACCTCCTCTTAGAACCAAACTGGAACTACAACTAAAATAGAGAGCAAGTAACCTGAATAATGAACTGAAGACTAGCAAAAGAGAAGTCTTATAACCAAGGACTTACTAAAGAAGCCACATCAAAACTGGTAGGAAAAGCAGAGACATGAAAAAGACTGGCCCCATTCTCACAGGTGGTGACTGAGATTCTGGAACATCCATTTATTAAAAATTCTCAGCAAAGTGGGAATAGAGGGAACATACTTCATATAATAAAGGCCATATATGACAAACCCACAGCCAACTCATACTCAATGTGCAAAAACTAAAAGTATCTCCTTTAAGATCAAGAACAAGACAGGGATGTCTGCTTTGACCACTGTTATTCAAAATAGTACTGGAAGTCCTAGCCATAGCAATCAGACAAGAAGAAGAAATAAAAGGTATCCAAATTGAAAAGAAGTAAAACTGTCATTATTTGTAGATGACATGATACTGTATATAAAGAACCCTAAAGATTCCATAAAAAAAAAACTATTAGAACTGATAAATGAATTCAGTAAAGTAGTAGGATACAAAATAAAGATCCAGAAATTAGTTGTGTTTTTATACACCAATAATGAATTATCAGAAAGGGAAACTAAGAAAACAATCCCATTACAATTGTATCAAAGGAAAATAAAATACCTAGAAATAAATTTAACTAAGGATGTAAAAGACCTGTACTCAGAAAATTATAAGACACTGGAGAAATAAATTGAAGAATATACAAATGAGTGGAAGCATATACCATGTTCATGGAAGGAATAATTAACATCATTAAAATGTCCATACTACCCAAAGCAATCTACAGATTCAGTGTAATTCCTATCAAGATACTAATGGTATATTTCATAGAACTAGAACAAATATTCCAAAAATTTATATGGAACCACAGAAGACCCCAAATAGCCACAGCAATCTTGAGAAAGAACAAAGTTGGGGGAAATCACACTAACTGATATCAAACTGTACTATAAGGCCCTAGTAATCAAAACAGACATATACATCAATGGAACAGAATAGAGAGACCAGAAATAAGTGCTTGTTTTTATGGCCAATTAATATTTGACAAAAGGTGTCAAGAACATACAGTGCAGTAAAGAGAGTCTCTTTAATATACCGTGTTGGAAAAATTGGACAGATGAGTGCAATAATGAAACTAGACCACCTTCTTAGACCATAAACAAGAATAATCTAAATATGAATTAAAGACATAAATGTTAGACTCAAAACCATAAAAATCTTAGAAGAAAACAATAGGCAGTAAAATCCTGATATTTCTAATAGCATTATTTTTTGTGATATATCCCCTTGGGCAAGAGAAACAAAAGAAAAAATAATCAAATGGGACTGCATCAAACTAAAAAGATTTTGTACAGCAAAGGAAACCATCAACAAATTGAAAAAACAACCTACTGAATGGGAGAACATATTCACCAAAGATACATCTGATAAGGGGTTAATATCCAAAAATTATAAGTAACCTTAACAACTCAACACCAAAAAATAAATAAATAAATAAACAATCAAATTAAAAAATGGTCAAACCCTTGAGCATTGTATCTTTTTCAATTTCTTTCTTCTGCATCTTATAATTTTCTGAGTACAGGTTTTTTACATCCTTGGTTAAATTTATTTTCAGGTATTTTGTTTTCCTTTTATACAATTATAATGAACACTTCTCCAAAGAGGACATACTGATGAAAAGATATATGAAAAGATGCTCAACACCGCTAATCATCAGAGAAATGCAAATTTAAACCACAATGACATATTACCTCATACCTGTCAAAATGGCTACCATCCACAAATCAACAAACAAGTGTTAATGAGGATGTGTAGAGAAGGGAACCTTTGAGCACTGTTGGTGAAAATGCAGATTGATCAGCCATTGTTGAAAACAGTATGGAGTTGCCTCAAATAATTAAAAATGGAACTGCCTTATGACCCAGTGATTCCACTTCTGGGAATAGTCTGAAAAAAACTGAAACACTAATTTGAAGGAATATATGCACCCTTATGTCTTTTGCAGCTCTATTTACAATAGCCAATATTTGGAAGCAGCCCAAGTGCCCATCAGTAGATGAGTGGATAAAAAAGCTTTGGTACATTTGCACAATGGAATACCACTTGGTCATAAAAATTAAGGAAATCTTATGTTTTGTAACAACATAGATGGACCTGGAGAGTATTATCCTATCTTATATAATAAAAGCCTAATATGCAAATTGACTGAACAGGGGAATGACCAGTCAGTGGGGGGCAGGGCTGGTGAGCGGACAGTGCCAGGCCAGCCAAGGCAGGTGCTAGCAGGCAGAGGGAGGGGACGGTGATCGGGGGGCAGCGGCGACCAGTGGTGGCAGAGGGATGATTGGGGGTGGGTCTGGATATTCCCCAAGGGCTCCTGGTCTGTGAGAGGGCACAGGCTGGGGTAAGGGACCCCTTCTGAGTGCATAAATTTTTATGCACCAGGCCTCTAGTGCTAAATAAAATAAGCCACCTAGAGAAAGACAAGTACCATATGATTTCACTTATATGTGGAATCTAATGAACAAACTAAACTAACAACCAAAATAGAAGCAAACTCATAGACACAGAGAACAGACTGACAACTGTCAGAGGGGATGGGGTTGGGAGTCTGGGTGGAAAAAGTAAAGGGAGTAAGCAAAACAAATAAACAAACAAACAAAAAGATACAGACAACAGTATGGTGATTACCAGAGGGAAGGAGGTGTATATGGTGATAGAAGGAGACTTGACTTGGGGTGGTGAACACACAATACAATATGCAGATGCTATATTATAGAATTGCATACCTGAAACCTATATAATTTTGTTACCAATGTCAACCCAGTAAATTCAATAAATTTTTAAAGAGAAAAAATAGCTACTGAATGAAACAAAGCCAAACAAAATTAATGAACAGTCCAGGGAATTAATGAACCTGGATACCTTTTCCCTCATCCAACACATCATGAAGGATTTAAAAGAAAGTATTCAATCATCTCTTATTTTCTTTCCCATGAGAATAGTGTGGGCCAGCCTGGGCTCTCCTCCATGGTCTGTGTTCCCCAGGGCCACCAGCAATATCTCATCTTTTCCTTTGTACTCACACTGCCACCACCCTTTTCCTCCCAAACATTTTTAATAATGGTGTTCCTGATCTAGAAGGCAAGATTCCATTTCTTAAAGCAAAATTTGTTGCCATGTTCACTCACCTGTCTATTACCTATCTGACCAAATCAAGTTGAAATCCCTGTCTTGTATTTAAGGCCTTCCACTGCCTTGCTTTGGCCAGCTTTTCCAGACTTTTAGCTAACTACTAGAGACCCAGTGCATGGAATTCATGCATGGGTAGGGTCCCTAGGCCTGGCTGGCGATCAGAGCCAATCTGCGAGGTGACCGGCAGGGCAATTGGGGCCCCTCCATTGGCACCCACCTTGGCTTGCCTGGGGGCCTGCAGACTGGGGCCTGCAGAATGAGTGTCTGCCCCTGGTGATCAGTGCACGTCATAGCAACTGGTCATTCCGCCGTTCAGTCGATTTGCATATTAGGCTTTAATTATATAGGATTTCCCTTAGGAAACGCTAGGCTTTAGTCAAACTAAACATCATTCACTTCCCAAATATGCCAGAACCCTCCCAGCTCCTTATATCTACTCAGGCCAACTCATATCCACCTCATCTGGCAGGTGATATGCACACCTATCCTTCAAGTCCTATCTCAACCTTGATACCTTCCCTAAGCACTGCAGCCAAGAAAGTTTCTGACCTTTACGTATTTCCTTTATAGCACCTTCATCAGAGTTGCCTGATTCCATTTAAGAGCCATTCTCTGAGGCCTACCCATCCTCAGGTGCTGTGTCAGCCACAGGCTTGTCTCATCCACCCTCCCAGGCTTCTTCTCAGTGCCTCTCCCCCAAGGGCCTAGGCAGAGCACATTCTCTGTGAATATTTGCTAACAAAAGAATAAGAGCAAATCATGTATTTGTTCTTACAAAAAGTGAGCTTTGATTACTGAAGAAAGAATAGAATCTATACAAGAAGAAGTTAGTCAACAGTCCTAGTGTATAAACACCATCATTGTGCCTTCTCACTGCCCTTGGAGAAATGATAATGCGGGAAGACAGCGGACCCTCCCCAGCCATGGCTCCCATATGTGGGGGCTTCCTTGCCCCATGATGGGGTATGAAATATCACACGCCCTACCCCACCCCCTGCCTCTGTACCCTCACCCCCTTTATGGCAGAGGATAGAGGAAAGGGAGGGCTGGGAAGAGGGAGACAGGATCTGATAACAAAGCCAGTCAAGCAACAGATCTAAATAAGCATGTGGTGAACCCCAGGAGGTGCAGAGGCAGCAGCAGAAACACCAGGAATGTCTGCCCCTCGGCTGCCCTTTGCTAGTTCCGTGTCTCCAAGGAGGTCTGCCATTTGAGGTTGGTCTGTGGCCCCAAGACTCCTCTCTGACCTCCTTATCACCATGGGATCTCACAATCTAGACTCAAAATTCTCTCCCACTGACAGCTCAGCAGGGCCCCCAGGCCAGCCAGACCAAGGTGGTGGTTGCATCCAGCTATTTCAGACCTTGAGCAAAGGCAGTGGAGACAGGACCCACATCCTGTGTGGGCAGCGATGGTGGAGAGAGCAAAGTGACAACAGAGCAATTATGGGGAACTGGGCCAAATACAAGGCAAAGGACTTACACGGGGTGTGGAGGGTCCAAGGGTTTGCCATGTGATGTGGGATCAGAACCGAAAGTCTGAGAGTAAGTGCAAGATCTGCCTCCTGGGAGAATAGTATCCTCTCCTCAGCCACACCCACCACCACTGGGTGAGGAGGCACCAGCCGGTGACACAGGGGTCACAGCTCCTTAGTTTCTCACCATCAGAGTCCAGTTTCCACCTGAAAGGGCATTGCAGGTGAGCTGGGAGACAGGTCTATGGAGAAGATGGTCCAGCTCTGCTGCCTGAGGAATTCTGCTGGACAAGGGGGAAGAGAGAGAGAAGGCCTCGAAGAAGAAATGCCGACCATTGGCATATGGCCAATTGGGGAGGGCTCAGCCATGGGAGGGAAGGAAGAGCAGGGAGAGCTGAGCATGGCCAGGGTGCAGGACAGTCCACACGTTTCCGGAGGAAAGCAGCACTTCCTCACACTGGGTGAGAAAACAGAATGCTTCCTGGTCACAAAGGAAGGTGTGGCCAGCGGGCAGAATAGCTGGGGAGAGGTGACGTGGGCCTAAAAGGTGGAAGTCACCCTAAATCGGTTCCAGGGCCCAGAGGAGGAACTGGCTCAGCGGGCCAGTGTGTTCCAGACTTGCCTGGGACATTTATTAAAATGCAGATTACTACCACAGAGATCCTGAGTCTTTAGATCTGGAGTTCAGTTCAGTTCAGAGCTACTGAAACAGAAGAATATGGATAAATGGAACCTGGTTAGGCCATCGCAACAAACATAACAATAGTGGCGATCATGAGGATACTTACCACACGATTTCCAAGCACTGTTGCAAATAGCATGTTACTCACCTGGCCTACACATCCGTCTTATTATTCCCATTTTAAGGAGGAGGAAACTGAGACGCAGAGCGGCGAAGGCCCTTGTGCAATGTAGAGTGGCATCATTAGATGTGATCCCACAAAAGCAGTCACGGAGGCCGGTGCTCTGAACCACTCTGTCCTTCAGCTCCTTGAAGTTACAGACAAGTCCTTGGCTTTCCACAAGGCCAGGGCTGTGCCCTCCCTGTGCAGCGGCTCTGGGTTCACAGTGCTCTCTTCACCTGCGCTCACTTCCTCCTCATTCCTACCCAGCAGGCGGGGAGAGAGGCGGGGACCAGGTTCCGGAGGTCCAGAGCTTTGTCCAGCCGGGTGGAATGCGGTGGAACCATCAGCACCGCCTCTTTGCTCCGCTTTCTCAGCTTACTTGCTGAGAAAAACCGACACTTGCACCGGAGAGTGTGCTGGGTTTTCTTCCTGACGTTAATCTCAACAGGTCTCTTACCTCCTTAGGCCAATCGATTGTGCAGACCTGACAGCAAATGGCACAGGAATTAAGCAACCAGAATCTAGAGATTAAACCAAACCCTGCGTATCTAGGTCAGTCACTTCCCCTGGTTTCTCAGCTGCAATTTGTGTGGCTTCCCCCTTGGCCTGCCTCTAGGATTCCTTCCCATTCCAATGCATTTTGCTGAAACCCTTGGTTTTCCCTCGGGTTTCTGTCCTGGGTCTCTCATCTGGATGTTCCCTCTGCAGGCCTAGCCCCCACATGACCTGAAGGAACTTAAATGTAGAGGCAATTCCATCGGGAATTCATGCCTCTTTGGGGCAGCTGTAGAATTAGAGGAGTAACACTGCACTTGGGAACAAGAGCCCTGTCTTGGGAGCCTGTAAAGCCACTCCTCGGTGCCTCCGGGGATAGCGGGAATGCCAACATGAAGGCTGAATAACAGCGCGTATGATTGTTTTTTTGTAAATAGCAAAGCACCGTCATTTCCTATAGCCCAATAAATTCTCTCCAAGGCCAGGCCAGTTTATCCAAAATTCAAACTCTCCAGGATGTGGATGGAGATGTGCATTGTCTCACCACCTTACACCTGCTCAGAGAAGGTCACTGAGTCGAGGTTTAAAGGCCTCCCCAGTGCTCGGCTGTGAGAGGCCACATCAAAAGGAGAAGTGGGCCAGGAGACTTTCAACACCTTTCTTCAGGGTTAACCTGTCCTTGAACAGTCGGAGGGGTGGGGGGGAGCTAGGAGGAGTGTCATTTTTACCTAAATATGGTAAACTGGAAGACAGGTTTATGACTAGGAGGATCCCAGAGACAGGCCTGTCCCCACAAACACAAAGGCAGGACAAATTGGCCAATTTCATTCCAGTGGCACGTGGGATGCAAAGCCAGGACACAAATGATAATGACGCTTGGAGCGCTAGCTCATGACACATCAGCACAGGCAGCAATTGGAGAACACCTGTGCCCAGTGTAGATGGCGCTTTGAATGTTTATTAAGCTGCTCTGGGGCTGCTGTTTATTTCCTAACAACAAAATTGTCTCATGAAGTTTTCCACCATTGCACATATGAGACCGGAATGTGAATATTAATGAAATAAAATGATACACCCTCCAACAAAACTTTATTTGTAGATTTTATTTTCTGCTTACAGGAACATTGATGTCAGTGCTAAGGTCTTTGCTGCATTTAAAGTGCCTCTTTAAAAATCTCATTTCGAGTGCCTATTCCATTAATGTTTTGTAGTTTTTAGCGTTGTTCCTGTGAGTCTTGGTTGTTTGCTTCCCCGTTTTCAGGGAGGGGTGGGAAGAGGGACAAATGGAAGCAGAGTTCTCGCTACGGAGAGGGCAGTGTATACATAACCAGGCAACCGGACAGGACGAAGTGGGCAGAGCCCTACAAGACAAATTCTTGTTATGGCAAATATCAATTCCTTATTTTTATCATTTTCTGTATTTATAACCTCACCTTATTCTAGAATGGATTTTAAGTGGCCTCAAGAAATTGTTTATTTTGGTGGTTGACTAAATAACCTCTTGGAGTTCCCAAATCTTTGGCCAAATGACTCAGGCTTCCTGGGAGTGAGGTAAGGCATGGAGCCAGGTTCTCAAACTAGTTCAGATGACCAGGTTATATCCGTTCAAGGACTCCTAAAATATGAAATTGACAATTTGGCTGGAACGATCCCAGAACTGGGGTAAAATACTCCATCACACAGAACCCCTGAGGGAAACCCAATCATTGGACTTGACAGCTCCTTTCATCAGAGCTCCTTGGGGGTTTGGGTGGTGTCTCACTACACACATTCTTACAGTTCAAGACGGCAAGGAGTCTTAGTGGGGACCACACCTTCCCTGCAAGCTTTTTGCAGAAAACCAGGACAAAGAGGGCAAGAGCTCACAGCTTCATGAGGCCAAGCATCCTCACAGAGCTCCTGTAGCAGAGTAAAGCCTTGCTTCATCATGACCCTGGAGGAAGGCCTGGAAGCCCCGAGTGCACAGCTGAGATCTAGTACCACATAGCTGCTATAGTACAGGGCTCCATAGAGAGAAGAAAATGTCCAGGCAGCCAGGTTCCTACCCGGGCACCCTTTGAGAACAAGATGGCAGAATGTTGTCCCTACATTGCAAGCCAAATACCAGTAGTTTCAGTGGATATCAGAACCAATCCATTTGTGCTGCACAACTTCTACAGAGAAAGAGAGCGAAGGTGCAAGGGTGATGAAGGGACAGGCGGGGAGGCAGTCATGGCTGGGAGCAGTCCTCCAACTCTGTGTGGCCATCTGCACCAGCATCCCAGCCCACTGGCCAATCAGAATGTAAAGGAGCCTTAGAAGGTGGAGGCAGGTCACAGCACAGCCCATCCCACTGGGGCCCGGGCCCTTCCCCCAGCCACTAACCTTCAAGTTCCATGAGCAGAGGAGTGACTGGTCTGTGTTGTTCAGGGTTGGAACTTCAATAATAGAGTTACTGGCATTTCATAAGTGGTCAGTAATATCTGTTGACTAAATGAGTGAAGAGAAACATAAAAGATGATGTCAGCGTACCTTCAATGGACTTACATATGGTCTGGGAAAGGAAACTCCAAGCACTGGATCACAGAAATCAAGTGATATCAGTTTCTAGGGGTGGACATGAATCCTGAGTCAGCCCAGCGGGGCCACCAGAGGAGGGTGGCAGTGAGCAAGGTGAGGGGAATCACATGGTGTCACTAAGAGAACCCCAATGAGTTCACAATGAGTCCTTAAATCTTGGCCTTGAAAGGATCTTCAATGTCATCTCCTCCATTCTGCTTCTCAATATAAGAAGTCCTTTTATTTTCTTTTTTTAATATTTTTTAATTGATTTTGGAGAGGAAGGGAGAGGGATAGAGAGATATAAACATCAATGATGAGAGAGAGTCATTGATCGGCTGCCTCCTACACGTCCTCCTGGGGATCGAGCATGCAACCCGAGCATGTGTCCTTGACCTGAATCGAATCCAGGACCCTTCAGTCAGCAGGCCGATGTTCTATCCACTGAGTCAAACCAGCTAGGGCAGGAGTCCTTTTCTGTAAGACTCCCTGAGCAAAATAGGATGCAGTAAAGTCACTGACTGAGGGCAGTTTTTAGGTTGCAAATAAAAGGTAAATGAGCCTCCTCCTCCTAATCCTTGAGTATAATCAGGAGTGTTCTCAGAAAGAAGGGTATTATCTGTAGAATATTTGACTCATCCGTTCAACAAATATTTACTGAGTCCAGGACCTCTGAGCATATAACAGTAGGCGAGATCTAGAGTCTGGCCTCCAGGACTCAGGCGCCACTTGCGTTTGTAACACCTTTCAGAGTTTACAGAGCATTTTTATTTGATCAGATGGCCACAGAAGGGGGTGCTAGTAATACTGCTTTGGGCTATACCCCAAAGAGCCTTGTTGAAAGAAACTTCATGGTGGGGACCCTCCTGGGGTCCTAAAACTTAACCACCCATCGTGCCTCAAAGTTCCCAAAGGGCAGCAATCATCAGCACCGTCTATTGCCAAGTTTCCTCCTTGGCTTTAATCCTTCAGATCAATAAAATAATTACTGCTATAGTCTGAAGGGTTTAAGTTTTCTGTTTATTCTTGTTGATTTCCAGTCAAGTTTTAAAGTTTACTTTTAACTTAATGATTTTTATGGAGAGATTTTTATGGTCCATAGGATATTTTTGGTTTTATGTTAGTTTTAAGGAAAGATGAGAATATACTTTTATCTGATTTTCTTTTCTGGCCTGCAAATCTTCATTTGACAATGTTTGCCAAGGGTGTGTGTGTGTGAGTGTGTCTGTTCTGGTGACCAGTATATCCACGAAGGTGTGTTTGCTACAAGAAATAGAAATCCCCTTTGTCAAAGAAAAATTTGCGAGTTTGAGGAAATGAGGGCAATTCAAGGCCTGCGGGTGGAGATGGACTTCACCGGGGAGACGAGGTGCGGTAGGGGCAGACAGTCTGTCTGGCTGCTGGCCTGTGACTTTGGCCTCTTACCTTTCCCGCACTCTGAATTTCTCATCTGCCCCATAAGAAAAGGATGTCGGGATTCTGGGCAGTGTGTACAAGCCCTGGGTGTTCAGTGGGCATGGGTGCCCACAGGCAGGGCTGCAGGGGAGGCAGCAAGCCCCCGAGACCGGCTTTGTGTAGGTGAACAGGCGCTTCTGCCGTGATGACACCCCTGAACAAGCCTCTGGCATGTCATGAGCGCTGAGCCGCGGGCATTCACTAAAGGGGCACGAGGCTCGTCTCAACCTCAGAGAACGAAAAAGAGCCTTTAAGACCCAGGGGCCCGTTTGGTAAGCAAGGTCAGCCCCGGGGAGCAGCTAGCACCCACCATCTCACTTATCTAACCCAGTGATGTGTTCGCTCCACGACAAACTCCCCGTGTGCGCCCCTCGTCTTCCTCAGCCTTCAGGCAGGTGGTGAAAGGGGATGGCTGCCCAGCTCTACACTCTTCTCCGATATTTTACACCTCCCCTTCTCACTCCCCCACCCCTGCTGCTCAAGGGGGCTCGCAGCTTGTCTAAGTAAGAAAACCTCTAGCACATTTTGGGAGAGTCCAGCTCTGTACTGACCGTCACAATACGGGTTTCCATCCGCTCCCTCATCATGCTGGACCAGCCTGGCCTGGAAGGCAGTTTGCAGGGGGTCCCGACTTCCGCTGGCTGCTGCTTCTGTCCCATGGAATAAACCAGGCCTTTCCGCCTGAGCTCCAAGTGCCCCCAAGGGCCCCGCTCCCATCCCAGCCCCAGGCCCAATCCACCCTCTCCCCAGTGCTTCTGCCCCAAGCTGCTGATTCACTCCCCTGGGTTCCCCAGCACTCTCCCCCACTTTCCCACGTCCCACGGGTCTGAATGTGTTTTGAGAAGAGGTTTCTTTTCCCTTTTTTTCACTTTGTCCCCAGCCTTCTTTGGGAACATCCTAGTATTTACCCATCTCTTGGCAGCCATTTAAAAAAAATTATTTACATTTCTTGCCTTGGTTTTCCAAGTCATAATCCATCTTACCCTCTAAGACACACCAGTCCAGGGTAGCCCTAGCAGAGGGTCTTATTTTTAACACCACTTGGGCCTTCCATTTCTCTTCAGCATCTTAGGACCTCAAAACACAACTGGGGCCTGGTCAGTTAGGCAAAGCCACTTTACTATGCGGTGGAAGACTCTCTATTCAAATCCCAGCTCTGCATTCCCTGAAAGCACAGGCTTGAGTCTGTGTCATTCTCATCTTATCCGCACCCCCACAGCCCAGCCCGCCACTACTTGTCCACCCGCCAAAACACAGCCTCTGTCCTAACTGTGTAGGCCGCCGGGCGTGCACCGGCCTCTCTGTCCGGTTTCTCTGTGTCTTATCTTTGCAGGGAGGCTGGGCTGCACTCCAAGTCACCCTGACATTCGGAGAAGGGATCCTCCCTCTGCCTTCCACAGACTTCTCCCTGATCACTCCTGCTCCCTCTCCCCGCCCCCGGCCTCTCAGCCTCCACTTCACTCTCTTAAACTCCAGATCATCCCCTCTGCAGATTCCCTTGTCTTCTGGTCACTCTTGACCACCCTGCAAGCACAACCACCTATTGGGGCTTTCGGGACCCAGACTCTTAAAAATGCTTGCCCATTACCAGGGCCTCAGCCAGTCCCCCCTCTCCAGGCAGGAAGAGCCGTGGAAAGGGAGCAGAGGCCAGACTTCAACCCTGACTTGTGCCAGAGTGGGCTGCTAAGGTTCACAACCCTAAACAGCAGCTCTGCCCAAGGCACAGACTTTGACTATTAGACGAGGGAGAGACAGTAGAGAGTGGAGTTCCCAAGAAGTGGAGGAGTGTTCCCAAAGTCATTCAACAATTAGGGGCCAACTCAGAACTAAAACCCATGTGTCCTGGATCCCAGCCTTGGGGTCCTTGCGCTATTCCACAAATGCCAGTGATAATGGGTCTCCGCTGACGTCATTAGCATGCAAAACTCGCATTTAAATGAACAGACTCAGCGGGCCTCAGTCAGATTCAAGTACATTTAGCAGCATAAGCTGGGGGGTGGGATTTCCAAGCTTCCCATTTACGGATTACATCATCCACAGCACCCGTTCCAGCACCCTGAGCTCCATGGGATAATTAAGGGGGGGGGGGGTGCGTTTATTGTATTGAAGGAGGGGAGAAGAAATGAGGACAGAAATGGAGTAGAGAGGACCAGATTTTCATTTATGTTTTTGTCTTAATTTTGATGTAAATGTAAAATGCCTTCCAATTTATTTTATATTAAGCCAATTAAGTGTCATCTATTTGCTCTTAGAAAAACAAGTTTCTAAACTGCTATCTCTTATGCTCTTTTCCTAAGTCAAAACATCTGTCTTTGTTTTGGGGCTTGGGATTTTTTCCCTTGTTTTTCTTTCTTTCTTTCCTTTTTTTATAATCCTCAAGACAGCCACCCCAACGCCACAGTGTCATTAACCCAGTGGCAGCCTGACTGCTGGCTTTTTACCATGGCTCCCGCAGCTGTCACCAGCCCATTGTCCTGCCCCGCAGAGAGGTCAGCAGAAGCTGTAACTCATGGGCTGTGGCATTTGAGGAGATACCAGGGAGCCATCATCCAGCCTTTCAAAATAGGCAAGAAATCTAAATGCTGAGAACTTTGATGTGGCAAGGAACCAGGGAATAGTGAGGCTCCTGATGTTCCTGCTGCTCCAGGCACCCCCCATCCAAAGGCCTGAGACAACTCAGGCATCTTGTAATCTGGAAGCAGCCTTAGCTCCTTCTAAGGTGAACCACAGTAGCACCTACTAGGTGCCTGGTGCTGTGCTGGTTGCTCTACCCACAGTGTCTCTCATGATCTCCCTTACATTTTTTTCAGATGAGGAACCTGAGGCTAAGAGAGAGAAAGTGATTTCTTTAGAGGTGACATCACCCACAAGAATACGTTCACCTAAGGTAAGCTTGTTACAGATAAATTAAGATTGAGAAGGGCCTACAGAGCAGAGTGAGGCTATTAGAAAATGAAAGAGGGAAGGAAAAAAGAAGAAATGACCCCATTATTTGGGCCAAAATTCAGGCTCCAGTCCTCTAATAACTTGAACTTGACCCCATCTTGTGTCCAGGTGCTTAACCTAGCCCTAAATGAGGCATCAAGTGACCTGAAGCTAAGCAGCTACCCTTCCAACCCCTCTAATCTGGTTTGCTCACCTGTGAGCACATGGCTTCCTCTTTAGGACCAAGATTTTCTCTGTCCAGTGTTGCACTAGCCTCTCAACTCCTCTCTTCCCACACCTCCGGGAAGAGAGAAAACTTCCCATTTGGGGGCTATTGACAACTAGCCCGAAGGCTTTATCCCAGATGGATCTGCATCTTGCAGGCCACCCAGGACAGACCAGTGATATCCACATTTTCAACTCACCCAGACCATCTGCTCACTTGGCAGTAACACTGTCCTCTGTGTCTGTGCTGAGGGACCACTTAAGAAAATGCTTCTTCAGTAACTAAGCCCTTTCGTAAGAATTTAAGATGGATCCTTATTATCATTAACTGGGCCTGGTAGCCCATAAAACTAGGGGTTTCCAATAGAATCCTAACTCCATAAAAACAAGGAAGAATTAGGAAAAAATAGTTTTTTCACTTCCTACATACCAACTAAGTCACTGCATAAGTCCAGTATCAGAACAGCACAATTACCTAGTTCATTGATTCCCATAAGCACTTATTGCCTCTGCGTCAGACCCAAAATTTTGTGATAAACTTATCAAGGGATACAGCTATGATAAGAGGAACTGGAAACCCTTCAGGCAGGTTCAAGGAAAAATAAACGGTTTTTGTTAGCCTAACTTGGAGGATTTTATTTGCTGAGTAGACATTACTCTCATTGGAGAGGTTGTGGAGAAGAGTGAAAAGAAGTAAACAAAAATACTGTCCGATGTAGAAATTTGATTGTTGTGCTGTATGATTTATGATGCATCCTCACTTCTAATAAATACCTCAGAAAACTTTTGAGAAAATCAGTTTTTTCATCAATGTGTTTTGAGTTTGTGTTTTTGTGTGTTTTTTTCATGGGAATAGATACGTTGAAATGCTATGTTGGCAGAGATTGTTAAGGAGACCCAGCTACAGGTATTTACACAAAATGAGATCAAAATGGTTCCTGACCTCAAGATGCTCATGATCTGGTAGGACTGGTAAGACAATAAAAGGATAGCATTGATACAGGGAAGGCTTTGGTCAGCACCCAAGTTAGGTACAAAGTCAAAGCAGTTCAGAACAGAGCAAGACACTATGACACTGTCATTTTGACATTGCTGGTTTTATATCACATGCACCACCTCACTACTGATTCTTCTTGCCCCATTTGGTGAAGTTGAAGGCAGGGAGAACAAGGAATAGTGTGAGGATGTCTCTTTTGCATCTTACTTGATATGCCCTGAAAATGTCTGGTTGTAAAGATAGTATAAGATAACTCATTTTAATAATTCTATCCATTGGAATGGAGTGACTTTTCAGCATTATACCAAAACCAGAAATAATAAGGAAAAAGATTAATTGACTATGGTATCACACATAAACACACATATACACAAACGCAAGTTTTTAAAAATCTGGAAAAATATTTGCAACATATATCACAGATGGTCATTTGCTTTTTAAGAAAATTGGTTTAAATTTACCTTGATTTTGCAGTTGGAGTCTTACCAAACTCTTCCCTGCTTCAGTATAACAATGGTTTATTCAAATCATTAATAAAAACAGATACAGCTGAGAAACTGTCATTGATTGACAAGAGGAGACAATGAAGAAATGCAATGTGGGATCCTGGACAGCATCCTGGAACAGAAGGACATACACCTCAATAAGAAAAAGGACAATGGATATGTACATATAATTCAAAAGAATAAATAAATGTGACCAAATAAATAAGAAAAGATCTCCAACCTCACTAATAATAAAAAATTTTATATATAATACATATTATATAATATATATTTACACACACTTTGGATTAACAAAGACAAAAGCAATCAATGATATCACTTGTGATACTGATATTAATGGTAAAATTATAAAATCATCCACTTTTCTGTATTTATGCCTTGACTATGCTGCTAGTATTGTCTAATGGAGACTAGTTTAAGCTACTATCACCTGTCACTTGGACTAGTACAATAGACTCCTAACTTGTCAATATGAATTCATTCTTTCTTGTTTTTTGGTTCTCTCTGCTCAGCCAATGTTATCTTTTCAAAACACAAATATGATCCCTAAGTCTTGCTTATACCTCTGCTCGAGGTTGGAATAACAATAAAACTTACATAAGACCTACAGATTCATCTACAGCTTTCTACCCATATCTCCAGCTTTATCTCGCACTGTGCTCCCCTTCACTTTCCACTCCAGCCACACAAGCCTTCCTCAACTCCTTGTCCTGCCATATTTACCTAGTTGGTGGCTGAAGAGCTCTTAAATACCCTTTTAGTCTAATTAACTCATACTTAACCTTCAGTCCTTATCTGAAATGTCACTTCTTCCAAGAAGCCATCCTTGAATTCCTCAACTAGGCCAAATCCTCTCTGTTGTACTAACAGTTCTATGTATCTCTCATTAGCAACATATCAGACACCACTAGGGCAGGGACCACATCTGGTGTTGCTCACCACTATGTCCTAAGTACCTAGCACACAGTATTTAACACATAGTAGGATCTCAATAAATGTTGAATGAATTATGACGCTTTCTACAGAACAGTTTGACAACATATGTCAAAATTTTAAATATGTATATTCTTTGGGAATAATAATCTACTTTGGGAAATTTATTTTTCCTTATTCTGTTACACACACACACACACACACACACACACACACACACACACACGTGAGTCCTGAGCTTTTCTACTTTTTTGAGTATGTGCCTATTACTTAGAAACAAACAATGAAAATAGTTTCATTCTTGGGAAAACCTAAGTTAATGGTGTCTTACGTAAGGGTCCCAGCAAAGTGTCCCAAGATTAAGCAGTTGCATCAAAGGGAGAACATCAAAATATCACTGACCTTCAAGAGACTGCCCCCAAGTTGCTGTGACAGGGGGTCATGTCAAAGTCAGAGCAGGCAGAGATTTTCAACTAGGGACGAGGGATTACAGAGGGATACCTTCAGAAAGAGGTAGCATGTTACAAAGAAGAGTTCGTGTTTACACAGATGAGGAAGAGGCAAGGCTGGGAAGACTGTGTCAGGCAATGAGATCAGCACAAAGAGAGGAGATGGGCAGGTGCAGGGCAAATAATGTGCTCATGCGGCCCAATATGTGGATAACAGAGAAGCAAGGTGCAAGACAGAAAAGGCAGGCTGGGGCCAGATGACATAAATTTCAATGGCTGGTGGGAAACAATCAGGAAAATTTAAGTGGAGGCTAAGTGTGGCAGGTTTCATGCTTTTTTATTTTTTCATTTCTTTTTTTGAGATGGTCAAAGATGCTATTACACTTAGTGCAGCAGTGAACATCCTTATATATTTCTTCAGGCACAAGCTTAGATATAATTGTAAGGGAAATTCCTAAATATGAAATCGATGTATGAAAGGATAGGCACATTTTAAATGTTGAAAGATTTTCTGAAATTGCCCTCTTAGATGTTGTATCAATTTACATACCTCAAAAATGTATAAATGTCTGTTTCCCAAACACCCTGGTCAAACATAGGTTGTCAAAAATACATTTTGCCCTAGCCGGTTTGGCTCAGTGGATAGAGCATCGACCTGTGGACTGAAGGGTCCCGGGTTCGATTCCGGTCAAGGGCACATGCCTGGGTTGCAGGCTCAATCCCCAGTAGGGGGCGTGCAGGTGGCAGCTGATCAATGATTCTCTCTCATCATTGATGTTTCTATCTCTCACTTCCTCTCCCTTCCTCTCTGAAACCAATAAAAATATATTTTTAAAAAATACATTTTAAGAAACTCTAGATATTAGATGGAGAAATGCAGTTTTAATTTACATTTGCTTATTGTATGGGAACCTAGCATCTTTCCAACTGTCTTAGCACCGTTTGCGTTTCCTTTGGTGAGTTCCAGGCAACCCCCAGCTCTGCGGTTTCACTTTCCACAGTTTCCGTTATCTAGGATCACTGCAATCTGAGAATATTATAAGGAAAAGTCCAGAAAGAAACAATTTATAAGTTTCAATGCATCCATTTTGAGTAGTGTGATGAAACCTCAAGCTGTCCCTCTCCCTCCCACTCTGGATGGGAATCATCCCTGTGTCCAGCAGATCCACACTGTACACGCCACCTGCCCATTCATCACTTAGTAGCTCCTCGGTTAGCAGATTGACTGTAATGGTATTGCAGTGCCTGTGTTCAAGTGACCCATATTTTACTTAATAATGGCCTAAAAGTGCAACAGTGGTGATGCTGGAATCTCAAATACGCCAAAGAAAAGCTGTAAAGTGCTTCCTTTAAGTGAAAGGGTGAAAGTTCCATGGTTTCAGGCACCACTGGGGGTCTTGCAATGTATCCTCTGGGGATAAGGGGGATTATTCTCTGCATTTGCTCCTGTCCTTTGCCAATTTTTCTGTCAGACTGTTGATCTTTTTCTTATTGATTTGTAGGAGGTCTTTTTCAATTTTAACAAATTTAGCCCTTTGTTTGACATATTTGTTAACAATATTTTCTCTGTTTATGATTTTGATTTTATTTATGTTTCCTACCATGCAGAAATGCTTGGTTTTTAGAGCCAAACTTATCCATCTTTTATGTCTCTTAAACTTATCATGTTTAGGACATTCTTCACCCCAAGATCATTAAAATTTCTCCCTCATTTTCCCCTAAAAATGTGCTAGTTTAATTTTCATGTTGATAGTCCATCTGGCACTAATTTTGGTGTAAAGAGTTAGGAGAAATACAACTGTATTATTTTCCAGATGGCTACCCAATTGTTCCAACACCGTTTATTGAATTGTAAATGTTTCCCCACTGATTAAGATATGCAACCTTTATCAATACTGAATTCTCATTTAAGTATTGGGACCAGTTTCTGAATCTATTCTTGTCTATTGTTCCACTTGTTTATTCATGTACAGATGTTAACCTATATTAATTACTATCCTATATAATAAAAGGTTAATATACAAATCGACCAAACGGCAGAAAGTCTGGTCGCTATAATGTTCAACACAGGAACTGCCCCCTGGTGGTCAGTGCGCTCCCACAAGGGGAGGGCCACTCAGCCAGAAGCCGGGGTCTCCGCGGCAGCACTAAGGATGTCCGACTGCTGGCTTAGGCCCGCTCCCCGCGGGGAGCAAGCAAAGCCATCAGTTGGACATCCCCCGAGGGCTCCCGGACTGCAAGAGGGCTCAGGCTGGGCTGAGGGATCTCCCCCCACAAGTGCACGATTTTTGTGCACCTGGCCTCTAGTCACTTTATAATGATATTAATATCTTTTAGGACTAGTTCTCCCTTTTCATTCCTCCTTTTCAGGATTTTCCTGGAATATTCTGGCATATTTATTTTTTCATAAGAACTCTCGAGTCAGCTTGCCTGGTTACCAAAAAATATGAAAAAGCCCTGTTGGTATTTTTATTGAGGCCCTATTATATTTATAGATTAATTTTGGGAGAATTGGCAGCTTTGTAATAATTTGTGCTCCTGGCCTTTCCATTTACGAAGTCTTTTTGAGTGTGTCCTTCATTAGCATTTGAAAGTCTAACTCACATAGGTCTCAGTGTGCATGCCACACTGTATGAAGATTATTGGTCAGACAGTTAGGAGAGGAACAAAGCTGGATGTGGGATGTCAGTTAAGAGAGCGCTGGGGGAAGAAGTGATGAGCGACTGAGCTATACGAAGGCAGTCGAAGTCAAAACAGCAGAATATTGTACTTACTGGAAACTGGAAGCAAGGGAGAAAAAGGAACCAAAGCCTTCTCTAGATTTTGAGAGTAAGGGATGGGGAGTTTGGGGTGTGTATTATTAGAACAGGGAAAGAAAAAGAAGAACGAAATTATGAGCAGAAAGATGATATATTTAGCTTGGGAAGTATTGGCCTTCAGGTACCAGCAAGATGTCCAGGTGGAAATGTCCCTCAAGCAAGTGGAAATAATTGTCTGGAGATACAGACACAGGCTTGGAAGGTAAACCCGTGTAGTGTGAGTGAAAACTCTCCGGGGAGGGACGTTAGCGAGGAGGAGGGCAAGGGCAAAACCCTGGGCACAATCTTGTTTGAGGAGAAGAAAAGGCAGCAAAGGGAGCCAGGAAATAGGCAGCCCGAGTAGAGGAAGAAACAGTCTAGCGGAGACTCAGGGAGGGGAGCGGGCCGGAGGGGAGAAAAGACCAAGAGCTGAATGGAAACACTGCTGTACTTCCCACTCACGAGAGCCCTCACAAGTTTGCATGAGTGACTGGTCATCTGAGGTTCAAGTCTCTACCTTATTACGTAGGCTTGAGGCAAATCAGTTAAGTTCTCTGAACTGCCGTCTTCTCATCTGTAAAATGGAGATGATAATGGCACCCATGTCATAGGCCATTGCAATGATTAAAAGAGATCCTCTGCAAAGAGAGCAGGAACTCAGACACACTCCTTCCTCTTTCCTCTCCGTATCTGCTGAGGCTCATGAACTGTAAGCGTCATTCCCGGGCACTCAGAATTAGGGGGCGACAGAACTTCAGGTTGTACTACACTGGAGTGACCTTGTTCCACAGGAGTGTATGCTCAGCCATGGGGAGTGACACTACGGAGGGTGAGAGTTTGGCATTTAGGACATAGCATGTGAGCCAGGAGGGAAAATTCCTTCAAAACAATGGCTACAAAAGCCAGATTCCAAGAGGTTAAGAAGCCATGGGTTCTTCTCTCCTGTGGTCTCTGTTTGTGTTGTCCTATCAGCCTACTGTCTCATGCACCTTCCCAAAGTCTCTTTATGTGAGTACACATACTACATGGATCAAAATAGAATACACTGTGCACTACTTTCTGTGTCTGACTTACTAACAAAGGTCCTGGAGCTCTTTCCATGTCTGT
This sequence comes from Cnephaeus nilssonii, assembly GCF_951640355.1. Taxonomy (NCBI): domain Eukaryota; kingdom Metazoa; phylum Chordata; class Mammalia; order Chiroptera; family Vespertilionidae; genus Cnephaeus; species Cnephaeus nilssonii. Next base: position 50,033,734 of record NC_137075.1, read on the forward strand.
TTACTGAGAGCATTCTGGTTCTTTTATACAGCTGCCTTCAGTGTATGAATATATTATAAATCAGTCTACTCTCACTGATGAATGTTTTGGTTGTTTCCAATCTCCTGCTTTCATAAAATAATGTTGGAATGGTTAGCCGTGTACACATGTTATTTCACAGAGCAGTTCTATCTGTAGGATAAATTCCCCAAAGTGTAGTTACCATAGGACAAAATGTTAATCAGGCCTATAAAGAGAATCAACTCCTGTAAATACAGAAACCGAGGCTATAATTCTTCTGTGAGGTGTCCAGTTCAGCACAGGGACAGATAACTAAAAATCCCTGTAGGAAAGGTATTTCTAACTTCCTCTCTTTGTAAAAACAGAAAACAAACCCAAACACCCATGACAAATGTGCTTTTTAGTCCCCGTGCAATGTGCTTCGCTCCAGATGTTATAGGAATCATCGGGTTTGATGTACTCTGTTATAATTTTTATCCACAATGCTGTCCAAAGTCTTTTGAATAATAATAGGGAGGTAGCTGAGTTTTGCAGGAATTAATATGCAGAAACCTGAGTTGGAGTTTGTTAGAGTGACGATTATAGAGCCTTTTTATGGCACAACTTTAACAACCATATATTCCTCCAGTGAGTTATTGGGTTAGTGGTTGGCAGGCATTGCAAGTTTAAATTCATATTGTTTTCCTCCACTTTCCTGGCAGTTTCCAGCACACTGACCCCAGAAACGACCACGTAACTCTCACTTGATAACAAGGAGCCTCTTTGCACGAGGCTTCAAGCGCTAAGCCAGCCAGCATGTCTACGGCAGCTGGGATGGAGACTTGGCACTTCAACTACGTGGGATTGAAGAGCCAGGAGAGACCCAAGAGCCAAGAGGTGGCCTGTTCTCCCTATTCCTCATATTCATCATTTCCTTCTAGAAGATTCTGACAGTAAGAGAGCTGGATTTTTCCAGAGGAACACCATCCCAGGTCATGTCCTCATAAATCAGAATGAGCCGCCCTCCCACAGTCTCCTCCAAGGACACATCCTGCAGACTGAGCAGAAGGCCAGCCCAGTCACCCCAACAGAGAGTGCACGGGGCCCTGCATCCAAGAAGAGAAAGAGCCACGCAGGCAGAAGCATAAAAACATTCGTGTCTCGTGCTTTGCAGCATTTTCTTATCAATTAAATGGTGATAATCACAAAGAAGTACAAACCTCGGGCCTCAAAGAGGAAAAGGCAGAGAGACCAGCCAACTAAGCTGGATGCGGCTCCAAAGTTGGTGGCACCTGGTGCAGATTCAGAGGCTGCGCAGGGTTAAAGAAAGCGGCTCAAGAAACTCCCGCAACCTGGAGGAAGGGCATCAGAAACCAAAGTGCAGCTGCTCTTTTTGCTGTTTAAATCATTATATATTAGCTGCAGATTTGGTGTGTTGGCCAACACTCAAAAGTGACATATGGCCAATAAAAGGTTCAATGGAGTTTTCCATCTGCTGCTCAACTTTACTAAGGCTTCCACGTGGCCGGCTCAGTGTCAGAGAAAGCCGTACTTCAGAATCCTTTCATGGGCTGCATGCAGACCATTAAATGGGCACAATTCTATGCCAGCGTATGCCACCAACCCAACAGAACATCTGATAGGTTGATGTGCCTGTTTTCTGGACTCTGTCCCACACTCAGACCCAACCACCTTCCAGGATCAATAGAATGAGAAGTGCCCCTGTGGGCAAGCCCTCTGGAATGTTGCAGGTGGGGTTGGCATAGGCTCTACCCGTGGGCTTCCGAGGCATCATCTGATCCTGTGCAGAAAGCCTGAGAGAGACAGCTAGAGTCTGGGTGCTCATTAAAACTCACGCCAAAGGCAAAGGAGTTGGCCGGTGCCAGTGGCTCCGTTTTGGAAACCGTAGCCATTGGTATTGAAATGCAAAGAGAAGAAGTTTATTTTTCCTGGCTCTGGATTGTTCATCTCACCCACCTTGGAACTGGAATTGCCTGCAAATGAGCAAATCCAGGCAAGCTGGGCCAGTCTGGGCTCAGTCTTCACACCGGCCAGCCTGTGCGCTCCTTATAAATGCCGTGCCGCTGCCCTCTGCCAGCAGTATTCAAGGACACCTCGGTAGTCCTCCTGCTCTTGCACTTTTATAGCCTCCCTACAACAGGGGGACACATTTTTAACTCAAATCTTGGAATGGGAAGTATCTAGATACTCCAAATCATCTCATCCTTTTCTAATCGTTTGTTCTTTTCGTTGTTGTTGTTGTTGTTGTTTAAAATATTATAAATAGTAGTACATATGTCTCCTTTTTTTTCCCAATTGACCTTCCCCCAGCCTCCCCTACCCCCCGGCACATGCCCTCACCCCCCCTCCAGTGTCTTGCGTCCTTTGGTTATGCTTATATGCATGCATACAAGTCCTTCGGTTGATCTCTTACTTACCCCCCACAACCCTCCCCAGACTTCCCACTGTCGTTTGACAGTCTGTTCAATGCTTCTCTGCCTCTATATATATTTTTGTTCATCAGTTTATAATGTTCTTTATTATCCATAAATGAGTGAGATCATGTGGCATTTTTCTTTCACTGACTGACTTATTTCACTTAGCATATTGCTCTCCAGTTCCATCCAGGTTGCTGCAAATGGTAAGATTTCCTTCTTTTTATGGCAGCATAGTATTCCATTGTGTAGATGTACCACAGTTTTCTAATCCACTCATCTGCTAATGGGCACTTAGGCTGTTTCCAAATCTTAGCAATTGTGAATTGTGCTGCTATGAACATAGGCGTGCATATATCCTTTCTGATTGGTGTTTCTGTTTCCTTGGGATATATTCCTAGAAGTGGGATTACTGGGTCAAATGGGAGTCCCATTTTTAGTTTTTTGAGGAAACGCCATACTGTTCTCCACAGTGGCTGCACCAGTCTGCATTCCCACCAGCAGTGCACGAGGCTTCCTTTTTCTCCGCATCCTCACCAGCACGTGTCGTTTGTTGATTTGTTGATGATAGCCATTCTGACAGGTGTGAGAGGGTACCGCATTGCCGTTTTGATTCTAATCGTTTGTTCTTAACAGTGGGATTGGAGGATGCTATGTACAGTGATGTCTCTGTTCAAGTAAAATAATAATAATTGTCCCCAAAGATGATTTCATGGGAACCCAGAGGGACACTAGCAGGAGAAATGCGATGCAGTCTGTATGCCTGCTTGCATTTGGCATGGTGCTGTCGTTTTTCCTGCCTGCTCTGCACCCGTCAGGAATGCACTGCCAGAGGCACCATGGGACCAGGGCTCGCCTTCGAGAAAGCCCTGTCTCTAACTCCTGTGGTTTTTATGTGTTTGTTTGTTTGTTGTTAATCCTCACCTGAGGGTATTTTTAATTGATTTTAAGAGAGAGTGGAAAGGAGGGGGAGAGACAGAGAGATATATCCATGTGAGAGATACTCATCAATTGGTTACCTCCCGAACTCACCCCGACCTGGGGCCGGGGATCGTGCCTGCAACCAAGGTGCATGCCCTTGACCGGGAATCAAACCCGTGACCCTTTGGTTTGTGGGCCGGTGCTCTAACCACTCAGGAACTGGCGAGGGCACACACTCCTGTTTTGTCGCTGGACGCAGAGAGACGGTGGTAGGGCAGGAGAGAGACAGAGGAGGAAGAGAGACGTGTTGAAATACTCCATTGGGACTGGTGTAAAAAAGAAGGAAAAGTCCCTGAGTCTGTGAGGAGGTGACATAACAAATTATAACAAGGAATCATTTGCACAGAAATGGGCTCCCGGGTCTGACGGACAGCAAGGATTTAGAAAGATGGATTCCTCCTGGATTCAGCAAGAAGCTGAGGCGCGGATGCCAGTGGCGCTTGGGGTTTGGCAGTCAGAAACTTTCTCAGCGTGCTGACTCGGCAGAAACTCGGGCCTCAGGAGCCAGCGCCTCTGGAGACTATAATTTCTTTTAACCCATGTGTATTTGAGGGAAAACTTAATCTCTCTGCCTCTGACTCATTTACACTTAACTCATCAAAAAGTTGTTTTGTTTTGTGCTATTTGATGGCCAGTAAGTTAGAGTCTAATTTAGAAATAGCCTGTGGTCCTGGAAAAGGCCCTAAAGCCAGACATGAGACTGCGACCGACCAGCTCCTGCTTTGATTGCAAACTGTGGGAGGTGATTGCTTTGAGTCACCCTGCAGGGAAAGGGGTCTCTACATGTTAACCCCCCAGGTCCCGTGCTCCCACCACCCAATGCAGACACACTCACACACACACACTCACACTCTCACATTCACACACTCACATACTCAAATGAGAAACTGAGTCTGATAAAAGATCCATGGAACAGGCTGCCTGCAAGGCCCTGTACCCTAACATTAAACTGGGTCATGACACACCTGCAAACAGCAATGGTTAAAACGCACCCCTCTTAACGGTTAACATACAGCACAGGCTCCGGATACAGATTGGCTTGGGGCTCAAGTTCCACCTCTGCCCTTTCTTATTATATTGCCGTAGGCAGGTTATTTCATTGTTCTGAGCTTCAGGTATTTCATTTGTAAAACGTGGGCGATGATCACAGTGCCTGGTTCACAATGGTGAGGCGTAGGTGCATTGATCCACAGGCAGTGCTCGGCACAGTCTCTGCACAACGTAAATGTACTCGGGGCCTGGAATCCTCTTGCCAGGTGTAGAACCCATCAGACATCTGTCCGCCCACCTCAGGTCCCCTCGGCTCCCTGACTTCCGCCCCAGCTGTCACTGCAGCTGGAGCACCTACTCAGGTAGAGCACACGGTGGCACCTCCTCTGGGGCCTCTCTGTTGTCTTCAGTTGGGTTCTCCCAGAAACAGATGCTGAGATAAGAATTTAAAGATGATCCTAGAAGCACTGATAAGGGAGTGGGGGAGGGGGTGAGGTGGGGAGGAGAGGGAAGCCACGGCAGCGTGTGTTAAAGAGAGGGTGTCGCAGTGGAGAGCAAGGTTCCACGCCACCGGAAGCCTCTGGGAGAATGCACAGCACAGGCTTCATAGTTGGCTCACACAATGGAGTGACATTGCAGCGTTTAGCTACCAACTCTCCAATCCTGGTACATGGGACAGGCATGCGCCTGCCTCTAGAGAAAGCCTCACCAGAGAGTTGCAGATGGTGTTCACCTGGAAAGCCAATGTGTGTGAGGAAATACTAGTAAGGGTGCCAACGGGCACTCGCACAGTGCTGACCAAGTGCCTAGGAGCCCTGGGACTTCTTGGGGCCCCACTCAGAGCCGGTGCTTGTAGTCAGGAAGCATGGGGCATAGGAGCCCCTGAATGAAACTTTCAGGGGCTGGTAGGGAAGATGGGAGCTGGTAGATAAGTTCTCCCCGACTTCTCTCCTCAGGGTCAGCTCTCCCAGACTCAGTTCATACAACTTCTTGGAAAATGCTCTCCTGAGATGAAGTGATCCTTCTCACTTAGAGGAGGCCCGCTCTACAGCTGGTTCTCACCCGCCTCCCCGCTGCCTCACTGCCCTTCTCCCTCACTCTTGCTCCCAGGAATGAAGTTGTTCCAGGAAGCCTGCCTTCCAGGGAAGCTACTGTAGGCTAGGACAACAGGATTCATTTTTAATAGATGTGAGAGAAACATCGATCGGTTGCCTCTGATACATGAAACCTAGGTATGTACCCTGACCGAGAATGGAACCCACAACCCTTTTGGTGTACAGGATAACATTCCAACTAACTGGGCCACCTGGCTAGGGCAGAATTAATTTCTTACTAGTTCCCATCTCCAGCACTGTACCAGCCACACAGAGTCGGTGTGATTTAGAGTGCTGAGAGGCACAATGTGAAAGAGCAAGTCCCATCTGATGTATTTAAGAGGTAAGTTATCTTGGAGAAAAGACTAGATCCCAGTACTTGGGTGTCCCTTGGAAGGGAAATAGCATTTCTTGGGGCGGGGGGGGGGGGGGGGGGGAATGGTCCATATGTGCAAATTAGAGAAAGTAGAATTCATGGAGGAATGGGGGTTGCATTTAGTGGGTTCCTGGAATGGAGCCAGGAGCAAGTACCTCTGCAGCCTAGCCTTTTGATTGTTCTATGTCCACAATCCCCACACCACCCCGGCCACTAACGCGTAAAAAACAAGGATTGCATGATGGACAATGGTCCTTAACAAAAGTATAATAAAGAAGCAGATACTACAGTTAATTTCAAGTGCTTGAAGACTAATTTCAGTTTTTGATATTTTAAACATAATTAGAAAGAGAAATCCAGTCCCTTCTTCTATCTGGTGGAAGAAACAGCTGCCAGGACACTTAACTGCCCTGCATGTGTGGCACTGGGCGTGGCTCTTGCCGCCCAGCCCACCACTGCTGGCTGCTCCCTCCAGGCTGGGCTTCCCTGCTGCTTGCATACCGGGAAATGCTCTCTGCGAAATGAATAATGCATTGCTCTGTTTCTCTGAGGACCCTTGTCATCCTTTTACTTGCCAAAGTGAAATGGATATTCCATGAGGACTGCAGCCTCTATGCCCACCATGGATGAGTGGAGGTGATTTCGGAACCTGCCCACAGTTCACTGCAGGGAGACACCTGAAACTTGCAGAAGAGGGAACTGGCTTTTCTTGAGCACCTATGCACCCAGTTCTGACGAGGGCATCTCCACAGAGTAACTCGGGAGTGGCAAAGTTTCTCTGTAAGGCTCAGATAGCAAGCAGGCTTTGTGGTCTGTACAACCTCTGTAGCAACTACTCTACTCTGCCCTGTGGCACCAAAGTAATCATAAATAACAAATACACAAAAGGGCACAGCTTTTATCCCATGCAACTTTTTTTTTTTTTTTAACCAAAACAGGGCCTGGCCTGCAGGCATAGTTTGCTGAGCCCTGGGCTAGTTCACTTCACCTTTGCAAGCACTATCCTCCTTGCAGAGTTTCTCTTCAAATGCAATTGATCTTGAGAGAAATTACTCAGCAAATCCCAACATCTTAATATGATTTAATTTATCATCTACTCATCTGGAGATAAGAAGTGGGAGAGGAGAAACAGAGTAAATGTTCGAGTATCGGGAGATGGAAAAAGAAAGCCAGAGGGAGAAGAAGAAAAGATGAGGTGACAAATCGTAAGATGTAGGGTGGGGTGGGGTAAATCTGGATAGGGACGGAGAGGAGGTAAACACTTTAAGGACAAGTTGTTACAGGGTCACATCATCCCAACTTGATGGGACAACCACAGGCAGTATCTCACCATGGTTACAAGTGCGGTCTGGAAGTCAACTACTCTGACATAACAGGCTCTGCTTCTAATAGTTATTGGTATCTTGGCTGAGTTATTAATCCTGTACAACAGTGTTTTCATCTGTCAAGTGGGGGTGCAAGAGGTTAAAGTGAGGATTAAATTAGGTAACTCATGGAAAGGCTTGACAGAGTGCCTGGTGTGATGTCAACATTCAATGAAGTCCAGCTGTTATCATCATCGCTACCAAGGAAGTAAAGGCTATGAGAATGAAAACGCCAACAGTGCCCTAACCGGTTTGGCTCAGTGGATAGAGCGTCGGCCTGCGGACTCAAGGTTCGATTCCGGTCAAGGGCATGTACCTTGGTTGCGGGCACCTACCCAGTAGGGAGTGTGCAGGAGGCAGCTGATCGATGTTTCTCTCTCATCGATGTTTCTAACTCTCTATCCCTCTCTCTTCCTCTCTGTAAAAATCAATAAAATGTATTTTTAAAAAAAGAAAAGAAAAAGAAAACGCCAACAAGTTCACAGATGCTCTTAGTGTAAATTCCTTAGCTCCCCTTGCCCCTCATGACACTCATCAGTGAATCAACTGGATTGTCTGAACTAAAAATAATCATAAACAGTGACACACTCTCAGACGTAAGATCAGCTGTGAGCTGGGGATCTATCCATCCTTGCCCCTGAGAAGCCTTAAACATATTCTGCCTTAGCAGCTGGTCACTAATAGTACAGGGACTGCTTCTATGGTGCAACCGAAATGCTGAGGCTTGTTTTTCTGGTCATTATTTCCAGCAAGCTTTCTAGAGGGCCTACTAAAGCTTGAGTAGAAATAAAATAAAAAAGAGTAAAAATTAGATAAAATGATGTTTTAATTCTATTTGCATGAAGCCTGGTGAGACCCTTGAACCTAAGGGGTCAACAAGAGCATTTAAGATGAGGGATCAAGTTTCTAAGTGAAAATGTAGCCACTACCAGAAAAAAAAAAAAAAAACAACCAAAAAAAAATGAGAATTTGAAATTGAATATTTCCTCGGCTGGAAATGCTCATTTATGGTGGACTTCCGCTGGCCTCATCATTCCCTTACAGCCTTAGGGGATCCAGGCATGGTCTGCCTTCTCTGGGAAGCTGGAACTCATAGCTCCAGGCTCTCCTGGTTTCTGGCTCCTCTCACTGCCCACAGGACAAATAGCAGGGCTCTCAATCTGGGGTGCACATTAGAATAACCTAGGAAGCTTTTTAAAAACACTACTGCCTGGCCCTAGCTGGTTTGGCTTAGTGGATAGAGCATCGGCCTGTGGATGAAAGGGTCCTGGGTTTGATTCCAGTCAAGGGCACATACATTTGTTGCAGGCTCCTCCCCGACCCGGGCCCTGGTCAGGGCTCGTGCAGGAGGCAACCAATCGATGTGTTTCTCTCACATCGATATTTCTCTCTGTCTTTCCCTCTCTCTTCCACTCTCCCTTAAAAAAGCAATGGAAAAATATCCTTGGATGAGGATTAACAAAAATTAAAATGAAAATAAATTTAAAAAACAAAACAAAACACTACTGCCCTGTATACTGGTACATGGCTCAGTGGTTGAGCATCCACCTAGGAACCAGGCAGTCACAGTTCCATTCCCAGTCAAGGCACATGCTCAGGTTGGGGGGACGATCCCCAGTAGGGGGCGTGCTGGAGGCAGCCAATCAATGATTCTCTCTCATCATTGATGTTTCTATCTTCCTCTCCCTTCCTCTCTGAAATCAATAAAAATACATTTAAAACAAAAAAACAAAACACTACTGCCCAAGCCCTCCTCCAAGAAATCTGACTTAGTTAGTTAGGTAGAACTGACATCAGACTAGCTTTAAACTTTTTATTGAAATAAAATGTTACCTACAGAAAGTGCAAATAAGTGTTCACCTCGATAAATTGTCACAGTGGATCATGCCTTTGTAAGCAGCATACAGATAAAGACACAGAACATTACCAACTCCCCAGGGTCCCCTTATGTACCCTTCCAGACATCATTCCTCCCAGTGAGAACACGTCCCTGACTTCTAATAGCAGAGGGCAAATTTTGTCTGTTTTTGTATTTGATACAAATGGAATCATACAGTATGACTTTTCTGTATTTAAATAAGCTTTTAAATTTTAGAACAGAATAGATTTTTAGAAAAAAAGTGTGAATAGTACAAAGATCCTGCATACCCTGCACCAAGTTGCCTCTATTGTTAACGTCTTACATTACGCTGGGACATTACAGGATGACACCTTTTTATCTGGTTTCTTTCCCTCAGCATTATACTAAAGAGATTTATCAACATTCTTGCATGTAGCTGTCAATCTCTCATGTTCATTGCTAAATGCTACCACTCCATTATGAGCCATCCAAAGGTATTTACCCACACTACTGCTGATGTGCATTTGGGTAATTTCCAGTGTGGAGCTTCTGTAAGTAGTGCTGCGATGAAACACTCTAGTGGCATCTGTATTTTTTTAAAATCTCTCTAAGGATTCTAATGTATAGCCAGAACTGATATGATCTGGACTGATCAATTCATCCTCCTGGGTTGTGGTCCTGTTTTTTCTTAAACCCCAGTCTTTCTCCTCCATGGCAGGGGTGGGTGGGGGTAGTTGGAGCAGGACATGTTGTTCTCCTGCTCCTCAGTGCACAGTGCAGAGTGGGAGACAAAAGAGGCCTTCAATAAATGCCTCTTTATTGATTAATCAATTGATTATGCTTTCATATTTCACAACACCCTTTGTTCCGGGTTTGGAACTATTCCTGAGCAGCAGCAGTAGCACTCCTGCTGATGGATTTAGCTGTGAGCACCTCCATTACTTCATCTGGCCGGATATAGGTCTGCTCACAAGCTGGACTCTGAACATGACTCTTTGGGACACACTTAAAGGAGTAAATCTTGAGCACAAATTTAATATAAGTCAGGATACGCAATGAGCCAGATCATCCTGGTGGTGATGTAGTAGTCATTTGTCATTCTTTCTTTAGATATTGTTTCTCAACTTTCCTCATGTTTCTAAAAGGCACTTACGTTTTTCTTATTACTTTATTTTTGCAGCAGTTTTTCATATATAAGAAAAGTAACCCCTATTTCCCTATCATATATATTGCACTTGTTTCAGTGTGTAGCTTGCCATTGACTTTTGGTCCTGGCGTACCCTGGAAACCCCACTTCTAAGCTTTTTTTTCCCTTCCTGGTCCTCCCCGGTGCCCACACAGAGTTCTGCAATGTGCCTGGCATCGTGAATATTGCATCCCCTTCCCAGTGGGACATCAGACCCTAAATTCCACTGGAAAATAAGGCCATGTTACTACTGAGTTTAGCTATGTATTGGCTTCCTGGGGCTATTGAAACAAATTACCATAAACTAAGTGGCTTAAAATGATAGGAATTTACTGTCTCGAAGTTCAGGGGCCCAAAATCCAAAATCAAGGTGTTGACAGGATTGATTCCTCCTGGAGGTCCCATTCGAGACACCATTCCATGCCTCTCTCTGGCCTTTGGACGTTGCCAGCAATCCGTAGCATTTCTTGGCTTGTAGGCAACATCACTTTGATCTCTGCCTGCATCTTCACATCATCCTTCATATCATCTTCATCCCTGTGTGTCTACGTCTCTGTGATGGTTAATGTTATGTGTCATTTTGTCTGAGCCATGTTGCCCAGATATTGGGACACACTTATTCTGAATGGTTCTGTTAGGGTGTTTTGGAGTAAGATCAACATTTAAATCAGTGGATTTTCAATAAAGCAGATTACCCTTCCAAGTGAGGTTTGGCCACATTCAATCAGTTGAAGGTCTAAATACAACAAAAAATTGACCTCTCCCCCCAAATGATTGACCTTCCCCAGCAAGAAAGAATTCTGACAGTAGGTGGTCTTGAACTATAATGTTGGTTCTTCCCTGCCTGGTCTGCAACCTGATGGCCCACTCTGCAGATTTTATACTTGCCTGTCTCCCTAATCCAAGTTATTTAAAGAGAGAGAGAGAGAGAGAGAGAGAGAGAGAGAGAGAGAGAGAGAGAGAGATTGTGGTGCAAATACATTGAAATTAAGTTAAGGAATTTAACCTTATATGATCCTGGAGTTGGCATGCACTGTTCTCTAGGACCCCAGGGCAATAGGTCTATTAAGGGCATACACAGTCTTAAAGGAAACTCATTTGTGTTTTAGTGAAAAGGTAAAACATGCACACATTATGAAGTGCAAAAAGAATTAATCACATATACTGAAAAGTATAGGTCCCTCCAGCCTCAGCCCCTCGCCATAGCAACTACTGATTTCCTTTTCTTCTGTCACATGACATCTTGATGCAGATAATTTCATATGAGAATATTTTGACCTGACTGGAAAACAAGGAATTAAACTTTCCCCTTTAAAGAAGTTATCAAATCATACTCATGCACAGCACAACATTGCACTCCTCACCTTCTCCCTTATAACCAGGTTCTCTCAGACCTAAATGTTCCCTCTCTCTGGTATTGGAAACAGCGTCTAGAATTGGCTGTGAACCTGTAAATGACAAGTGAACATAGGATATAGGTTCAATATCAGTCCTACTACAGGAAGCTGAAGAATTATACAAATACGTGTCTGAGAAGCAAAGGTACATTTAGGGATGCAAACTCATGTTTCCTGATTGGAGAATCAATATTACAGTCCTGTAACTCAAGACACACAGCCAGCAATCTTCAATAGGAGAGTTTATTGGCTTATTTATTTTTCAGAATCTAAACCAACAAAATACAACATGCTGCAAATGTGTTTCATTTGCTGTTGTCAGTCAACTCTAGGCAAGTTATTAAACGTGTTACTCTTTTATAGGCTATCAATACTTTTTCCATCAAAAAGCTATTTCAATTCATTATTGATGCTTTTTAAAAATGCCAATTTAGCCACTGCCCTATTGATGGCAGAAGACAGAGAAAACATCTGAGGAAATGAGAGACATAAATTCTGTGAGTACAACCATTGTTTTTGTGTTAATGCGGTTCATTAAATTATCTCTGCTAATGTAAGTAAACTCAGCAATATCTCCATTACCTACTAGAATACTGAGAGCACTAGCAGAAATTCCCTATACACTCCCTGCTCTGCTCTTTGAAAGCAGTTAGTGTGGCTTAAGCCCCAGCCAGTCTGGCTCAGTTGGTTGGAATATAATCCTGTACACCAGAAAGTCATGGGTTCAATTCCCAGGCAGGGCACATACCTAGGTTGTGGGTTCAATCCCTGTTTGGGGTGCATATGAGAGGCAACCATTCAATCTCTCTCTCTCTCTCTCTCTCTCTCTCTCTCTCTCTCTCTCTCTCTCTCTTTCTCTCCCTCTTCTCTCTGTCTCTAAAATCAAGGAAAACATATCCTCAGTTGAGGATTAAAAAAATTTAAAAACAGGAAATTATGCTTTGGGACTCTACAACCAGACTTTAATGCTTATTAGCTGGTAACCTTGACAATTGTCTTACCATTTCTGCCTACGTTTCCTCATCTGTAAAATAAGGATGACAGTTGTATCTCCTTCATAGGGTAGTGATTCGGAGTAAATAGGATAATGCATGCCAAGAGTGTTGTGGCAAGCAAGTGCTCAATGATTATCAGATACTACAATTACATTGCAATACAACAGCCAGGCCTGGTGCCATTATGTGTGGAACCTTCTCTATCCAGCTGCTTCTCCTCTTCACCATTGCCTTATTGAAGACCTCCGCCGCGTGTGGAGAGCACCTTGTAGTGATAACCACATTCTCCACATTTCGCTCTCTTGGGCCTAAGAGTGGCACCAGAGCAGAGAAGAAGGGGAGAGGGGGAGAAAAGAGTCAATATCTCCAGGCTGTTCAGCTATAAATTGCTGGATATCTAACATGGGGAAAGCCAAGCTGTAAGGGTGGTCCTAAGCCTCCCCTCGGCCCAGTCATGCCCCATCTCTGGAGAATGCTGAAATGACACTATTGGCTCAGTTAGATCTTCTGTTAAAAGGAATGAAAAGGGAAAATGAAAATGGAAGGAATTCAAACTCCTCTAAAAAGAAATGGAACATGACTTTACCTTGTTCCAATCTACCTCCAACTGAGGCTTAAGATACAAAAAAATATGGTGGATTGGATTGTCTGTGGGTTATCTTAAGAACCAAATCCACAGGCTTTAGCTGCAATGCCTCCTCAAAAATAGACATATAAATTACCTTTTCCTTCACCTCCCCACATCCTATGCCTCATCCATGACTATTCTACAAGTATTCCATCCAGAAATAAACTCTCCCTTCTTTAAATGCCCATAACTTGAGTCTCACCCTTATTAATTCCTGCCTTATTCTAAGGTTATTTGTGTGTTAAAGGTGTTGGTAACTATGTTCTAACTTTTCCACTGAGCTCTCAGAAACCTGAGGTCAGGGCTCCTGACTATATTTCTCATCCACAGTGAGTAAGTAACCCATGTTCATTTCCATGTTGTGTCGTCCTCCTTGCTCCAGCCTGTGCTAACAGTCCCATCCAATGCATAAGCAACATCTATTAGAGATCCAAACTTACAGTGACTTAAATCATAGCCTCAGGAACCATGACATAAACCAAGGAATAATCAATGGCATAGTTTTTAATAGCGTAACTAAAAATGGATTACCTGCTCCAAGGCACAGAGAAACAATTATAGCTGGAGCTGATATAGAGGGGAGGGATGATGTTTAACAATGTGACATAGGAGATCTCATGAAGCTACAAAAATGGGTTATCTATTCTTAGCGCCAAACTGGAAGTGACTTTTTCCGCACAAAAGAGTCACAAACTCCATAAATAATCATAGCCCCTAAAACTTCAGCTTCTGGATCACAAATGACTAATTCTTACAAAGGGAATGCAACAGTTCAACCAACCTCTTTTTATGGCCACAACAATCAGAAGTCTATACAAACCACAGGCAGCACCTTAGGGAATACTGAAGGGAAACAAGGTCCTCTAAAAAGTGTGTCTGAAGGACTCAGAGCCAGAAACCATTTTCTTTGTATCAACCACATAAGCCCCAAGCTCGTGCCATTCAGGGCTGGAGATATGTGGCCCCTCAGACTTTATTCCAGCCTCCAGTATTTGAAAACAGGGGCAGGTCCTCATTTTCCTAACGGCTTCTCTGACATCTTCCAAGTTCATGTCCACATGGTCCCTTGAAGTCTGACAGCTCTGAAGCAGAGAACCTATGCCCATCCTGCCCAGGTACTCTCCTGTCCTTCGCCCTCAAAGCCTTGCCCCTTGCAGAACACTGGGGAACAGGGTGTGTCCCAACTGCTCTCCAGACTGGCTGGTCTCCAGACCCCTCTCAATATCCCGGAGTCCCCTGTTCTCACCTTGTCGTGAAGGTGCTCGCTCTGCACCACTCTTGTCCTGCACCCAACTCCATCTCTCTGATGAGCTCAAGATTGTATAACACACGGGAGCAGCCTTTGTTCTCAAGCAGTTCCTCTTCTCTTACCTGCAAGTTTCCAGGCTAAAGAAATACAAACAACTTGGTTTTCCTGAAATACAGAGGAAAAATGGAAAATCAACACAATATCTCAGTCCTTTATTCTGCATAAGCAAAGACTCTGCAATAAAGTCATAAGCAGGATGCAGATCTTTTCACATAAGACCTTTTCACTTAAGAACAACATGAGACCTGCAGAAAAGAAATCAGTTTGGACCAGAATTAGTGTAATCAAAGGTTATCTCTAAGATCCTTGGTGAGGAAGGACAAGAGGAAAGGGCAGAATCTGCTGCATACCTTTCATTTGTGTCTTGAAGTCTATGCATAGGAACAGCGAATGGACCCCTGGCCAGCGTGGCTCAGTGGTTGAGCGCCGACCTATGAACCAGAAGGTCATGGTTTGATTCCCAGTCAGGGCACACGCCCGGATTGCAAGCTTGACCCCCAGTAAGGGGTATGCAGGAGAGAGCCGATCAACGATTCTCTCTCATCATGGATGTTTCTATCTCTCTCCCTCTCCCTTCCTCTCTGAAATCAAAATATATATTTTTTTTTTAAAAAAAGAAGAAGAACAGCGAATGGTGTTTCAATTCATTCTTTTTCCTTTACCATCTTCATAAAACCCAAGGTACAGAATTCTTTCTGAAAGTGCTTGAAATAGACACTAGATTTGGGTGTGTATTTCAATAGACACCTCCCCCAGTTTCCTCCCCCAGTCATCCCTCCCCCATTTCAATACCAGAGTCAAAATAAGTGGTCAAAAGAACAAATGAGCAACTCCCCCTAAGAGGACTGACTTAACCGCACATTATTTCCATCTCTATATGCTGAATATGAAAATCATGATTTCTGAAAGGGAATCCAGGTGTCTGGGTAAGACTTTTGCTCAGCATAGATGATTTTAAAAATAGAAGATGCTTTTATCCAAATATTACACTGCTCAGTTACTGAGGAAATGGAAATTCTGGAACTTGGCCAGCCATGCTTAATCTAAAGATTTGTGTTTTCCATAAAGAAGTGGAGATAAGCCTAGCTTA
Source organism: Cnephaeus nilssonii (assembly GCF_951640355.1). Lineage (NCBI taxonomy): Eukaryota > Metazoa > Chordata > Mammalia > Chiroptera > Vespertilionidae > Cnephaeus > Cnephaeus nilssonii. The sequence continues at coordinate 50,049,398 of NC_137075.1, forward strand.
TCTTTCCCATCACAGACATGGCCTACATAGGCAGAGTTTTTTCAACCGTAATATATGGTCCCAAACTTTTTCATTTTCTTTTCCCCCAGTTGTTGGCCAGTCTTAAATGGAACAACAGAAGAGTCTTAAATGGGTGTGGTGAATGAGCAACCAGCCAGTCTGCACACATGGGGGGAAATAATGTATAACTTTGTATTGCACAAATAATCAGGTGATACATGTTAATTGTTAAACAAAACAAAAAAAACTAAAAATTATATAGATAAACCAATAGTATAAATTAAGAATTGGCTCTTATTCTACCACTCAGTCATAACCACTATTAACATCTTGGTATATATTTTTCTAAACTTTTTCATACACATACATAGACTATATATCTAAATAGTACAAGACGAGTAGCCCGGTGCATGGATTCGTGCACATTGAAAGGAAATTAATTAGAAGAAATATTTTAATATCGTTATTTGCCCTTTCTCTATAATAGAAATATCAACCAAATTCACGATGGACAATGACAGATCGAAACACACGCATGCGATTGGTGCCAGCAAGAGCTTTATATGTATCGCGCATGCATGAGTCAATGTTTATTTTTAAATTGCCAGTGCGAGGTGCCTCGTTAGCGCAGTAGGTAGCTCGTCAGTCTCATAAATTGCCAGTGCGCGTCATATGTACCAGCTGGTCGGTCAGTCGGATGGTCAGATGGACAGATGGTCAGTCACTTAGTCTTTTATATATTATAAGGTTAGGGTTATTATTTTGTAACCTATTGTTTTTCATTTAGAACTATATATCCATATAAACAAGTAATTTTATTTAATCATCTTAACATCTACAAAGCACTCCATTGTACCATAATTATTTTATTAGAAAATGTAAGTTACCTACTTTTTTGACATTATAAACAACACTACAATGAATAAATATACTGTAGATGCATTCCTGGCCGTTCCCTTAGAACAGATTCTTTAAAAATGAATTTAGAAGTCAACGCTGTTCAGGTTTCATAGGTTGTTTGATGTACATTGCCAAATTGCCCTTCAGGAGGACTGTTCCAATTTATCCTCCCACCTGTGTGGTGTGGGTGCCTGGCCACAGCATTAATCTTAATGCTGCGGTAAACTTGCTGACAGACTCAACTTGGCTGTAAGAATCTGATATCTTTACAACTCAGTGTCCGCCACTGAAACACAAGCACATTTAAGAAACAAAATGTTTACATTGATAAATAATATAGATGAATTCAATCAAAACAGAAATCCTCAAGAGGTTTTTTCCTTTGACAGTAACTCTTAAATCATATTCTTTTTTTTTTTTTTAATTTCTAGTTTAATTCAGTCACCATCTGAGTGAGTCTCGGTTCTTTATCGACTAGATTTCTCTAAGGCCCCTTTTTGTTCCAAAAACCTATGGTTCCATTCCACGGAGGGAAAGAAAAAGGCCTGGCCCCCTGCCTGGGAGCAGAGGCCCTTGGTCAAGCCAGGCTTCTGCCAGTCATCCCTCCCCCAGTTCCCTGCAGGGGCATCTCAGGTCCCCTTGCTGTTTTCTGAGTAAGCCAGGCCAAGCGTGAAGTCTGCGTCTTTGGACAAGCCATCCCCTCTATACTACCCTTCATTCCTCCCTCCCCTGGCAAATTCTACTCATCCATCAAGGTCCACCTCCAACAGCACCTTCTCTGTAAAGCCTTTTTGGATTCCCCAACAGTGTCACTCTTTGTTTTTCCCACATTACCCTGCTTATGCCTCCTTTAAACCACTTATAACACTAAATGCAATGATCTTGTTCATGTCTCTCTCTCCCCTGAGACCATGTGCTCTCTGCATCTCCTGTGTTAAGAATTGTGATGTGCCTATTAAAGGTACTTAATAAGTACTTGATAAATGAGCAAATGAATGAACAGGTTATAATTCTTCTGAGACCATCTGTGACATCAACAACTTCAAATGTATTCAAATCTACATCCACTTGAAGACTGTTATTTTGCACGTATAGAGAAGAATGAGATTGTTAATGGTGTTTGAAGTGAAATATAGGAATAAGTAAATAAACAGCATTAGAGTTTTATCAACAACTGTAAAGATCTTCCAGGATGGTATAAGTTTTATTGGCACAGCTAGTTTTACATATTTTTGTAAGCTACCTCCAGTCCTTCCTTGGGAGAAGCTGGGTTACTCCTTAAAGAACATAAAACTAGACTACATAAAGTCATATAATCACTACTGGAATTCAAGTCCAGGCGTCTCAAACTCTGGAACCTTCACTTTTCACCATTAACTTCACTGTCTCCAGGTTTCAGGCTAATTCCAGGGTTTCTTCTGGAACTTATCCCAGATCCAGGCTACTCTCAATAGAATGGTTTTCCCTCCTGCTTATGAACAAGCACCTACTCTAATGCTCATCCCTGGACTGGGAGAGAAGGTGATTGGACCCAGGCTATACACACAGTGCCATCGGACCACCAGAGACTGACATACACACTGGGAATACCAAGGGGGAGATGGGAATGTTACAGGAGTTCTGCCTGGACAAATGTAGGCTGGTGAGTGTAAATGGTACAGAGTCGCATTCCCTTCCAGCAGCGACTGCAGCATGACTGAAAATAAATGAGAGGAGCTCAGAGGGGGAATGTGTTTCCGCTGCTACCAGTCTTATCATGTAGGACTCAGGCTAAGAACACAGCGTGGATTACCCTCAAGCAGTTTGAACATTCTGCAGGTTCCAGGTCAAGCAGCACATTGGAAGTGCTAACTCTGTGCATCGCAGTTCCCCAAAACACTCCCCGTCCACTACTTTCACACAGCAAAACGGATTCCCAGCCATGAAACTGTAGCCTACCCACACTGCCGTGGCCATAGCAAGAGGGCCACACTGAGCCTCAGCAAGCAGCAAGCCCTGACTTGGGAAGCTGGAATTCCAGGAGTTGAGATCCTCCCTTCAAAACTGCCCTCTGGGCCTGCAGTGGAATTAGCCTGGAGCCTGGAGGCAGTGAAGTTAATGGTGAAAAGTGAAGGTTCCAGAGTTTGAGACGCCTAGACTTGAATTCCAGCTCTATCACGCTCCATCTGTGTGACCTTGGCAAGTTACTTAGCCTTTTTGAGCTCTTGTTTCCTCTTTTGTAAAATGAAACACTCTCTGTATACCAGTCTCTTCTCCAGTGGCATGATCTTCCAGATCACCCTGCCTGAAATAGCATTTCCTGTCACTCTTCATCCCCTTGTCTCACTGTACACTTCTCCTAGCATTCACTACTATGTTCATCATCCTCCATTAGAAGGGAAGCACCAAGAAAGCAAGATCTTTGTCTCCCTCACTTTAGAGAAGTTGCCAGCACATATTAAGAACTCGCTAAATATTTCCAGATTGCATCCAAGGGAATAGTGATTGTACTTATCATCAAATTGCTATGAGGACTAAATAAGGCATAAAAATGTTTAGCATATTGCTTAACAAATTAGAAGCACACAATGTATGATAGCTCGTAGTTCTAATAATACTAACAATAAGCATTTCATCCCCAGAGTCATTTTTCAAAAATCCAGTAGTCATTATATGACTTTATGTAGTCTTGTTTTATGTTCTTTAAGGAGTAACCCAACTTCTCCCAAGAAAAGGACTGGAGGCAACTTACAAAAATATGTAAAACTAGCTATGCCAATATAACTTATACCATTCTGGAAGATCTTTACAGTTGTTGATAAAACTCTAATGCTGTTTATTTACTTATTCCTATATTTCACTGCAAACACCATTGACAATCTCATTCTTTTCTATACAACACTTACTGAGACTAGTGATCAAACTGTAGAGAAAGAAGCAACCAGTTGTCCCTAACCAACCTACATGCAGTGGTCGGGTCTCACTCCGCCAGGGCACATGCCTTGGCTGAGGGGTGCCCATGTATCGTTCTTTGTCCCGCAGGCTTGCATTGCTATCTGCGGAAAAGGACACTTGTAAAACATAGTAGGTGTCTCAGCTTGTGTTATGAATTCAACTTTCCCATAGTGACAGCATGTAATGTACTTACTATATTTAATGACTCTCCAATATGGTGTATTGCAAAACTAACATTGTAACACTTCCTCTTTTTTCCCCCTTTCATTTTCTTTACAGTCTGTAGATTTTTGTGTCCAGTATGCCTATTGCTTGGTCCTGTAGCATTTCACTTATCTTTCTGTTTCATTTATTCTTCCCATGCAGCAGTTCTTCTGTCCATATTTGTCATCAGACCTCCGCTTAGTATTGCATGTGCCCTTCCTATAAGGCTCCCAGACTCCTTGGTCATGATTCAGTTCTCTTTACACTTATTATATCATTTGTTAAGCAAATATATGATAAAAAATTAATAAGTTCCCTTAAATTAACAGTCTCAGATAGGAGCTTTTTATTTCATTGAGAAGTGCTCAGAAATGCATTCACTTTTTGTAAGAAATTTTGTGCCTGCTATTAAATCCAAAAATGACATTTTTAAAACTATATGCTGTAGACATTCTAAGCATAACTCAAAAAGATTAGCTCCATAAATCCTCAGAAACATGTATTATTTATGAATGGTCATAATCTGATGAATCTTTACTATCATTATTTATAAAATAATGGGTTTGCTTTCCCCATGATCACCAGAAGCTTGCACCAATTGAAGTGGTTAAAAAAAATTTTCATGTAGCTAAAACTTGGGAAACACGCTTTAGCATTAAATACTCAAGAAAGAGTCTAGAATAGAAGGGAAAAAAAAAAAAAAACATGAGAAGAAATCACCATGATGAGGAAATCAGAAAATGATAATCAGATAAAGCAAAGGGTAAAATCATTCCTAAGAAACACATACCACATTTTTATGCATAATTGCTAAAGCTGAGCCTGAGCCATAAATCTGGTTGAAATGGGCAAAGCAAAGAGGAAAACATGCTTGCTTATGAGACTCACAAAGCACCGTTCACTTAAGTCACAGGTTATCCTAGCAATGAAATCCTAGGAAAATTGCCCTTGTGGGGCCTAGTGAAGGGAGTGCTGTGTGAGGGAGAATGACTTCTTCAGCATACTCCTGCATTAAAATACTGCGGGGAATTAAACAGGAGTGCCTCTTACAGCATCCACGGCAGCAGTAAATTTCATTACCCCGGAAGCAGCTCACAAAAAGTGATCCATGAGGACTCAAGACGATGATGTCCCAGGGTGTAGCTCTTGATTCAAAAGAAACTTTAAAATTTTTTAAAAGAATGAACTTATTTGTTCATTCAGTAAATATATATTGAGTATTTTATAGATCAGGTATTATACTGGGAATTAGGAAAGAAGCCGTGACAGGACAAATGTAGTACTTATTCAATAGACCAACAACTATAAAACATTGAGATGTATGCAAAATGAGATGACATCTAAACTCCAGATTTTCAGCTCCTTGACTCTCTATACTCCAGTTGCTTTTCTCTCCACTTTATTACAGCTGATCTACCAGTAGTCTTATTACACACTACCTGGGCATTATTACAATCAGCATCAACTCCAAATCTGTTTATATGACCCTCCTCTATATTCAGCTCACTGACATAATTCTTTAACCTATTGATACCTCCAAACCATCAACCTTATTCTCATTATCCACAAGTGAGTTCCCTCTTCTTGTTCCTTCTTACTCATTTATATCACAAGTCTATAATTACAATTATCTCTTTGAAAATTTCCTCTTCTCCTTTATACCTTTCTTCTGTCATTCTTGCATGAAATCAAACCAAGCCCAGCTGAGTCCAATTTATCCACACTGCATTTAAAACGTAGTTACTGGGTCATATATGGAATCTAATTAACAAAATAAACTGATCGACAGAGTGGATCCAGAGACATGGAAGCATGGAACAGAGCACAGAATCTCTGAGGGAAGGCGGGGGAGGGTAGGTAGGTGGGAGGTAATCAACCAAAGACCTTGTATGCATTATATATAATCCATGGACACAGACAGTGGGGTGGTGAGGGCCTGGGCAGGGGGCAGGAGTGGGTTGGAGAGGTCAATAGGGGGAGAAGGGGGACACATGTGATACTTTCAACAATAAAGATTTTTAAAAAATAGTTACTGGAGAAAAAACATACACCCAAAATATAGCTGACCAGTTTCACTTTAAATTCATGATCAAAAGCTCAAACTGGACAAAACACTTGACTCTCCTCTTGCTAGTATGTTTCCCTAGTAAGCTTTTCCAGTCTCAATGATTATTTTATACCATTTTACAGTCTTGTTCCTCAAACCTTATTCAAATGTGAATTAAACATGGTATTTTAAATGATATTTTGCTTTAAAATATATATAAATCATCATTGCCAGAGGGGAAGGGAACTGGAGGACTGGGTGAAAAAGGTGAAGGGATTGAGAAGTACAGATTGGAAGTTACAGAATAGTCATGGGAATGTAAAGTACAGCATAGGGAATATAGTCAATAATATTGTAATAACTATGTATGGTGCCAGGTGGGTACTGGAAACATCTAGGGGAACATTTTGTAACAAATGTAAATGATTGTCTAAGCACTATGCTATCCACCTGAAACTAATACAAAATAAATTGAATGTAAACTGTAATTGAAAAATAAAATTAAAAAAAATGCTGTTCAAGAGAATAACACGTAGACACCATCAGATAAGAATGCATATATCTTCCTCCCACAAAATCTACTCATCTCCTTTTCTCTATCTATCTTCCCCATTGCTCTAGTTCCAGTGGAGGGAACAGAGCTCCTCCAACAAAGGCCCACCTGTCCTCTGTGGCGTGGGACTGATCCTCATCCTCAGCACCTCCTCAAGGATCCCCTCTCTCTGCTGCATTTTCAGTCTCTTGCTTGTTATTGGATCATTCCCATCAATGCACAAGCATGCTATAGAATTTCCCATGGTATAAACAACAAAACAAATCCCACATCTAATATTCTCCTTCAACAGCTAATTCAATTTCTCTTTCACATACAGGAAAAAAAAAAAAAAAAAGAAACCCACCTCTGCTCTTTCCTTCTCACAGGTATTGTACTTCTGTCCTAAGGACTCCAATGAAACATCTCTGTTAAGGTCACCCTCCCTGTGTTGGCAGATATAATGGGCTGTTTTGTGTTTTATATAAACCTGTTATCACGCCAAAACCGGTTTGGCTCAGTGGATAGAGTGTTGGCCTACGGACTGAAAGGTCCCAGGTTCGATTCCGGTCAAGAACATGTACCTTGGTTGCGGGCATATCCCCAGTAGGGGGTGTGCAAGAGGCAGCTGATCGATGTTTCTCTATCATCGATGTTTCTAACTCTCTATCCCTCTCTCTTCCTCTCTGTAATAAAATCAATAAAATATATTTTAAAAAAATAAATAAAAATAAACCTGTTATCACTTCCTCCTTGGAAACCACCCATCTTCTACCCTGGCAATACCACATTCCTCTGGTTTTCCTCCTACCTCAGTGACCCTCTTTGTGAAATTCATTTGCTGACACCTCTTCTTCCACCAGGCTGCACATCTGAGCTGTGTACTTGTATATCCAACTGGCCACTTCACACATAGGTGTTGAAAGGACAGTGGGCTGTAGAGTGGCAAAGAGATGACACCCTTGTCAGGAGGCTCCCATCACCTGGTTGTCTGGGCAACAGGTGATGGTAGCACTGGATATGGAGAAGGATGTGTTGACCCAAGAGATGTTTAGGAGAAAGAGCTACCTGGACTCAGTGATTGATAAATGTGGTAGGATATGGGAGAAGTAGGTGTCAAGGATGACAATCAGGGTGGTGTCATTCACTAAGATTGGGAACTTAGAAGGAAAATGGGCTGCATACAATACATTTTTTAGAAATTTTTCAGAAACCTGGTTTCTCCCAAATAAGCCTTTAAGAAAAATTAGGCAGTAAGCAGGGGGTTTGAGGTTTATTCCCCAGCAAAAATAAATAAATAAATAAATAAAAATCTGATATGCAAGTATTGCTCCTCAAGAACCGCACACCCCAACCATCTTTGACTTCCAACAATGCAGGGACCACGATTGTATTTTATTCAGCACTCCGCCTCCAGTACTGGCATTGCACCTGGCATACAATAGGTGCTCAGCAAATAGTTATTGAGTAACTCAAAAAGAAAGGTACTGGAGACTAAGACCAGCAGGTCATAATAAATGCGAAAGGTCCTCAAAAGGCTGATGGACTTCTGATATTCAGCAGGGCTGAAAATCTGCATATTATTACCTGCTGGCTGAACAGCTGTAGGCAATTTCCCTAACCTGATAATCCTTTGCTGTTTACCAAACCTTACCTTTGATATGTGTGTTTGCTTTGCTAAAGGGCAAAATGTGTGGATAAAAAGCCATAGGTCCGGACATTCAGGGAGCCCACTCCACTAGAGAGCTGGTTTCCACCTGGCTCCCCCAAATGTCTTCCAAATTTATATTTCTTGTCTAGTATATCCATTTATGTGGCAGCCCCTTCTCCAGATTCCTGAACCCTTGCTGCGAAAAGACTGCGGCAGAAAGGTAGTTAGCAACTCCTTATGAACAGTGAGAGGCTGAACCAGAATGGATGCCTTTTTCCTATATAAAATGCAAATATTAGTAGAAACTTTCTCTTAGAGTTGATGCTAAGAATTAAATACAATAATATGTGTAAAGGCTTAGAACATGAGATGTCTCATAGTAGATGCTCAAAAAAGCTTTTTAAAAAATTCATTTTTTTTTTTTTTTAGGGAACATTTATCTACTTTACCATGTAAAAGGGCCAAACAAATTTTGTAATTTGTTTTTTAAAGAAAACCATGGTTCTTTACGAATTTTGAGATTGGCTATTACATCTGAGCCTGGTTCAGTGTCCCAGGCACATAAAGACCTTTACTCCACAAAGTACAGTCCGCTGAGAGATTCTATCCACATGGCAGCTCAGTACCTGTTCCTCATCATGACCCCTCCTAAAAGGAAGCCAAGGGGCTGCTGACTGAATGCTAACTGCTGCAGCTAAATTCCTTTAAAAGAGAATTCAAGACCACTGGTCCCTTGGGTTCTCCGTGGCCACACTGTTCAGTGACAGGAGTCCCCACATAGGACAAACTGATGGCTGCTCCGTCACAGTCAAAAGGTAAGCACAGAAGGCACAGAAAAGGAGGCTACCCTTTGAAAGAGAACCTGTTGTTCCCTATGTGTCTAGGAGGAAGTCCGAAAATCTCTGGATTAAGAAGGGCACTCAGTGCCAGGAAATAAGCACCTGAGAAAAGAAGGGCAGAAAAGACAGGGGCTGAAATTAAAATACTCTAACTAGATTAAAGCCATTCCTGCCATCGTGGCTGCTGCTTCATCCTATCTACACAGCCTCCCAACTCACCTGGAGCAGAGTTTGCTGAGGAAGAGACTAAGTCGCGGCCAGCCCAGTTGTTCAATGGACAGCAACCTGGCGGAAAGAACAGCACTCTTCCATCCAAAGAGCAACAACTCCAGAGGTTGTCCAGTGCTCTAGAGTGTACAAAGCTCTGCATCATAGCTATAATGTGGACAATGTTTTATACTTTCCAACTCTTTCTTTTTTTTTATTTCCTCTTGCCCTGTGGCTATCTACCCATGGACTCAATGGCATTCATTGCTTTAAAAAAAAAAAAAAAAGGATAAACATAGACTAGAACAAAGGAGCCATTACTCAAGTTTGAGTTATAAATTCAATTTGTGTGTGTGTGTGTGTGTGTGTGTGTGTGTGTGTGTGTGTGTGTTTTCTATCCATGACAACAAGTTTCAAAGCCAAGATTTGTTTTAAAGGATAAATGTGTTATCTAAAATCTAAAACTCACTGTTTACATATCAAGAGTAGGCTGGAGTTCTGAGCATAGGATTCTACCAGCAACCAGGCAGGCTAGAGCCTCTCACAGGTGGGGCATTTTGAAGCTGTTACTAACATGGAATTTGGAGCATATGTTTATTGGGGCTCAGCACTTGTGAGAGGGAAGAAAAGAAGCAGAATTGGGAAGTGGAAGAACTTGAACTTCAAGGCAGGTCCAATGGAACCTAGGCCAGCAGGGAGCTCCAAAATGAGCATTGCCCATCAGAGTTGTCTGTGTCAGGCTGAAATGGCTGGACTTCTACATCCCCATCCCCTTCTTGCTTAGACAGCTGGGGATGGTGTGATAGCACGTGAGGCATCTCTCTACAGCTCAGGCAGTCTCTGGAGGCTCCTGCTGACAACACCCCACCCCCACCCCATGTTGGGATAACAAATCCTCCCTCGAGGAGAACCTGGGAGGTACACCTGCATGTCTAGCATAGTGACCTATCAATTGGGGGGCGGGGGGGGGAGAGGAACTGAAAAAAGAGGGAGAGAAGGGAAAAAGGTGAGATATGTGTGTCCTTGGGTTCTAGAAAGTAGTAATACACTTCTAGTTCTTTGGAAATATCTAGCTAAAAACAGATCAGATTACCATAGTCTCAGTCCCAACAACAGTCATGAAATGCATGGTCTGGAACATGAGCTACTCGTATTGCAATAGTCGATCTTTCTGGTCAACTTCCCTACTCCTACAGCCCTCCCTGTCCCTCTCCCCCACCCCCAACACACACAACAGAGTTATGACAACCTCTCTCTGCTTAGCAAGGAAGGACTTCAAAACACATAAAGTAATGTGAATAGCCTGTCCCAGCACAAAGAGCATTACAAAGCACTTACTGGCTTTCTCTCTTCAGAACCACATTCTCTTATATTCCCTCCTAAATGCTCTAGGGCACTTGAGTTCCAAACCTTGGGGAGAAATTCTAGGGCCAGCAAATTCTGAAGAATCCCTGATGAATGCCTTTGTCCCTATTATTCAGAGTAAAGGAGGCATCAATCTCTCCACGTAGATTTGGCAGCCTTCACAGAGCAGACTAAGGAAAAATGATGATGCTAACTCAGACCCTGAGGGGGTTTATTATATTAAAGTAAAGACAATAAATCTCCACACTCCAGCATGTTTGAGTCACGGCCCCTCCACTTCTTGTCTCACTCACCAGTCCCTCAGAGCATCTCCATGAAATAGAGCCAGAGGAGAAAATGACAAAGCCAGACTGAGGCAGGCCTTTTCCAGGTCACTCAGTAAACCACCAAGTACTGGAACACTCACACAGGATTTTATTTAAATTCTTACAACAAAGACAGAGCGAAGCTAGCATAAATGAAGTGGGAGCAACAATATTAAAAAGCATTCTAAAAGTAAAATTCCAATTTTTTTAAATATAGCTAATAAAAATCCCTTGTTTTCCCTCCCTCTAGCTGATGGCCTGTCCAATGCATTCAATTTCATTGACAGCTAAGCCTCTGCCAAGTTCTAGTAATATAAACGGTGATCTTATGGAGTTACAAATGCAGATGTTCTAGGTCTGTAATCACACAGCCTAAATAGCATGTGCTGTGTCCCCCATGTATTGAGTTCCAGACAACAGAATGGCGATTGCCAGAGAGAAGGGGAGGTGGAGGAAGGTAGAAGAGGATAAAGGGAGGATAAACGGTGATGGAAGGAGACTTGACGGGGTGGTAAACACACAATACAATATACAGAATAAAAACTGTAGAATTGTATACCTGAAACCAACATAATTTTATTAACCAATGTCACCACAATAGATTCGATAAATAAATAAATAAATAAATAAATAAATAAATAAATAAATAAATAAAATGAAGGAGTGGAGATTTAACTCAGGTTTAGCTAATTCTAAAAGTATTTACACTCTAAAATATTTTTATTTTAAATAACATTTGATCTGCAAACCTTGAACTCCCCTTTAGTATTTAGAGAATTGGAATATGCCCTCTCATGAAGGGGGGTAGGGGGATGAGAAGACCATGAAGGTCTTCTTGGAGTTGAAAATATTTTAAATAATTTTCACTGAGTTGGGTCCACACAGCAGTGAATGATAAAAGAACTGGGTTAAAAATGGAAAGTTTTCAGTCATACTGTAAGCCATTGCTTGACCCCAATATTTGGTGGTGAACTCACTAAGGATGAAGCAAGGGAAAGCTGGCAGATACCTTCTAAATACGTGAACCATTGAGTGGAATGCTGACCAGCTGGCTGACATGAGGCTCAAGCTAGCAACTCCAGTGATGGTTGGACAAAATATGAAAGGTCTGTGTAGACTGAGCTGAAACCTCTGAGTCGTACAGATTCTCAGGCTACTCTCCTGTGCAAGCAGCTGAGAGAGGGCCATTCGTGGGACAGCTGCAACTGAGACATTGAAGGCTCCCTACAGCAATGCATTCACATGCAACACACCCTCTAACCCAGCCTTCCCAGGTTGTTCTTACCGTGGTGACAATCAATCCCTCACCTTATTAAGTGTTACCTTGTAGAACTCAACTCTGTATATTTAATTTGCAAAGGGAAGTGACAAAATATGTGCACTTTTCTGATGTATATTATATAGTTTTTATATATTATATATGGAGTCAGAGCATGGAACACCATAGCTATGCTTCCTTTTCCTTCCTCTGTCTTCACAGTAACAGGGACAGCCTAAGAAAACTTCCAATTCAGTGCTGGAGTGCAGAAAATACAAGGCTGAGAGTGGCCAGGATTCCTAGCCCTCATTCCATGAAGGAGCATCAAAGATCTTTTCAAATGACAGATTTCATAGGGCTCCTAATAGATTCTCCCAAGTCCATTGCAACAGGAAATTGGAAATCCCAACTGTGTTTGAAGCATCAGCAGGTGGAGCTGCAGAGCTTATTGAGCCACTCAGGGGACACTAATGCTTAGACAATGGAGCAGATGGCTTTTGATGGGAGCAAAGTGCCAAGTAACAAACACCCTGTGTGTTCCTATGCAGTCCTGTGGATGTAGTCAAGGAAAAGTCACTGTGGAACTTCTTATTTACTAATTCAATAATACTTATTAAATTCCCTTCGTGTGCCCAGCCGGCCCTGGGTTGAACACTGGAAGTGCAGTAGGAAGTTGGACATGGTTTTGCCCTCACAGAACTTCCATCCTGACATAGTGGCACTGCTTAGCAGATAAGGATGTTCATGAGCTTTGGCATCACATAGACCTTTGTCTACATCCTGGCTCTGCTACTTAGTTGAGAACTATGTAACTTTAGATTTTAGACAATTGGCTCAATCTATCATCTGTAAAGCATGGATAGCAATATTCATCCAGTAGTTCTCAACCTTCCTAGAGTCAACTGGGAAACTTTTTAAAATATCCATGCCAGAGCCTCCCCCATAGATTTTGATTCAACTGGTCTGGGTAAGTGCCACACCATCAGTAAGTTTAAAAGCCATCAGGTCCTTCTATTGAGCAGCCAGTGAGACCTACTCCTCTATCCTCTAGGGATGATGGGATACTTGTACTGAATGATGCACATGAAGACCCTCCATTCAGTAATCACATAACTGCTAGCTTTGCTTCCCAGGCATCACAGGTGCTGTCTAACTCATAGAGGTCCAGGTATCTTGGAGAACTGTTTACCTGAAGTTGGTCAGTGAGCAAGGGAGAGCTGAAGATAATTCTGATAGTGTTGTTCTTTAAAAACAAATATGACTACCAATCTATAACTTGATCACAGCTCAATAACCACCTCACCGCTCATTTTAATGGGTTAATTTACTTGGCCATTTCAAGAGATGGCTTGTTCTGGAACTTCTCTGCTTAATTTAATTTCCACTCTCAGTACAAACCACCACTCAGAGGTTAATAATGTCTAATATGGTGCTAGTAAGGAGAAGAGTTAAAGCCGTATCTTAAAATAATAGCTAGCCCAGCCCTTGCATTTTACAAATGAGAACAAGGAAGCCCTAAGGAGTGAGGTTATTTTCCCAAGGTCAAACTCCCAATAGCTTCAGCTTTGTTTTGTTTGCTCAGCACGAACCTATCTAACAACTTAGCTGTATGCAGCTTTACATAGCAGATAACTTCCCCACTGGTTGTATGGAACTAGAATCTTTGTAAAGCAAAGCACTTGTTCAATGTACTAAAAAAAAAAAAAAAAACTTCGTGGCTATTCTTAAATCTATTAATTCCTTTGGTTGAAAACAAAAAGTTTTTTAAAAATGGGAGACAGAAGTGGCATGGTTTTACACTCTTGCTGAATCTCCACATAGAAACAGACAAAGCAACTAGATAGCAAATCCAAAGACCCATGAACAGCATTTTAAGTAAAATTGTGTCAAGCTATCTCCAAAAACCCCCAAATACAAATAAGTGGAGACAAACCACTCTTGGACACCAGGCATGCATGGCAGCAGCTTCTATGGGAGAAAGCACAGGAAAGGCACAGAAAATCTGAGAATAGCAGTTAAAACTAAAAAAGGTTTGGCTCAGTCCCACAGTGGGTGAGTACCAGGGATCATAGTAGGTCTGACATATTTGAACTCTAAAAACTGGTCAACCAGGGCTCCCTTTCAGGTCAAGGCTGATGCATAGAGATTTGAAATTTCTAGACATGGAATAAAAGCTGAGGGGAGGGGGGGCGGGGAGAAAAAAAAAAAAAGCTGAGCAGGATAGAGACATCAGAGAAAAAAAGGGGAAGAGTAGTTCCCAATAAAAATAGGAGTGGAGGACAATGCCAGTAAATCTCACTACAGGCAAACAATGGCAGAGGGATCTCTGTGCATTGAGAAAAGCTATACTGAACACCTTCTTCTAAAAGTTCAGGAAAAAATAATTTCTCATGGAAGTGAGGAAATGAAAGGTGTGGAGGTCAAATCCTACACAAAGTTATAAGATTAAAAGAAACAAAGGGGCAGAATAGCATCCCTTCAGACAATGGAAATGACCCAATAACAATGAGCATCTCAAGGAACCTAGATTTTTGATCATGGTCTTAATACACTTTTCAATTAAAAAAGAAAGAGGTGTTTTTGATACATGGCTGGTTTGATGTGTAAGATGAGCCTGGAACATTTTTTATATCAAAACCTATTAAGATCATGTCAAAGGCCCTTAGAAGACAACCTGAAGAAGCTCCCACCAGCTAAAGATGAGAAAATTTGAGTTTCAGAAATGATAATTGCTGCCCTGGCCCAGTGGCTCAGTTGGTTGGAGTATAGTCTCATACACCTAAAATGTCTTGGGTTCGATTCCCAGACAGGGCACATACATAGGTTTCGAGTTTGATCCCTAGTTGGAATGCATATGGGAGGCAACCGAGTGTTGTTTCTCACTCGCTCTCTCTCTCTCTCTCTCTCTCTCTCTCCCCTCCCTTTCTCTAAAATCAATAAACATATCCTCAGATGAAGATAAAAATATATAATTTCAATTAAAACCCATCAAATATATTTCAATACATTAATTTATAATAATTTCAAAAATCAAATTGATTATATTTGGAAGAAAACAAAGAACGAATAATCTTGAGAATTGATAAATAAAGGAAAATAATCAAGCATGTATTTTTGTCATTTCTATATAAACTGGGTATCCATGGTCCCCAAAGAGTAGATGATAGAAATCATATCATTGTAAAATATCCCAAGTAACAAATGAAAAAGAAATTATAGAATTAGAATGCCACCCTTAGGCAACCTCTAAAGAATGAATGGATTAAGGTAATAAGCGTGAAAGGCTGCTAACGTCACCAAAAGAGAAACAAGCAGACATTGTGTGCTTCTGAGGAAAGATCACACCACAGTCTATCTTGCCAGAGGGACAGAACTGAGTCTGATCAAGCCTATGCATCCAGTTGCCCAACACAAAAACATAGAAAACAGAGGAACATATTGAGCTGTCCTATAGGACACGATCAGCAACATCTGGGAAACTCAACAGATCAAATGCCCTGGATTTTCCAACAGATAAATTATAAGGAAAAGAAAAGGAGGGATGAGAAATCTTTATACTAAAAGAGACTCAAAGGACTTTTTTAAAAGGCTAAGCTATATTATCCAAAGGAGACACCCAATCAGGGGTGGGTGATAAACTATTAAAAATACACATTGAAAGTGATGACTATACAAGTCAGGAGTCTGGTTATTTTCCGAGAAAAGGGGGAGTTGAGACTGAGGCACATGAATAGATTTCTAGGGTGGCTGGCTATGTTCTGTTTCTTAACCTGGGCTATTTATCATATAAAAATGACAATAACAACAACAATAATATAACAATAAACTATAGTTATTTTGTGTGGCTTTCTTTGTCTGTGTTTTATTTTACAATAAAAAGCTTTTTAAGAGTATGAAGAATAAATATATAAAGCAAATATAAGTAGCATCCTAAATTCTTTTTTCCTGGTAAATCCTTATTATATAGCTTTTCAGAGCAAGTACATGTTTGCTCATGGAGTGTATTTTTAAGAATCACTACAATCTAATCAATCAGCAAATGTTTATTAAGGACTTACTGCATGCAAGACATTGCTCTCCTGTTGTAACAGGATTATATCTTCAGATACTTCCTGTTTCCCAGATTAACACTATACATTGGAAGTATTCACGATGGGTTTGCGTTTGTGTGCTATTTTGCGTGTTTATAATGTTTAGTTTTATTCGTTGGTTGAACTATACATTTTGGAGAAAAAAGACTCATGAAACACTTCCACTCAGCACCCAAGTAAATGGCCTTCTCCCTGGACTTAGCCACTGTGGTACTGAGCCACGGTCTCGTGGGCCAGTCCATCTCCCCCGCGGCTGTGGGCAGCAGAAACTCTACTCTGTTACTGGGCTTCACTTCAGTGACTCATCATCCCAGCCTCACCACCACACCACACATCTGAATAGCCAGTTCCTCGAAATGACAGTTTCAGAGAGGTTTATAGTGGGTACCAATTCCCAGCAGAACTAAAGGGTGGTTGAGAATTTTTACCAACCCAAGATCCCAAACATCTAGAAGCAACTCTTTTCCAGAAAAACACATTTTCTAAATCTAAACATTAGCAAGCATATGCTCTTTCTGCAAAGCAAATGAACTATGAGAGCTGTAAAGCTATAAAATTCCTTTAAGGCCAAGAAACTTCTATCTCATCAATAATAATAATAATAATAATAATAATAATAATAACAATATAAACCAATGGAGAGATAATATTGTGGAAGTGGCTGTTCTAATTAGATTATATGCATTCTAATTATATGCATTCATTTATGCAATTCTCACCACCACCCAAATATAGGTGGTACTATACCATTCCCATTTGACAGATAGTGGAGCATAGAGGTTACATAACTAGTAGGCAGCAGTAATAGGACTCCAACCAAGTGGTCTGGCTCTAGAGCCTGTGAGATTAGCTAGCGACATGTTACTATAACGCCACAAGTTTTTAACACCTTGACAAGCCTGGTCAATGTTAGGATGGAGAAGATAGAGGTCTATATTTGAACACTCCCTGCCTTGTTGAATTTGCATTTTAGATAACTTCTGGCAGAGAGCACAGCTCATCAATGATCAAGTAGCATCCAATCTGTCTCCTTAACAATTCTTGAAGCTGTTGATTCCTCTCCATGCCCATTGCCACTGTTTTGGTTCAAGCCACCATCATTCATTCCTCCACTAGATGATGGCAGTAGCCTCCTAAGTCACCTTCCTGCGTCTAGCCCTAATTGGAGACAAGGATGAATGGCAAAAACAGAAACAGAAAAGGTGCCAAGCTAGCCACAGAAGACACATACACCAGCCCCAACAATTTCTACAAGCAAGAGCTGGAGAGAAGGGGGAGCAGTTGTAAAAGCTCAGATCCTTACAAATCTAGAGAAAGTCGAAAGCAGAGCCAGTATGAAAACATTAAATAAAGGTCCCATAAAGTACAAGCTTCCAGGATCTGCCCGCAGGGACTGTGGGCCCAGGGCAGATGTAGACAGGATTGCCTGCTCTCCTCCCTACCTCCTCCAGCCTCCCTGGGGCTTGGGGCTCCTGATCAGAGAAGCTTGGCTGGCCCCAATCACCCTCCCTCCCGCACTGGCTTTGCTGAAATGTGCCTTGGGCAGGGCATTGGGCAGGAAGGAGACTCCTCACATGATCCAGCTTAGCCCTCCTTTCCTCTCCTCCTCAAGCTGCACACTGCAGTAAGAGCGCAGCAGACATGCAGACAGAAGGGGGTCCACGCTGGACAAGAAGGGCCCTGCTCCTCAGCATCCTCTGGGCTGCTGCACGCCTGCCTCCCCCGGGGGCCTCCCTGCCCCAGCGTCTCCCACGGGCCACAGGTAGGTGGGTGCAGGGGTCAGCTACCCCTGCTGCTGCTGCTGCCTATAAATGAAGGGACAAAGGGACATTCTCCCTTGACCCCCTTTGCTTATGCTTCCTCCTGTGCTTGCTCTGAATTTTAGCATTTGGAAGAATATGAAACTCTTTTGATCCCTCAAATAAACCTCAAAGATAGCACCGAAATAATTCACAGACACCATGAAGCAGGACAGCCTCAGTTTTTATTGTTGGAGAGTTCATCGTGAAAAAATCTTTCATCCCAGAAACTCACTCTGCAGACAGTGGGTGACTGTTCGCGGGCCTGGGGACAACTTGGGTTCTGCAACTGGAAAATGAAATTGTTCAGATATTAGAAATCTTACTAATCAGAGATTATAGTTTCTACTTGAGGAGGAAGAGGGGTTTGGAATTCGCTTTTAGAAATGAAGCAGACGAGGAGGAGTGACTTCATGATTTCCTCTTTTTAATTCTTCCACTATCATCAGCTTATTTCATTAAAGCCTCTCTTTTGGGTCTCAAAGACTTTTTTTTTTTTCCGGATCTACAACTACATCATATTCAAAAGGGCTATGTACATTGTCACCAGGGTTCCTAAAATTCCACCCAGAAACCCCACACTTTACAGATTTCTTAAGCAATTTCCCTTTGTGAGCTTGGAATGTGTGATTTCAACATCCTTCAAACTTTCACCTCCTTTTCCTCACCAGGAAATAGCACCCAATGTGTTATTTCTCCATCATCGGAGTTTCCTGAAGGGTTTTTCACAAAACAGGAGCGCGCAGATGGAGGCATCGTAATCTACTTCCTAATTATCCTCTACATGTTCCTGGCCCTGTCTATTGTCTGTGACGAGTACTTCCTGCCCTCCTTGGAACTCATCAGTGAATGTAAGTGGCTGGGAATCTCCTGGGTGACCTTCCAGAATAGTGGTGCCACACACATATATGGGCCTGGCTGTCCTGGAAATAGCTCAGCAGCAATCTGTCCCTCTCAACCGGTTGTAGAATTTCACTATTTGTAATTCCGCTTCATTACTGGAATCTGAAAATAAGATCCACCAGTTTAAGCCCATTGTTTATATCCCTTCAGTTACGGGCATCACCCAGAATTCTGAGCATAGAACTTTCATTGGTGCCCTCGTCCCTAAAATCAAGGTATCAGTGATGTGTTATGCCACATAAGCAACTATGCCAGCATGGTTAGTTTAATTCTTTAGGCATGCGCACTTCAGAGAAAGTCTACGTCAAGGGTCAGGTCACCTATTGGACAGAAACAGTGAGCATTTCTTCACAGAAAAGAGCATGAATAGAAACTCTCCTTTACCCACGGCTCTTCCCCCACTGCCACTGGCAGGCAAGCCAAGTTTGTTCTCTCTTGTTCACTGGAGTATAGCTGTCCCCTCGGACCTAAAACAAGACCTGGCAACAGTGGGGACACTTAACACATATTTGTTTAATGGGGAAAAAAAATTATAGAGTAGTCAGCATACGTTTGTTATAATTATTTAACTTACGTAGATGTAAATACATGCATTTTTAGACTGACATTGTTTTAAATTGATATTGATAGTTTTCATTTAATAGAGATTAAATTACTTTAACATAGTGTTTTTACCTGGACTGATGAAACACAAGAAAAACGGAAGAGCCCTAGCTGGTTTGGCTCAGTGGATAGAGCATCAGCCTGCAGACTGAAGGGTCCCAGGTTTGATTCCGGTCAAGGGTACATGCCTGGGTTGTGGGCTAGATCCCCAGTAGGGGGAGTGCAGGAAGCAGCCAATCAATGATCCTCTCTCATCATTGATGTTTCTATCTCTCTTTCCCTCTCCCTTCCTCTCTGAAATCAATAAAAATATATTTTTTTTAAAAAGAAAAGAAAAAAGTAAAAATCATCTATATTTCCATCACCCAGAGATCCCCACAGTTACCACTGGTTATATTTCCTTTCAGCCTTTGGATCTTGCTATAGATACAATTTAAGGTCTTTTCCTGTCATGTAATATCAAATTATGTACATCTCCCATCGTATTAAATGCTCTTCAAAAACTCAATTTTTAATGGTAGCATTATACTTTAGGATTTTGAAAATGATTTGATGACCGAAAACTGTTTTTTATGCATAGTAGTCACCATGTAGAAATTTATAATTTTTAACATTATAAATTTATGAGACATTTGATTTTGTTTTTTAATTTTTTGTTTTTGTTTTCAATAATGTTATGCCCCTACTTGCATAAAATCTTTGCAAACTTCTCTGATCACTTCCTGGTAAAGATGCAGAGCTGTGCCTATTTTAAGCTTTATCTTATACATTGCCAAAAGCATGGCACAGAGGTGTGCGGACCTAAACCTCCGGAATATGTGGTAGCTTCCATTCCAGAAAACCATGAACAATCCCATTTTAAATGCCTTTGTTAGTTGCTTTAAAAATGGAACTTCATTTTATAAAGTTTGTATTTATCTTTTATCCATTTCTGAGGTTAACATTTTATAAGTGTATTGAAATTTATTTTTTTCTTTTGTGTTTTATTGCCCATGTTCTAATGGGGGTGTGGGTGGGGTAATTTATCGTTTTCTTATTGATTTCCAAGGCTTTTTTTAATATAAGGATATTAACCCTTTTTCTAATACAAAATTTATATCATATGTTTTTTCATTGTTTGTTTTTGCTTTTGTATTTTGTGTGTTTATCACATTGAAATTTTACAAATTTTAAGTGAACTTATAAATAGTTTATGATTCTCCTTTTGGTTTTATACTTAGACTTTTTTTATCCATTGGTCAGAAAAATTGTCATATTTTATTTTACTTATATATCTTATATATTTTTTTACATTTATTTATTTCATCCCCTAAGAATTTGTTTTGCTATAGGACACAATGCTATTTTTTTCTAAAGTTGATCAGTTTCATATACTAAATTCTTATATACGTGTGGACCTGTTTCTATACTCTCAACTCTGTTGCAATAACCCACTTGTTCATCCTTGTGGGAAGAAACATACTTTTAACTAGAAAACCTAAATAGATAATGTTAATTATATAAGTCTAAGAGACTTTCAATTCAAGGTAATATATCCCACCTAGAATCTTTCTCTTTCTGGAAAGTAAAATAATCTTTTAAAATGTTTTGCTTTTACATTATCGAACAATGACTTGACTGAAAGAATAAATGCATAAAAAATTGTCTTCACAGTGGTAAATAAATAACTCTTCTAGCTCTACAGAGAGAGACTACTGCATTAAAGCTTAGATTTCCACTTTAGAACAATCTTCAGTGAGTGACTTCACAGAGTATCTGTAACAATCACTTCCACCATGCCACTTGTGGAATTAATCTGAAACATCATCAACAACATGCACTTCTCAGTGCACTACTCCTGGCTCTGAAATAGAATACAGTAGGTATTACAGATGTGTGACTAACGGATGAGGCCACGCCACTGCCCAATCTTCCTCAGCAGCTAAGAACTGACCCTGGTCTTGGGTACTGAAAATACTAACAACAAAATGAGATAGAAATAGTGCTAGCTCAATTCTTTTTAAAATGTCTATAAATTAACGTTGTCATTTCTCTTTTCAAGACCTAGCATGGTCTCATCCACATTTAAACATCAGCAATAAAAAGCAATCTCCCTGAAAGTGGTTTACATCCAGAGAAGTATGCAAATGTGTTACATTCCTCCATAGTTCTTTGATTAGCATTGAGTGACAATAGTTCCACCCATCCCATCAGCGAATTAACACTATCCTCAAAATAGTTTACTGATGCATTCCACAAAGTACTGGAGTGTTATTTAGTCATTCATTTATTTCATTAGTTACCATGATAAAGCAGTGATAAAAGCATGGTTCTAAATTAAATATATATGGTTTCATTTAGTCTCCACAAAGACCCTACAAAGTAGGGACTATTAGATTGGTTTACTGAAGAGAAAACTGAGGCTGAGAAGATATGCAATTTCATAAGACTACACAGTCAGTATATGGCAAAGCCCTGGTCTCTCTAGCGCCCAAACCCAAGAATGTTCCTGATTGCTATATGATATGATTTTACACATCCTTGTTTCAGATTAGTTACTGTAATGTGGTTGTTTCAGAAGAACTGTTCTATATGAACCATCTTAAAAATATTTCCCTTCCAAGGGCACTGAAAATGTTGACACACACACACCCAAAAAACAAATAAAAAACCCTCATCAAATACTCACTGTAATAATGTACAAAGTATACTACAAAATAGTGAGAATCCACTTTGAAAAATCAGCTCAGACTTTTGGCAACCAATTGGGGATTGTAAACTAATGTTATAAACATGTACCCACAATAACTGAACTCTGAGGCCTACACATATTGTCTAGGTTGTACATGAGATCATAGTATAGCACTGTGGAATCAATCATGTATGATACAATGACTTTCTGTGGGGGACATGTTCTGAGTCCCAACCTAGAATACAGTGGTAGGATTGGCAGGACCATGGCCCACCCAGATCCATCATCCCATTACCCCCTCCTCAAGTCACAAGCAATGGTTCATTTGGCCAGCAGAAGGGCCTCCAGAAGGTGAAGACTAAAAGAGCTCAGGAATGGAACCTCTGTGCAGGGGACGGAGGAGGAGGAGGGCAGAGCCTCTTGCTGACACCCTGGCCCGGCCCCAGCTCAGGCAAGCAAGTGCTCTTTGTCAGTAGCTGTATGCGGTGGTCTGGCAATGTCCCCTAGAGCTGTCACCACCTAGGCTTCGAGCAAGGATCGTACCCTTCTTCTTGTTCTACTTGGAATCATGAAAGTCATAGAATCTCTCCTCTCTAACTCAACACTGGAAAAGCAGCACATGCCCCAGTAGACAACCTGAGATATTGTGCTGTCATCTTAACTGTGTAGAACCAATATGAGAAAATGCTATTGCCTAACCCCTCGCTTTCCCCCCGCCCTCATTTAGATTCTATAGGAAAAGAGGCTAATGATGATTCTTTGACCACAGAGGGCTGAAGTAAAATTAACCCATATTATTAAATGGGGAAACGGGTGGAAAATTCATGATAAGGGGTTAAAAGATGTCGTCAGAGAGGAAATATTATCTGAGACAAGTTAGAGCTAAGGATAATGAGGTAAGAAATAAACCATGGAGACCTCCCTCATTCCCATCTGTTGTGCTGCTCTAGACAGTACTTGTGTAGATACTCTTGGGAGTGTGTGTGTGTAAGAGAGACAGAGACAGACAAAGACAGAAACAGAGAGGATTCCAAATGACAACAAGGAAGCAAGGGGAGCCTCGGTGGTCTCTGGTCATGCATTAATACTGATGTAGGAAAGTTTGGATTCCCCTGCTCGGTTTGGTTTGTGAAGTCAGTCACATCACCTTGTACTCATATCTGGCACGGTTTGCTTGGGGCTCTGTCTTCTTTGTTCTATGCCTCTACCAGATACTTGCTGAATGGTCGATAGCATCGCTGAGGATCCTTAAAGGGGATGGAGGGAGAGAAGGCCATTCTATGCTACAGTGCCACATAGTTGAGATGGTTGAAAGTGTCCACTCTGGAGCCTGACACAGCCTAGGTTCAAATCGCAGCCCCACCATTTACTAGATCTGACTGTGCAGCAGGGTAACTAGAGCTCTGAGTTCATAGAGCTGTGTGCCAAGTACTGAAGAAATACAACTGCTTACAAAAGGACCTAGCACATAGCAAACACTCACAAACTGTTCATTAGTACATAAGAACAGACTACCAAGATTAGAATCCTTTGTTCAGGAAAGATGAAGGTGAAGATGGTGAATGATCAAAGTCAATATCAATATGTTTGGGGAACATACCAAGTCTAGGTGCATCTGCTAGAGCTTGGAAACCAAGTTTAAGGCAAATAAAAGCAAGTACTACTCCACAAGGTAAGAAGTAAGTTTATTAAATCTTTTTTTTTATTGCACCTAATAACCCATTTGGTAACTTTAAACAATACCTTAAACATCTCTAGAATATTGTTTAGAGTTCCTTTTATTTCTTTTAGATTAAAATCCATACCA
Organism: Cnephaeus nilssonii; assembly: GCF_951640355.1. Taxonomy (NCBI): domain Eukaryota; kingdom Metazoa; phylum Chordata; class Mammalia; order Chiroptera; family Vespertilionidae; genus Cnephaeus; species Cnephaeus nilssonii. The sequence continues at coordinate 50,073,514 of NC_137075.1, forward strand.
TTTTATTCCATCTTTAGCAAACTTTTATTGTTTAAAGAATGTTTTGCCCAGCTGAGGTGGCTCAGTGGTTGAGCATTGACCCATGAATAAAATAAAATCAATAAAAGTATACTTTTAAAAATAAAGTGAGAGATAATAGTCCTATTTTGGGCTATAAGTTAATATAGTTTATATTTTTAATTTAATTTATATTTAAACTACACATATTTTAAAATATATTTTTTGTTTATTTTATTTTAGAGAGCAGAAGGGAGAGGGAGAGAAGGATAGAAACATCAATGATGAGAGAGAATCATTGATCAGCTGCCTTCTGCACACTCCCTACTGGGGATTGAGCCCACAACCCGGACATGTGCACTGACCTGGAATCGAACCATGACCTCCTGGTTCATAGGTTGATGCTCAACCATCTGAGCCACACCAGCTGGGCTCTCAGTTTATTTTTAGAAACACAAAGGTTCAGTATAAAACAAAAAAAAAAATCATTTTTACATCTATATATATAAAAGCCGAGTGACTGGAACAGCAGAATGACCAGAAGGATTGGGGGTGGGGCCAGCTGGCCAACCTCTAGCGGCTCCTCCCCTGGCTGGCCCCCACCCATGCACAAATTCATGCACCTGGCTTCTAGTATTTTCACATGTAATGGGGCTCTCCTAGAATTATTTAACCACTATTCAGAGCAGCTTTTCTGTTTTTAACCTTTCCCTAAGCTAACTACACAAAAAACTGAGAACCCCTTAAGACTGGTCACTTGATATAGCTCAAAGTTCACAATGAGCCAGCTATGAAACTTTTCATTTTAAATATCACACTAATACACTATTCAATTAACAATTCTAATCCCTCCACCATGCTGATCCTTTGAGGTATAACATGTCTTAAGTGAAAACAATCTTAGTAAGATATAGAGAAACATAATTAAAGTATTTGCTTTTTTATTAAAATTATTTTTATTCACTCTGCTTTGAACTAACATTTGCCCAGGTTCTACTTTGTGTTTCAGAAATAGATAATAATAAAGAAATGCAAGTTTTAATTCCAGGTAGATTTGGTTCTAAATTGATAAAATTGAAAGGGAGTCCAGTAATTCTGTGAGTATGGCATTTGGACAGCCCACAGTTTCAGTGTTTGATTTTCTTAATCCTTGTGAAATTTACAGAAGCAAAGCCTTCCCGAAGAACAAAGAACCTAAGAATAGTGCTTCCTCCCTGCCACAGGGCCACTCATCCTCCTAAGAGCATTTTCATCCTCTTTGTTTTTCTTTTCTCTCTGATCTAAATTGTGGTCCCCTTGGATTGCTGCTAAATCTACACCAGGTGCCTGGATCTAAATAAAGTGCCAAGTCGTTTGGATATTACCAAGATGCTATTGCAGGACTAGGCAATGATGATGATGATGATGATGATGATGATAATTAGTATTAATCTCTTCACTTTACCTGCATGGATGACTGAAAGAGCAGCTTTTTAAAGTAAAAATGATCTAGGTGCTCATTCCATCTCTACAATTACTCTGTGACACTGGGCAAATTATGGGGCCAAAACTCAGGTAACTGTGAAGTTTGGTGATAAAATGTCTTGCACGGGCTTTGTATGCTAGGCTTACGACAGTGACATTCATTGTAATATTGTAGCTGTTCGGTTGGGAGTGAAGAGAGTGCCTTTTCAATGGAATCGGGCATTTAAAATCATTGTACAGGGTTTCAGAATTTACTCCATCATAGTGCAGACAAAATATAAGGTGGTAACTATAAAATGCTCATAATGTTTTTATTTATTGTTAAGAACCTCACAGAATATACATGCAGTTGGGCATTGAGAGGCAGGCACTGATTCCAATGAATGCTAACTTTACTCAAAATATTTCTAGAAAAATATTTAAAATTGATGTCAACATGGGTTTTGCAAACCATAAAAAGCTTTGGTTTGCTGTCATACTTCATTTTTTATTTTCTTTATCTTTTTATGTTTTGTTTTGTTGTGTTTTCGTTTTTTCCAGAGAGAGGGAAAGGGAGAGAGGGATAAAAACATTAATGATAAAAGAGAATCATTGATCGGCTGCCCCCTGCACGCCCCCTATTGGGGATCGAGCCCACAACCTGGGAATATACCCTGAGTGGGAATCAAACTGTGACCTACAAGTTCATGGGTTGATTCTCAACCACTGAGCAACACTGGCTGTGCTGTCACACTTCATTTTGGACCCTAAGTAAAATTACTTAGCATGACGACCCATTGGAGTCACTAGAATTGAGTCTGACTGACTTTTGATTGCTTCTGAAACTCAAATCCATTCACAAAACATGAAAATTTGCTATCATGAAGACTTTTTAAAATTGTGCCAGAGGATACCAAAGTGCATACTGCCTATAGTTATAACTCTATTAAAATGTGAAAGAGACTAGAAATACATTAAAATGATAGCAGTGGTTAAACACAATGGTAAGCGTGTAAGTAACTCTGCCTCTTCTATTTTCCTCTATCTTCTAAATTTTAAATGATATAGAGGGGTTTTTATTATGGGACTATTTAACATGAAATACAAAATTCATACTCTACATTTTGAGTAGAAATTGAAAAAATTAGAAGATACCTTAACATGTTAAGCGCCCAGCCTGTTTTGTCTTCCAGATGTAAAGTATAGTGTCAGTCACCAGTGACTGACAGGACGCTTAATGTGTTAAAGATTGTGTAGTCCAACTCCCCATTTTACAGATGGCAAAATACAAGCCTTGTCTGAATGACTTATCTAAAATCTCATATTAAGTTACTTATCAGCAGGGCCAGAATCCAGGTCTCCATTTTAGTTTAAAACTTTTCCTCCCATATTTCCAGAAGTGGATTTTCAAAAACTGTTATAAACTTCCCAACATGGCATCCTAGAAGTAAACACACTTAAGAAAAAGTTTGCTGAGTTTTAGTAATCAGTTCATTATCATCGACTTGCACTTTATATAAACAATGTGATATCTAAACTTATAAAGCAAACTCACCTTAAACTTTTCTACTATATCCTGAAGGAAACTGTGATGACTCCTTTAGAGTAATAGAGAGGAAAGAAATGCTCTCCAAAGGTCAGCGAAGACAAATCCAGGCCATTCTAAAGTTCAGATGTTTAAACCATTTTTACAAAATATGCTTAGAACCTTAAGATATAACTTGTTAAAATATCTCTAAATTTTACACGCCCATCGATACAAGTTCTTTCCTTTCCTGACTCAATTAGAGCTCAGTGAAGAGCGACACGCTTGGTCGTTACTGCCTTTTGAGAGCAGAAGTGTTCAAAGGGCCACCTATTTCCCTACCTTGCAACAACCCAACAGATCACCCTGTGGATTGAATTTCTCCAATGAAACACTCTTCAGCTAAATGAAGAGGGGTCATTAGCTCTTCAGTTGCACTGAGTTTGGACAGTAACTTCAAGATAAAGCATTTTGTTCTTTTTCAATTTCCTCCACATATTATCTAGCCCTGATTTGATTAGAGAATTCATGATAATACCCAATATTATTACACTTCTACATTCTGACTCCCAGTAACTATTTTTCCCCCAAGGAATGAATAAATTGGGGGCAGTTGTGTGCCAGTGCCACGAGGCAGAGAAGAAAATAACGTTATAATTGGCCTGCCTAACTGCCATTGTTATATTGGGTTTCTGTCATGAAATTGAAATAGCACTGGACTTAGAACCAATATACTTGGGGTTTATGTAGTAACTTCTCACATTTAAGATCCTCACTATCCACCTAACTGAATTATTTAGCCTCCTGGACCTGTTTCTTATCTGTAAAATGGAAATAGCATCACTCATATTTGAGGATAGTTGGGATTAATAAATTATGTATATGAGGGTGAATTACATACCATCAATGTAAGATATTATTTATTTCACACCTAAAATGAAAAAAGTTAATCACAGAGCAATAGGTTTTATCTTGTTCTGTTTTGTTTCATGGCCAATTTATCTTACTACACACCACAGAACTGTAATAAAAGTATGCAGATATACATACATAAAAATATATAATTATATAATTGTTATATATATCATATAAAGTGATATCCTATATAATAAAACCCTAATATGCAAATCAACCGAAGGGCAGAGCGACTGGTCGCTATGATATGCACTGACTACTAGGGGGCAGATGCTCAACACAGGAGCTGCCCCCTGGTGGTCAGTGTGCTCCCACAGGGGGAGCGCTGCTCAGCCAGAAGCTGGGCTCATGGCTGGCGAGCATTTCCTCGGCAGCGCTAAAGACCACTTGGGGGATCCGAGGGATCCTGGACTGCGAGAGGGCACAGGCTGGGCTGAGGGACACCCCCCCCCCATGCACAAATTCGTGCACCGGGCCATATATATATATATATACACACACACACACACACACACACATATGTATACTAGAGGCCTGGTGCACGAACTTCGTGTACGGAGGGGGGTTGTCCCTCAGCCCAGCCTGTACCCTCTCCAATCTGGGACCCCTCAAGGGATGTCCGACTGCCCGTTTAGGCCCAATCCCGGTGGACATCCCTCTCACAATCCAGGACTGCTGGCTCCCAACTGCTTGCCTGCCTGCCAGCCTGTTTGCCCCCAACTTCCCTCCTCTGCCGGCCTGGTTACCCCTAACTGCCCTCCCTTGCAGGCCAGGTGCCTCCCAACTGCCCTCTCCTGCTGGCCATCTTGTGGTGGCCATCTTGTGTCCACATGGGGGCAGGATCTTTGACCACATGGGGGCAGCTATATTGTGTGTTGCAGTGATGATCAATCTGCATATTACTCTTTTATTAGATAGGATAGAGGCCTGGTACAGGGGTGGGGGCCAGCTGGTTTGCCCTGAAGGGCGTCCCGGATCAGGTGGGGGTTCCCTTGGGGTGTGGGGTGGCCTGAGCGAGGGGCCTGTGGTGGTTTGCAGGTGGGCCACGCCCCCTGGCAATGCAAGCAGAGGCCCTGGTATCTGGAATTTATTTTCCTTCTACAATTAAAACTTTGTAGCCTGGAGCGGAGCCAAGCCTGGGGCTCCCTCTGAGGCCGGTAACCATTTGTGTTGGGGTTATAATTGAAACTTTGTTGCCTTAAGCAGGTGGGCCCAGCCAGGGTGTGCAGAAAGCTTTGCTTCCCCTGTTGCCAGCAGCAACCCTGGCCTGCTCTCTCAAGCTCCGTTCTGCCACCATTTGTTTGAATTTGTTTACCTTCTATAATTGAAACTTTGTAGCTTGAGTGGAGGCTTAGGCCTGGCCAGGACAGGCGGAAAGCTTGGCTTCCTCTGTTACCTAGGAAACCTTGCTCTCTGTGGCTGTAGCCATCTTGGTTTGGGTTAATTTGCATACTCGTTCTGATTGGATGGTGGGCGTGGCTTGTGGGCTTGTCAGAGGTATGGTCAATTTGCATATTTGTCTATTATTAGATAGGATACACACACACACACACACACACACACACACAAGGGGCCCGGTGCACGAATTTGTGCACCTTGAAAGGAACTGTGGGCCATGAGGCTGCGGTAGGCACAGGGACGGGTCTCGGCCCATCCTCCGTGCCCCTACCTGGCCCCTCCTGCTGCAGCCCCCTGGTCCCCTGTGTGCAGGCAGCCCCACTCCCGCTGCTGCTGCTCCCATATGCTGACGGCACCGGCCCTGCTCGCACCCGTTGACGGCATAGAGTGATTGGGGCCAGTGCCAGCAGTAGTGCCAGTGGGGCTGGTGCCGTCAGCGGGTGCTAGCGGTGCCTGCTGCCTCAATCGCCCCTCAGGAGCAGGGGGAGGTGGAGAAGCTCTCAGGGACGATCAGGGATGGCAGCTGCCACTCACACCCGCTGATAGCACCGAGTGATCAGGACTGGCACTGGTCACCAGTAGCAGGTGCGAGCTCTGAGCGGGACTGTAGTGCGCGGGAGCAAAGAATTTTTAGTAACCACCAGAGGCTCACCCCTGACAGTGGCTGGCACCCTGCCTTGGTCTGACGCCCCCACTCACCTGCTCCACCATCCACCATGGCCAACGCCCGCCATGTTCCATACACTACCCCTGGTCGTCAGCGCATGTCATAGCGACCGGTTGTTTGGTTGTTCTGGTTGTTCCACCATTTGGTCTATTTGCATATTAGCTTTTTATTACATGGGATATATATATATATATATATATATATATATATATATATGTGTGTGTGTGTGTGTGTGTATATATATATATATGTGTGTGTGTGTGTGTGTGTGTGTGTGTATATATATGTGTGTGTGTGTATATATATATATATATATATATATACACACACACACACACACACACACATATACATATATCTCACTCTAGGCAGTAAAAGAAATGCTATGAAATAGGACTTTCATAAATCATTACTTCTCTCCCTTATTAGTCAATGCAGGTAGGTGTTCATCAAGTGACATGACCACAGGCAAATAGTGAGGAATAGGATAGAGGACCTGAATTGGATCATCCCAACTATCCCTAGAGCACTTTTCACAAGGCTTAACAGACTAGAGCTGGTTGGGCCTCTGAGACCAAATAACCCCACAGGGATAAAAAAAAAAAAAAAAAAAAGACTGATTTTGGTACCATCAGCAGGAAGCATGTGGATGGCTTTGTAATTACTTCCAAATCTTTCAGAATAAAAGCCCAAGTCCTTACTAGGATCCACAAGGCCTTACATGATCTGGCTGCCTGTTACCTCTGACCTTATCAACTCCCTCCCTCCCTTCGCACACTTAATTCCATACATGCTGGCCTTCTGTTTCTTGAACACATGGGTTGGCTTCCACCTCAGATCTTTTGCACTCCCTCCTTCTGCCTGGAATACTCTTTCCCCAGGTGCATGTGTGCCTAGCTCCCTCCCTCTGAAGTGTGTGTTAAGTTACCGTCCCAGTGAAGTCCTTTCTGGTAACCTGATCCAAAATTACAATCTTTCTGTTGTGACATTTCATATTCCCCCTCCATGCTTTTGTTCTTCACTATTTCTAACATAACACAGAGCTTGCTTTCTTGTCTGTTTCCTCTCACTAGAACTAAAGCCCCACAAGAGAAGAAGCGTTTGTGATTGTTACTGTCCTATTCTCAGCACATAAAAAAACATCTGGCATAGTAGGTTGTCAGTAAATGCAACAAATAAATGACCAATAGCTAGGTGTTCCCATTATCCATTCCTGCGTAACAAATCGCCCCCAAACAGGGCTCAGCCAAGTGGTTTTGCTCAAGATCATAAGAGAAGGCAGATCATCTGAAAGCCCCCTCCCTTACATGGTGGGTGCCTGGGACGGTTCAAAACAGATGGTCCCTCGAGCATCTCTATTTCAATTTGGGCTCTTCATGAGGTCTCTCCAGGATGGGGATTTCAAGACAGCCAGATTTTTTATATGGCGACTTGTGGCTCTAAAGCAAATGTTCTTAGAGAGCATGAGGAAGTTTACCACCTTTTATGTCCTAGCCTGGCAAATACAATGGCTTTGCCACTCTGTCAGTCCAAGCATGAGTCACAAAGGCGTATCCAGGCCCAGGAGGAGACATAAACATAAACTCCACCTTTTTTTTATTATTATTGATAAGGAATGAAAAGGTTCTGGGAAATCATGTGAGCAGAAATACTGTAGCCATTTTTTTTAAAATACAATCTGCCACACCAAGGAAAAAAATCAGGAAAGTCAAGAGTAGATGTCCCAGCAGAGAAACAGAACATGAGGAGGACCTGAGAATAAGCAACAGGTAATGGTCCCCACAGGCAAAAAAAACCAAGGAAATACTGACCACAGGTGACTCAAGCAAACACAGCAGAATTTGAGGGTCCCAGGAAGACTGAAGTGTCAAGAATCAATAAATAAAATAAATAAACATCAGCAAAGGATGGCTATCAAGAGCCTTGGGAACCTGAAATTTAGTCTGTGTGACCCAGGTAAATAAGGCCCAGCATGCTACCTCTGTCAGCTAATTTTCATTCTACCAGCAAAGCCTGGTTGGGTTTTTCTGGTGCAACCTTGTCTCAACCTTCCCTAAGCAAGGTGGTTTCCTCCACATGGCTCTCTGTCCTTGCCACAGCAGGTCCCTTAGCTCTAAAACTGAAGGGGCAAAACATTTAAGACTCTTATCCCAGCAATCACTGAATGGATTTGCATGCTTGTTAACATGGGGGATACCCACAATTTGAATAGTAGTATTTTCCTAAATTTCCTAATCTAAAACAGTTCTCATGGTTTCATAATTTAAATTAGCATTGTTATACAATAGTCAATCTTGTTTTTTGTTAATTTCCTCTTTTGTATTTAGACAAGGTTGAAATGACCAATTTGTGAACATGCTCCTTTATTCAGCTTCATTTACAGATCTTAAATACTGCCAATATTCACTTTTTCTCCTCTTTCAAGTTGGATTAGGATTCCTGAATTACCCATTTTCTCAGCTCCTATCGGAGCATCGAGTTTTTAAAAAGCTGTGCTGTTGCTACACATCTACAACCAGGAAGGACTCTTTTCTGGGTCCCGTAAGATCCATATTGCGCTCAGAGGACTGAGTTGCGGCATGCTTCGGTGCACTCCTGGCCTTCTCTCCCTTTCTACAGAAGCTTTAGGTCATGGAGTGACAATGAAAGCAAGACAGTGGGTCCCTCTATTTCTTAACCTGCTTATTTTACCTTTCCAGTTGAGGTCAGTATGAGTGCTTTTCTGTAAGCTGTAGTTTTGAATATCTACTGTATTTAGTTATAAAGACTTACTCTTTCATTTGTCAATTTACTGGGCATAACAGTATCTCATTTGTCTTCAGCCCTTGGATTGTCTCAGGATGTTGCAGGTGCAACTTTTATGGCAGCCGGTAGTTCAGCTCCCGAATTAGTGACCGCTTTCCTAGGTAAATATTGCACCTTCTATTTTTTTTTTTTGCTAATCCCATGTGATTTTATCTATTTCAAATCAACATTAACTTACCTGCTTACTCTCTTGCTCATAGGTGTATTTATCACAAAGGGAGATATTGGCATTAGCACCATTCTTGGATCTGCAACTTATAATCTCCTGGGCATCTGTGCAGCATGTGGCTTGCTATCTAATGTGGTATGTACAAAAACTCTTCAACAAAATATATTGTCTTGACAAATTAAAGAACTGTTTATAGTCTAGAACAAACAAGGCATTAGTAATCTGTTCAATCAAGTTTATTAATCAGTAGAAAAACCAACATGTATTCAATTTTAGATTAACCCACAAATAGCTCTAGGTCAAATTTATGAAAATCAGGTTTAGAAACAATTTTCCTAAAAGTTCCTTTTTCTCTAGGCAATATGCAAAAGATATTTAGCTACAAATATACAAACAATTTTATTACATTAAGCATGTACTTGAAGTTGCAGTGTAATGGAAACAAAATTATCATTTTATAGGTTTCAACGCTATCGTGCTGGCCCCTATTCAGAGACTGCGCGGCATATGCGATTAGTGTAGCAGCAGTTCTTGGCATAATATTTGACAACCAAGTGTACTGGTAAGCTTGAAATAATTATCACTGTTATGTAAAACACAATTACAGAGAAAATTTCATGAAATTCTAATGGTTTAGTAACTTTTCAAATGTCTGCCTCTTTCGCACCCTTTCCAGTGGTCTCTGGGCTAAAGTTCCTCATCACGATTGCTGGCTGCATTTTTCTCCCTTCTTTGCAATTTTTAGTGGTCAGTCTCCTTTTCTGTCTTATTAGTCACTGGATGTTATCATCCTTCCTTCTCCCCACTGACTGACCAGGAAGTCTCCCAACTGTTGTTGTCCATTCAAGTCCTAACAGTTGGCTTTTTCATCTATTGGGTTATTGCTCACCTTGCCTAGAAGTGGTCATGGTCACAAGATTGGAGATGGGGGATGGAGAAAGTAAACGCCCTTTTGAATCCTTATATCTTTCTTTCTGTTCATTTAGGAAGAGGAACTATAGCCTTCTTCCTCGCAGAATAACAAATATTTAGGTTTCAATATTAAAAATTACTTGCTTTTTTAAATAATCTCCCTATGCTTTGCTGTTCCGAGAAAATAAAAAAGGGAGTGACTTAATAGACAGATAACTTTTTCAACTGATATGCACCAAGTACCTATTAGGTATTTACCACTACACTGACAATCGTAAGGGATAAAGAAATGTCACAGGTGGCTCCCCTCTGCAGTACAACTAACTTAGGAGTGCTGCATAATACCTGCTATCAAAAAACTTAAAATCTAGCAGGGAGCAAAATCTCTAAATGAATCGTTCTGAACTCGTCTTTCCCCCAAAGAAAATCTATGGGTTACAGTCGGGATATTTCTCAGCTATCTGTAAGGGGACAATGACTGTGAGAGTATCCCTCCACTATGGCAATCAAGAGCTCTGTGCTTCTAGCTGTAGCAGATTTACTAGCTATAAAAGGTAAAGGTAAGATTCAAATGTGACGGTATTAGCTAATCACAATTCTTTAAATAGGAAACCAGTGGAGGAAAAAAAGTTCTCAGTGCTTACGGTATAATTTTATGTTTGAGAATATCTTGTTTTCTTTAGTTAATATTATTTAAAAAAAAACTGTATAGGAAACTGAAAACCCCAAAGCAAGCCTAACATATTCCAATTTTTACACAAAATTGCTACACTATAAAATTTGAAGAGACAGTTAAAATGAACTAACACATGCTATATTCTCTTATAATTACATATTTTGGGGAATGGATTCTGCCAATGAACTGAGATGAAGACTACCCATTACTATGCATTAGTTTCACTTTAATTTTGAAAATCTTGATCATTATTTTCAAGGTATTTTTATGCCAACCATCTTAAAGGAATCTATAAATGAAGATGAGTTTCCAATTCTTGTTTTTTAAAATATAGAAGAGTCAAGCTCCTATCAATAAATTTATAATAATGCTGTAACACATCTATACCAAAATATACCTAGAAACATTTGATTATTCAATTGCTGCATTAAAATTAAGCTGCTTAAGCTATTAACTCTCAAATAATTTTAATTTTTTATTTAAAAAAACACATTTCTCTAATTTATAGGTATGAAGGAACTCTACTACTTTTGATATATGGATTATATGTTCTGGTGCTGTGTTTTGACATTAAAATTAACCAATATATTATAAAGAAATGCAGTCCCTGCTGTACCCGTCTTGCCAAAGCTATGGAGGAGAGAAGTGAACAACAACCACTAATGGGATGGGAAGATGAGGGTCGACCATTCACCTGTCGGCCATCAAGAAATGATAGTGGAATATTTTATGAGGATTCCTGTTACTCCCAGCTTTCTATAAGTTTACATGGTCTTAATCAGGTTTCTGAAGGTAAAAACCACATCCTGTCCACTACTAAGTCTATTCACTGGTGAAATGTAATTTCATTTAATTCAGCAAATATATATTCTTATTATATAAAAGACACTGGAGACTCAGAGATGAAGAGGCAGTCCATATCCTTATGAAGCTTCCAATACCGCAGGGGGGAAAATGACTAAAATATGAGGATTTATATATTTAGAGAAAGAAATAAAGTATAACTGTGTTTCCTAAAAGGGATAGATTGTGAGCAGGAAGATTATTAGAACTGAAACATGGGATAAAAGACACGGCTATCTATAAGAGGCTATTAAAAGCTGATGTGTTTAATAGGTGCCTAGTCAGAGAGAAGGCAGTGGGAATGAGTAGACATAAGCCAATGCAGAGAAAGCATCCTGAAGACCAGGCAATTAAAGGACTATACACGGCCAGAAAAGGGAGCAGAGATAATTCTTAAACTTTCATCAGAAATGACTAAGAAAACGGAACACTGCTTACAAAAACTAGGAATTTAGGAGAAAGGGTTGGTGAGAAGAAAAAACGAGTTGAGTTTTAAACATGTAATTTGAAGCAATAGCAAACCATTTAGGTAAATACGTTTGGTAGAGAGTCAAATTCATCTATGACCAGAAATATCAATTTAGGGGTTACTTTTATATAAAATGGTTGTATAAAACAGATTCTAAATTTAATTTAGTACATTAGGAAGGGAACTAATTTACTACCTACAAAAACTAAAAACATGACTCTTCCCCTTCATACAAAAATTAGTTTCTAGTCTTTCAGGTATCAGAGTTATTCATCTCTAAGTTAAATTTTATAACAAGAAACTGAAAAGAATCAGTCCAAATTTTACTATTTACACTAAAATTATACCTAATTTTACTTAATAGCTCATTGGCTGAGGCTTGGCAAATTTTACTAGTTATTTTACTAGCATTAGTTGTAATTTGATTGATCAAATATATGGGTACATTATTCTCTAAATGCCATACAAATTTTAAACTATCTTAAAGTGAATTCCCATTTTATCCAATATGCTATTGTCTTCCATTAACTTCATAAGACAAATTGAATAAAGAAACATACTCAAGTTTATAAATTACATGTAAATTCTATACTAGTTCATATTTTCTTAAGGTTGTTTCTAAGACTGGTGATGAATTGTAAATTAATGAAAAAAGCCCCTCAAAATAACTTACAATAAGAATTAGAATGGAATATTCAACTTAAAACAAAAAGATGTCCAACTGACACTCCACAAACATCATCTCTAACATATTTAGTGAATGACCCAAGACATTTTGATGAAGGCCCGAACTCAAGAAATGCTGAGAATCACATTTTACAGTTTGCCCTAAAGTCTCAATTAGTTTCTTTTTCCAGCAATATCAGTAATGAGGTATTCAAATGTTTTAAATAGCCTCTTAAAACTGATACAGCTAATTTATTTCAATATAGCTTCTAAATGAACATTTCTAACGTAACTGGCTATTTAAGAAATTCAGAATCATTTTTTTCTCAACAGATCCACCAAGTGTTTTCAACATGCCTGAAGCAGATTTCAAAAGAATTTTGTGGGTATTATCCCTTCCTATTATTACATTACTTTTTCTAACCACACCAGATTGTAGAAGAAAATTTTGGAAAAATTATTTTGTGATAACCTTTTTCATGTCGGCACTTTGGATATCTGCATTTACATATATCCTTGTTTGGATGGTCACGATAACTGGTATGTATCTTGAATACAAGAGCACAATTTAAAAAGAAAACCATCAGTTTCACATTAGAACTCCATACATGCACTAAGGTCGTCTAGCTAAGGAGCAAATTTCTTTTCTAGCAAAGAGTAAATATGCTATTTACAAAAAAATTCAATATTAATATATCAATCATCCAGATTTTGAGTTCATATTCCATATCAACCATATTCTCAAAATTATACAGCCCAGGGGTATGAGTCAAGGGAATCATCTCATAAATGAAATAAATTCACAGGATGTCTGTTAGACTAATAATTAAATCACATTGCATGGGCTCCATAACTCTTTATATTAAGTTCAATCACATAACAGAAAATATAGCAAGATGTCAATGTTTGGGGAAAATAATGATGTTCACAGTTTAACTGGAATACATTTTATTTTGCTTTTTATTTATTTTTGCCATTGATATTTAGAGAGAGTGAAAGGTTGGGAAGGAGGGGGGGGAAAGAGAGAGAAACATGAATGTGGGAGACACACATTGATTGGGTGCCTCCCACTTGTGCCCCAACCTGGCCAGGGATACAACCTGCAACCCAGGTACATGCCCTTCAGTGCATGGGCCAACACTCTAATTACTGACCCACACCAAGCCGGGTTTTTATTTTGCTTTTTGACATGGCAATATAATTATATTATGAAATAAGTAAAAAGGATCTAAAATAAATTTTCATCTTAGGTTTCTACTACTTTCACAATTAAGATTTAACTATTACTGCTTGGCCATAATCAGCTCCAATCCCATAGAATTCCTAGTCCAGAAGGAAAAACTAAATATAAATGTAAAACAAAAAATTCAGGAATTTTCCCCCAAAGGTTAACCTGAATGAACTAGTATCAGAAGTGAGCAAACTACCTCCTGAGTGTCCAAATCACTGGTCTTCTGTCTTTTGCTAATCGGGTCACTCATTTACATATTAACTATGGATGTTTTCACTACTGCATTAGCAGAGCCGAATAATTGCCTGCAAAGTCTAACATAATTACTACCTAGCCCTTTACCAAAAAAAAAAAACACACTTGCTGATCTCTGACTTTTTCCAATTTAATATGTAACTTAGAATTGTATCTAGCAAAAAACAAAATATTTTTTTCTTTTTTTAAAGAGGAAGATAAAATAGTTCAATTAGCTTGCATATTAAACCTCTCCAAACTTTCTCAGCCAGAACACATTTGACATTGGGAAAACAGGAAAAGAGCAAAATCAAGTAACAGATCATAGAACACCCCCAAGATGTTATTTATATGTTATTTATGTACATAAGAACTCTGGCCAACCATAACAAAAATTAACAATCAAGTCCAATATCAATATATATAAGCATGCAATAAACAGCTACGTAAAGGTTTTTTTAAAGTAATACTTGAAAGGAAGAATGATTCTAAAGCAAGTGTTCAATTATAACAATAAAAGAGCAGTTACATGTAGTTTTTTTAACTTCCCACTGGACCTGTTTCCTAGAATAAATACATTACTGAAAAATGTTGAACTGACATCAAATTTAATGGAAGTATTAATAAATTAGGACTATAATGTTAGAAAAACTCAAGAAGAACCCTATTTTGTTTTCTTCAGATTTATGATATTTCTCAAAGAAAACACTAAATTGAGGTATATCACTAAAGTAGGAGTTAAAAATGTATACCAGCCAAAACCGGTTTGGCTCAGTGGATAGAGCGTCGGCCTGCGGACTCAAGGGTCCCAGGTTCGATTCCGGTCAAGGGCATGTACCTTGGTTGCGGGCACATCCCCAGTAGGGGGTGTGCAGGAGGCAGCTGGTCGATGTTTCTCTCTCATCGATGTTTCTAACTCTCTATCCCTCTCTCTTCCTCTCTGTAAAAAATCAATAAAATATATTTTAAAAAAAAAATGTATACCATATTAACACATTTATATTTTAAAAATAGCTATAAACAATTTGCTTAACACTGAACACTTTAAGAAAAAAGTTTTTAATAAGAAAAAAGGGACCAATCTTATTAGTATACATTAAGCAACAGCCTTGATGATATAATAGTGATGACATCCAAAACTTCTGTAAGCATAGCAAGGAGGGGAACTGCTCCTTGGTAGAATTTTGTCTATTAAGTATCTGTCTTTAAAAATCTGTCCTACTTGCCCTGGAGCACTACCTCTTACAGCAAAAGGTTGCAGATTCAATTCCTGGTCAGGGCACATACCTAGGTTTTGTTTGCGCTTATGGAAGGCAACCAATCGCTGTTTCTCTCTCAAATCTATGTTTCTCTCTCTCTCTTCCTGTCTCTAAAATCAATAAAAACATATCCTCAGGTGGGTATTTAAAAGAAAAAATCTGTACTACCTATGTTACCCCATTTACCAATCTTACTCAAACATTTGCTAACTAAAACCTAAGTATATACATACTGGCTCTGTAATCTAAATATGCCTATTTTCTTTTTGTTCAGGAAGGAAATATCTGAAATATGCAGAGGATGGTTAGTGAACCTGTAAGATTTGTAACTTATAATATCTATATTTATTACAGGGGAAACATTAGAAATTCCAGATACAATAATGGGCCTTACTTTATTAGCAGCAGGAACAAGCATACCAGACACGATTGCAAGTGTGCTGGTTGCAAGAAAAGGTAAGAATTAGGTCCCTCAAGCTGCAATGCTCATTCTTCAAGCCTGGTTGAACTACACTAAGCAAAGTTGCCTTTAAATATATTTATTTCTTCAGTAACATACTTGAAGGAAAAAAGGAGTAACTCAAGAGGAAGGATTTACTATTTAATAACTAACATTAATTTCACTAATTCTAATTCCCCGAATAAAATTCATCTGAAATGTGTATTAAATTGTAATTAAACATGTTAAATTAGAATGAAAAGCAACAAGTAATCTACCTTATTGAAAAATGCTTTAATAAAGATAATTAGATAAATAAATGTTAATACTTTAAATACTAACCTCCCCAAATTAAAAAATACAAATTCAGTAAGACTTTTGCTCTAATACAATTTTCCAAAACCAACAAACAAAAAAGTATCCAGTGTCTTTTCTTATGAAGCTTATTATTAAAATACAGTATTGGTATGCACATTTTAACACCATGCTTTTTTTGCAGGCAAAGGAGATATGGCTATGTCTAACATCGTGGGATCCAATGTGTTTGATATGCTGTGCCTAGGTGTTCCATGGTTGATTAAAACTGTATTTATAAATACATCAGCTCCTGTAGAAGTGAACAGCAGAGGTCTAACTTACGTAACTATCTCTCTCAACATTTCAATTATTTTTCTTTTTTTAGCAGTTCACTTCAATGGCTGGAAACTAGACAGAAAGTTGGGAATAATCTGTCTATTATTGTACTTGGGACTTGCTACATTATCAGTTCTATATGAACTAGGAATTATTGGAAATAATAAAATAAGGGGCTGTGGAGGTTAATATTAATAGGTGGAAAATGTGAATGATAGGGATGGGCAGAGAAAACTCCATTTCTTCATTTAAGTAAAATAAAAAATATCCTAAACTTTAGACTCTAAAACTTACAATAATTCTTTACCGAAGAAAAGTAATTTAAATCAACCAAAATCATATCCTAATTTGTCTGAGTACTTTCTTATCAAGAACAATTACATAAAGATAACAGAAGTTTTGAAAAAAAAAATCTATTTTTTAACTTACAATAAATAAGCTGATAAAAGCTGGAGAAACTTGAACAAACCCCACTATGTAGTACTGAAAATAACATGAAAATGGCTTATTTCATTAAAAAACAGTATAACCATTCATTTAAACTGAATGACCAGATTTGCTGTCTTTAAAAACCCAAACTTGAGATAACAAAAATCACAGTATATTTAACACTATACTGTTAAAAGCTGGTGGGAGTTTTAAAAGTTCATTTTTACAACGTTTGTAAGCATACAGTATTACTTAAAAATGACTTTTACTAGGAGATTCAGCAAAACAGATGTAAAAATGTTCCAACCGTGGTTTGAAATTATGCATTACGATCCAAGCGAACATCAATTTCTCTACCACTGATTTTTATGCCATTCATTATTCTGCAGGCTTTCTCAGCGGATTCTGCGGAGTCAAATCTGACTGTTCCACAGCCTTTTGACTTTCCATTCTCCATTTTTATTTCTGCAAACATTACATGACCTGTATAAGAAAAATTATAGAATTACTCGTCAGTTAAAACAGGTTCCATATTTAACTACACAGGTTTGAAATTTTTCATTGCCAATGCAGTGGTAGGTAACTTGACTAGAAACATTAATGATTTAAAAATAACATATACAAGCATTATTCACATCACTTTATATTCTGAATATAATGGAACTCACATAAAGTAATAAATATATACAGGTTAGAATATGCAAAATTGGACTAAAATAAATTTGCTTAGGATTTAATAATTTATTAAAACAAAAAATAATTTTTATGTTAAATCCTTAGTTTTGGAAGTAAAATTTATAGCAATAAGGCAAGCTAGCACAAAATGCCACCAAGTCACTATGCCCAATGACAAACCACAAATTTATTTTTTAAAAATATATTTTTATTGATTTCAGAAAGGGAGGGAGAGGGAGAAATAGAAACATCAATGAGAAGAGAGAATCACTGAACAGCTGCCTCCTGCAGGCCCCACACTGGGGATTGAGCACACAATCTGGGCATGTGCCCTGACCAGGAATCAAACAGTGACCTCCTAGTTCATAGGTCGATGCTCAATCACTGAGCCATGCCGGCTGGGTGACAAACAATAAATTTTAAGAAAACTATTTAGACAAAATTATTGCTTTCTGCCCAGTCTCCTTTCCCTTACCCTTTATTCTCCATTTCAACTTTTTGATCCCTGAAAATAATAGCAACTGCCCAGAAATTTAATTTTTACCAGGTCATGAAAGTCCCCGCTAACTCTGCTTTTCAACCACAGTGGCAAAGTCATTTACTCAATATCACATTCCGAACTCCAAGTGTAAGAATGGCACCAAATATATATAGAAGTAGGCATAGAAGAGACACTGCAGATTTAAATCAATAAAGGTAAAAACAGTTATGGTAAGAGCACAAAGAACCTCAGAGGAGTTTCCAGAAAGAGGAAGAAAACTAGACAATTATTCCATACAGTTAGTGTCATTGCTGAATCTAGAGTCTGTATTTGAAGTAAATTATCATTTATCAAAATACAAAGCGGCAATAAAGATCTATCATCCAAACCAGAACACTAGAGAGCGTATATAACACATGTAAAGTGAGACTATCCCCAAGCAACCTGGGATGTATGATCACTCGATCCACAAAGATTTAAGTGTGATGTGTGACTACTTACCATAATATTTCCCTCCCCTTGAATACTTTAGTTGCCAGATCACTATGGGCTAATTTTAGTCTGGCAACAAAATCAGAGCCAGACATATTAGTTCAGATTTAGTTCTGTAAAGGGGGAAGAAGGAGGGAGGTAAAAGAAAAGGGCTTAGCAAAAAATTCCAGAAGCTCTTTTCAGGCAATGGGAACAACTTTTAATCTCAATGCACCAGTAAGGTTTGTGTGTTTTTTTTGTGTTTTTTTTAAAATATTGATCTGATTGATTCTTATCTGGAACATCCTGGAGTACTTTCCTACTGTTTTTTTCATCCATCCCCCCCCCCCCCCCCGACACACACACACAATAACTTTATTTTTTAAAACTGACAGCCTATTACTCATTCACTCAAAACTAATTAAATGGCCCATGTTAATAAATGTCATGTTGAGCCCAAACCATGATTTTGTAAACCAGAGCAGGAAGTCTTTAATTGTGTTCTAAAAGTTATAAAACAGACTAATCCTTAAGAAGTTATAATGGTTAAAATAGACCCAAACAATATTTACCCTATAACTGGTTAAAAATATACACACATAAAAATATGCATACAGAGAGCGAAATCACATTTTCTAATAAACATCATAAAATGAAACTGGAAAATTTGTTTTTAAAAACTTTAACATAGATACAAAGCAATTTCCAGAGTCCTCTTAATATCTTGAATGCTGGGACCTGGAAGAAAGCGACTTTAATTAAAGAAGTATACCTTGGTAAATGGCAGCACTTTACATTGATTTTAAAGAGAACTACTTAAAACAAAAATTTTTATTTTTTATGTTAAATCCTCAGATTAATTTTCTAGGGCCGTGGTCAGCAAACTGCGGCTCGCAAGCCACATGAGGCTCTTTGGCCCCTTGAGTGTGGCTCTTCCACAAAATACCACGGCCTGAGTGAGTCTATTTTGAAGAAGTGGCATTAGAAGAAGTTTAAGTTTAAAAAATTTGGCTCTCAAAAGAAATTTCAATTGTTGTACGGTTGATATTTAGCTCTGTTGACTGATGAGTTTGCTGACCACTGTTCTAGGGCTTTTACGATTAAAAGTTTGTCATCATTCTAATTTTACCTAAAAATGTAGGGTTTTTCTTAATATAAGTATCCCACCATAGGTTTATTAGCAATAGTAAGGTTCACTCAAGCAAGCAATGTTTAAAACTTCAAAGGAAAATATATAACTACTAGAGGCCCGGTGCACGAAATTCGTGCATGGGGGGAGGGGAGGGGTGTCCCTCAGCCCAGCCTGCGCCCTCTCCAATCTGGGACCCCTCGAGGGATGTCCAACTGCCCGTTTGACGAGCAGTCGGACATCCTTTTCACAATCCAGGATTGCTGGCTCCCAACTGCTCGCCTGCCTGCCTTTCTGATTGCCCCTAACTGCCTCTGCCTGCCAGCCTGATCACCCCCTAACCAATCCCCTGCCAGCCTGATTGGTGCCTAACTGCTCCCCTGCCAGCCTGTTTGCCTCTAACTACCCTCCCCTGCAGGCCTGGTCACCCCTAACTGCCCTCCCCTGCAGGCCTGGTCACCTCTAACTCCCCTCCCCTGCAGGCCTAGTCCCCCCCAACTGCTCTCCCCTGCAGGCCCGGTCACCCCCAACTTCCCTCCTCTGCCGGCCTGGTCACCCCTAACTGCCCTCCCTTGCAGGCCTGGTCCCTTCCAACTGCCCTCCCCTGCTGGCCTGATCGCCCACAACTGTCCTCCCTTGCAGGCCTGGTCCCTCCCAACTGCCCTCCCCTGCTGGCCATCTTGTGTCCACATGGGGGCAGGATCTTTGACCACACGGGGGCACCCATCTTGTGTGTTGGAGTGATGGTCAATCTGCATATTACTCTTTTATTAGCTAGGATAGAGGCCTGGTGCATGGGTGGGGGCCAGCTGGTTTGCCCTGAAGGGTGTCCCGGATCAGGTTGGGGGTTCCCTTGGGGCGTGGGGCGGCCTGGGCGAGGGGCCTGTGGTTGTTTGCAGGCCGGCCACACCCTCCTGGTGACCCAAGCAGAGGCCCTGGTATCTGGGATTTATTTATCTCCTACAATTGAAACTTTGTAGCCTGGAGCAGATCCAAGCCTCCTGCTCGCTCTGTGGCGGCAGCCATTTCTTTTGGGATTTATTTATCTTCTATAATTGAAACTTTGTAGCCTTAAGCGGAGGCCTGGGCCCGCCAGGGTGTGTGGAAAGCTTGGCTTCCTCCATCACCGGGGAAACCCAAGCCTCCCTCCTGCTTGCTCCATGGTGGCAGCCATCTTGGTTGGGGTTAATTTGCATATTACTCTTTTATTAGATAGGATCTCTTGCAAAATCTGTCTCAATATTTCACGACAAGTTCCCCGCCCCCCACCCCCCGCTTAAATTGTGTCTTGGTTTAGTGATCATCACTCAGACCCCCAAGCTGACCTCATACAGTTGGTCTCTTAGTAAAGGTACTTGAAACTTGGTTTAGAGCAGTGGTTCTTAACCTTCCTAATGCCGCGACCCTTTAATACAGTTCCTCATGTTGTGGTGACCCCCAACCATAAAATTATTTTCGTTGCTACTTCATAATTGTAATTTTGCTACTGTTATGAATCATAATGTAAATATCTGTGTTTTCCAATGGTCTTAGGCTCCGAGGGTCACCTAAGACCATCAGAAAACACAGATATTTACATTACAAAATAATTTTATGGTTGGGGGTCACCACAACATGAGGAACTGTATTAAAGGGTCGCAGCATTAGGAAGGTTGAGAACCACTGGTTTAGAGATTAGTTAGACACCCAAACTGCTGACCTCACATGGTCTCTTAGCAAAGGTACTTAACATTCAGGCTATATAGAAAGTGGCCTATAGATACTTGTTTCACAGATAAACTGTTCCATAAATCCCAGTAGGCACAGAACTATAAAGAACTGTCTGCTAAGTTTCCCCATAAAAACATCAATTAAGATATTTTCTTGTCTTAAGATAAATATTTAAGGAGAAAAAATTAGTTTCAAATAACTGATTAAAATTAGACCTCTCTGGCTTTTACATTCTCTGAGGACTTCCTTTAGTAACATAAATATCTACAAATATATTGAGTGATTCCAAGAAAAACAAAAACTGGACTATTTTAGCAAATGTATAGGACAAAATAGTATGCAATGAGAAATTGGTTTCACAGAATAATCAAATGTTTGCTGTTACATTTTTACTAGTTATAAAAATAACTTATCCTTCAGTAAAAGAAAACTTTCTACTTCATTTAACCTAGCCTATTAATTTTTTGTGGTGGATAGTTTGGGAAATGTTTATGTAAAAGCATATTTAAAAGTAGACCAAATTAAGCATAAATACATGATTCAATGAAATCTATGTCTAAAGAAAGGCTGTAACATAACCACAGGAGGAAAAAAAAAGTAAAATCAAATATTCTACAAGAAATAATTATGACATAAGATACCCAAAAATCCACAAAGTTTTTAGTGTTTCTTTAGAAATAAAGTGCCTATATCAATAAATGTTCCTCATATATTATTTTTACTGTTGAGTTCTTCTAGAGTCAAAGTCCACAATTCATGCTTGAAGCATGTGCTTTTAGTAAATAAAATCTATCAAGTCCCCATTTCCTACGCAATTAATAAGCATACTCAGGTAGAAAACTACGTAATAGAAATTTGTGGGGGGAAAGCTATATTTGTTTACATAGTTTATAACAGTATTAACTAAGAACGGGCACTGCAGTTCTAAAATGTTATGGCCCTGCATCAAACTAAGCCAGAAGGCCAGAGTACAGTTAAAGGGTATAGACAAAAACAGAACAAATTTAAGACTATGCCCATTTGACTTCATTAGTACAACCTGAACTAATAATGGGGTCCAACTCTGAATGGGTCAGTTAATTTATTTAAAATGTCACCGAGGAATTATATAAAGCAGGATAAAAGAGACCTATTTTACTATACTCAGTTATTCCTCATTTTTTTATATTTGAAAATATGTGAACACCTTTTTTTCCTGAATTATAAAGGCTGAAGAAATGTTGTATTGAGGGTAATATAACTCAAAGTACAACATTTCTTAGCCTTTGTAATTGCTCCATCGAGGACAATTAACCACTATAGAAATTTAATAAGCAGAGGGCCTATTAGTGTGCCATTTACTGGCAGATGTCTGGGGGAGATACATGGAGTACCACTAGACGCTTACTAGGAAGCAACCAGGAGAATATACTTATGTGCCTTGAGCTCAGGAGGTGTAAAAAACATACCTGCCTTTGACTGCAACCGTCTATTGCTGGCTTGAAACAGGTTACAAAGAAACTTCCCATATTAGAAAGAAAAGCTCTTTAAGATTTAAAAACAAAGTGATGTAGCAGAAAAATGGATGGTTCAGTTCATACAAGCCAGGTTATTTCCACAATTGTCGATAGATGGACACTTAATTCTGTAGTACTATATAACTTAGTTTTGTTCCCATCAATACAATTCAAGATTAAAAACAGAAAGATGGTAGGAAATTATTTAAGTGTGGTATTATCTTAATATAAAAGTCAGGTTTTACCATTAGAATTGAGAAGAAAAATAAAAATCATTGTTCTCATGATATAACTATAGACTGATCAAAAGGGACAGAATAGTAGAGCTAAAATAACAAACTAAAGAATAATAATTTAACTGTTTTTTTTATTGCCAAAAATGCTATACAAATTTTGTAAATGTAGATTTGGGTACTATTTTTTCCTTTCAGAAAATGTGTTTTAATTGCTGATGTCCTTTGGTCAAAACAATACCACTTGAGGTAGAAGCCCACCAAAAAAACTTTAGTTTGCTTCAAGCCTTGCTCATACCTGACATCAAAGGAAATCTGCCTAAATAGGATAAAGAACAGTCAACTCAATATTGGTCACATTTTGGTATTTATCTGCTCCACTTTGTTCTTTATCTTTGTTTCATTTTTACTTTTTTAAAATATATTTTTATGATCTCAGAGAGGAAGGGAGAGGGATAAAAACATCAATGATGAGAGAATCACTGATCGGCTGCCTCCTGCACACCCCCTACTGAGGATCAAACCTGTAACCCAGGCATGTGCCCTTAACTGGAATCGAACCCAGGACCCTTTAGTCCCCAGTCTGACACTCTATCCACTGAGCCAAACCAGCTAGGACTCATTTCTATTTTTTTAAATAATGTCATATCTCACTTGGAAATTTTTTTTTCACTCAAATTACAACAGAGATTATCTATACCTACTGCCATTGCTCCTCATTTGATATACTTCAGTTAAGCCCCTAGTATGTTCATTCCTCTGTAATCTATGAGACTCATGGCCAGATGTTGCTTACTCATTCTGGTAGGTCTTCTTACTCCTGCAAAGACTACCAGCACCTCAAAACAACTTCATAAGTCTGCTTTCTCTTAGTGGGGACTATTTACTAGTTGACTCATTTTCAACAATTTTTCTTTATTAAAAAAAACAGTTTAGTTTCTCTTCTTTAAATAAACTATTTTTAAAAGATGATCAAAAATGAGGCCGAAAGTATATCCTAAATGGACTCAAACTGAATATTCTTTGAAGGTGAAGATAATTCATTATTTTGTTTGCCTTTTCAAATACTAATTACAACAAACTGCCAAAAATATAGTATTAATAGATTTAATAAATGAGTAACTAACTAAATAGACGAAGATTTGCTCAGAATATTTAACTCACTTAAAAACATTTAATAAACTCTTACTATATGTATTGAGGCAATGAGAGGCACCAGGAGAAAAAGAGAGTTCTAGCCCTCAAGAGCCTCTACCTAGGAGGGAAGAAAACATGTGAACAGATTATTACAGTAGAGTTAGGTATAAAATACTCTGAGAACACCCTATATAATAAAAGGCTAATATGCAAATAGACCGAATGTGGAACAACCGAACAACTGGTGGCTATAACATGCGCTGACCACCAGGGGACAGGCGTGGAACATGGCGGGCGTCAAGAGCAGGTGGCAGAGCACGGAACATGGCAGGCGTGGGCCGCAGTGGGATGGTGGAGCAGGTGAGCGGGGGCACCAGACCAAGGTGGGGCGCCAGTTGCTGTCATCGGGGCGAGCCTCTGGTAGTTACTGAAAATTCTTTGCTCCCAAGTGCCGTGGTCCTGCCTGGCGCTCGCACCTGCTGCCAGCGCCGGCCCCGCTTGCACCCACTGCTGGCACCAGAGCCACCACTTGCACCTGCTGCTGGCACTGGCCCCGTCCTTAGGTGCAAGTGGCAGCTGCTGGCCCCGATCGCCCCTCAGGGCTTCTCCACCTACCCCTGCTCCTGAGCAGCGATCGGGGCCAGCAACCGCCTCTCACACCCACTGCCAGCGCCGGTGTGGGAGCAGCTGCTCGCACCCGCTGCTGGTGCTGGTCCCAATCGTTTGGCACCGTTAGCAGGTGCTAGCAGCAGCTGCCATCCCCAATCACCCCTGAGGGCTTCTCCACCTCCCCCTGGCTTCTGAGGGGTGATCAGGACAGCAGCCGCTACTCGCACCCGCTGATGGCACCGGCCCCGCTCGCACCCACTGCTGGCACTAGCCCCAATCACTCTGCACCATCAGCAGGTGCGAGTGGGGCCGGAGCTGGCAGCACATGGGAGTGGGGCTGCAGGCAGAGAGACCAGGGACTGCAGCGGGAGGAGCCAGGCAGGGGCGCAGAGGATGGGCCGAGATCCACCCCTATGTCCACCGCAGCCTCATGGCCCCACAGTTCCTTTCAAGGTGCATGAATTTGTGCACTGGGCCCCTAGTAATAGATAATAGATTCCACAGTGAGCAATTTGTTCATAAGTGATCTATCACTTTGTGGTAAGTGGCTACACAGGCTACTTTCATGGGAGAACATTAAACTCATCCCCTTCAAGATCTCAAAAAATTATAGTAATATTCCAAACACTCTTCTAACTTTTCATTAGCTCTCAAAGGCTGAATATACCATGTTTAGCCCCTTTTCATCATTATATGCAAACTATATAGCTTACTATTATGATTACAGTCTCTAGGACACCACCCAATAACAGAAAAATACTAGCAGAAAATGTTACTTTGTTCCACTCACACTAATTCTCTTATCTCACACACACACACACACACAAGGCCCTCTTTTAAAAGTACTAAAACATGTCATCTTCTACAGACCTAATGAACATATTAAGTTGTATAGGTAGTATCATTATATCCAAGAACAGTTTATAAAAGAATTAGAAGGGCCACTAGAATACACCTATGTCTAAGGAGATCCAGACAGTGGATTCTATGCTATTAGCTAAGTAGGCAATAAGTTATGTAGAACGGGTCATCTATTAACTTCATATCATTTAAATGTCACAGCATTTCATTGGGTCATGCTGACAATGTACTGTGATGTACTATAAATAAGAAAATAAATATACCATTCATTAGTATTTCCCCAATAAAAAATCTTTTTAATGTGAACAATCATGACATAGGAACCTTTTAATAATCAGGTATTAAACCAAGCATTTTCTTTATCCACAGGAGACAATGACAAGCTCTACTCTAAATCATGTTATTTAGTAGTAATTTGCACTACTCTAAGTCAGAGTAAAGCAAAATAATTTATTTATTTGAAGTGAAAGTAGACTACCCAAGAGTAAGTATCTGGACAGGTAAAGGTCTAAACACAGTCTTTAAAAGTTTAAAATCACTTTTTCCTCCATAATCACTATCAATATACTGCAGTCATTGGCATACTTACCACACTGACTGAATTTTTCTTTTAGTTTCTGCCAAGTCAAGTCAAAAGGCAGCTAGAATGAAAAAAGGTATTAGTAACAGATATACAAGGCACAAAACAATTTTAAGTATACTTTATATTTAGTTGCTTACATTTCTGACAAATATCTGGTTGCCTTTGGAGCCTATTCTGTCTCTCATTCCGCTTCCCATGGGACCCGATAAGAATCCTCGATCCATATCGATGCTTCTTTCCAGTATAGCTCCTATACCTGGTCCCATTCTATCAAAGCTGGAGCTCATCCGATCCAGTCCCATCCCCATTCCTCCAGTCACACTGTTCATGCCACCCATTCCACCACCTGGATTTTCAGGAAGGGATGAGAGGATTTGGAAGTTTGGTGTTTTTATTTTAAAATCAGAAGGAGAAGGAAGAGGAAAAAAGAGGAGGGAAAGAATCATTTTTGAGAAAGAAAGGAAGAGAAAAATTAATTTATGTAATTAGATAATATGTAAGCATAAAATTATTTTCATACACACAATATAAGAATCTTCCAAGGAACAGAATTTAATTTGGTATACATTTGGTTAGTTGAATGTTAATGGCTAATTGAATTTGTTAATTTTAGCCAGTATATAATACATTATATACATATACTTCTATAAAGTTACTGTATACTCTGATCATAAAATTCATCAAATATGTTACATAGATTTTCTACCGATTGATTACTTTATCCATTATGTTATAGTGTTTATCCTCATTTTTACTTTCTAATAATGCACCAAGCTTAAAAATTGCTAGGCAAAAATAAATGGGGCAAATTCAAATCATTCAACTCCAACACACCAACTGTTACTTCTCCTACATAATATTCTTTCCCTAGCTTCCCTTTCACCTCAGTTTCACATACAATTTCTCTTTCTGTATCAATTCAATTTTCAATAACCATGGAAACACATAACTTTTAATCTCAATGTTATACAAAACTTGAGGAGGTAGCAACAAAAAAATGAAATCATACCCCTTTAGCCAGAACTTGAGAATTTAGCTCAGAGCACATATGTACTTCATTCTATGTGTTGCGTCCTCTTTAAATATCCTAATCCTACTCATTCTCAAAACTTATCCTTTTTTCTCATACCTAAAATTCACATACATAGAAATTCTAAAAACTAACATCACCCTCAAGTTGTCTTTCGGTGGATAATAAATATAAAATTAGCGAAAAAGTATAAACACTGAGGTGAAAACCAGAAGGTAGGGAAGTTACCATTAATAGGAAAATAGCCAAGGCTGAAAAGATGATGAAAAGAAGGAATAAAATGAGAAGCAAAGGACAATGGAAATAGGTATCTTCCGCTGACAGGATTTATAAATTCACTCACAGTTCAAATAGACTGTGTTTCCTATTTGTGAGATTTCAATCAATTAAAGGAAGTCAATGAAGTATGGAGAGCTCATAGAGACACAATTCAATAATCAACAAAGGTAAAAACTAAGCTGTGTGTTAAGCCTTAAGATAAGGTGTAAAATGTTGTAGTGGAAACAGATGAAGAGATTCAGCACTCCCCAGTGTTTCAACTACTCTTGATTCTACCACAGGAAAGTTTTAAGAGAAGAGGAAATATGCATCTCTTTCAACCTTATCCCTCAACTTCAGGAGGTCTCTCTCTAGAAGAGTTTTATATGGGGAAATTCACCTGTGTCTTCCAAAAGACAAAAAAGGTATTCGCAGGTGAAATAAACTAGAAACCAATAGCAGTTGTAGAGAATAAGCAAAGAAACTAAGTTGGTGCAAAGGTAAAAGTTGGTTTTGACACATGGTCAGAGAAATCCCCAGATTTCTTAGTTGGAAAGGATTCTTGGGTTGGCTTATGGTTAACACATACTTTGGTGTTAGTTTAGAAATATCAAATAAGTAAAATTCAAAGTTACTTTAGAAATTTCAGTGATAAAACAGAAAAGCTCAGTAAGTATCAAAGTTTTTCTAAATTATAACAAGACATTAACATATAAGAACAAAGTATTACTATACTACAATAACTACTCTTGCAGTCATTTGCAAGCACACAAATATTACTGAATAAATTCTAGTAAAATTTAAACCTACTTATTCCAGATCCTACTGGACCCATGTTAGAAGCTCCTATTCTTCCTGCAAACCCTCCAATCATTGCACTGCCTAAACAAGGATGGAAAGATAACACACTAATTAATTTAAATAGTCATACTTCAAAAGTCCCAAGGTACTATGCTCTCAGAAGATGTACAGTAACTGAAAAGTATAGTCTTCTATAAATAGAGTTCAAATGTGTAAGACAGTGAAAAAGAGAGCTAGTACATTAAAATCCATAAAGTATTTTTCTTCTAGTAATAAATTGTGTGAAATATTATAAATTTACAATTTTTCACACGAAAAGGAGAAACATACTTTGAAAACTATAACCTGGGTAAAGAAAAGACGTATGCAGCCAGCCTACCAAGTCTACCAAAGGAATCTCCAAAGCCTCGATTTATTCCAATATCACCACGTCCAAAATCTCTCTCCATGCTACTAGTCATTGCACCACGGTATAGCTCTGAAAAAATCATGCAACAAATTAACCCTTTTTCAAGTATATCAATAAACAGTAATCCACTGAAACTATAGTGACAGCAAAAGTGACAAATACAAAAAAGGTCTGTGATTTACCCAACTTACCTCACATGCCACATATATCTCGTTTCACTATGCCTGTCCCTATTACCAAGTGCCCACAAATGCCCTCTGAAGACATCTATAGTGCCCACCCCTAAGTATGGGGGAACATTTTTAAATATTAAGTTAAACAAAATGTAGCATACAAAACCCACTACATACATTTACCTACCTCCCATCCGGCCAACTCCTCCAAATCCTCCCATGCTATTCATTGCTTCCAGACCACCAAACCCAATTCCTATGGAATAAAGATTAATTTTGAGATGTGGCTATCAGTTGTATAGCTGAAAGATGCATTTGTAAAGTTAAGTCTCACCAGTAAGCTCTTCATCTACCCTACCTTGTGCACATCACCTTCTATATCCCTTAAGTATGTACCAGGCTCAATTTTCTGCTATTAGCCTTTAGAAAGTGAGCCAACAATAAACCATGACTTTTTTCTCTTGGAATTCTCAACACAGTTCCTTATTTACTAAAAATGGTGATGGGTACATACAAAAAACAAGTGCTTATACATACCTCCTCCAATTCTATTCATTCCTCCAAAACCTGGACCATCCATTCCCATACCTCAAATAAAATACACAGTATGTACTTCAGTAATCTTATTTTTATGACTGAAGAATGATATAATGTAATACAATAAAATAGATACCACTGGTTTAGACACAATGGAACACTAAGAGAAGCAGCAGGACATAGGTGGGATGGTTTAAAGTGCTATGCCACAGCCGATGTCTAGTCATGAGTCTTCAAAAAGGCTTCTTTGAATATTTATTAGACAATAAAACAAAATTCTCTGGTCACACTCAAATTCACTGGTCACACTCATGTTCACTTAGAAAATACCTAGGACTAGATGTTTATTGTTTATTTTTGCAGAACAGACAAAAGATATCCCTATCACTGATTTTTTTACCCCCAAACTCAGAAGTATCACTACAGCAGATTTAGACATCAGGTCAGAATCCTCTACACATGATAGCTAAGGGATCAATAAGAAATTAAAGAATAAAAATAGTATGTGTTTAAGAGGTTGGAAGGTCTAACAGTAAGGAAGAAAATCTCTATCTGTTTGTGTCCAAAATGATTAGCATAACTATTCCCACAACTTAAAGTGTAGCTATAGCATCTCAAAAAAAGAAAAAAAATAAGAATCTGATCACACTTATTAGTCTATCAATTAAAATAGCAGTTCTCAAAGTATGGTCTGGGATCATGGAGGGCCCAATAGGTCAAAACTATTTCACTCATACTAAGATACTATTCAACTGTTTTTACTCTCATTCTCTCATGAGTATAATGTGGAATTCTCCAAAAACTACTACATGATATATGATAGTGTAACAAACTAAATGCAGAAAAGAAAACAGCATCGCTGTCTTGCATTAAGCCCAACATTAAAGAGATGTACAAAAAGGTAAAACAATGCCACTCTTCTAATTCTTTTGTGTTGGAAAATATAATTTATTTTCCTCAAATGTATATTTGTGGCCCTGGCCAGTGTGGCTCAGTTGGCTGGGTGTTGTCCCCTGCAC
Source organism: Cnephaeus nilssonii (assembly GCF_951640355.1). Lineage (NCBI taxonomy): Eukaryota > Metazoa > Chordata > Mammalia > Chiroptera > Vespertilionidae > Cnephaeus > Cnephaeus nilssonii. Next base: position 50,103,836 of record NC_137075.1, read on the forward strand.
CAAGAGATTGCTGGTTTAACTCCTCCTAGTCAGGGCACATGCCCGGGTTGCAGGCTCAATCCTAGGTAGGGGGCATGGAGGAGGCAGTTGATCAATGTTTCCCTCTAGCATCAATGGTTTTCTCCCTCTCTCCTTCTCCCTTCCTCTCTCTCTAAAAATCAACTTTAAAAATATTTTTTAAAGTATATTTATGTTAACATAATGAATTTATTATTTTTAAATGAATTTATGTTTTAATTTCTAATATAGTAAATATTAATATAACCATATAATCAAAAGTACTTTGGAGCCCTCAACAAATTTTAAGAGTATAAAAGGGTTCTGAAGCCAAAAAGTTTAAAAACCAATCTTCAAAAATAAACTATAAGTTAGTTCAGGTGAAGAGCTGAATGCTATGTAAAAAGCTACCTACCCAACTAAATATGCAAATTTAAATTGCTTATTATATGGTAGCCTTTCAGCCATTCCACAAATAATGTATAGCCATGATATGCAAGGCACTATGCTGAACATTCACCTTCTGCCTTAAAACCATTTCAAAACTCCACAGTGCTAAAAGACCAGCTACAGTACAGCTGGCCTCAGAGAAAACCTCCTGACATTTGCCCATCCTCTTTCATGTTCTCTGCTCCCCAAAGTTTCATCCTTTTTCAAACTGTAGTGACATCCTAAATATCAACTATAAATAGTCTTTAAACATTATTACAAACTAGTACATGTGAGTTTTATGACCTAGCAAATGCGTAATTTAAAAAGAAATAAAGCTAGAGTACTTACCAGTTGGACCTAAATTTCCCATTACACCACCTATGTTCAACTGGCTGGCACTAATAGGCTGTCCACCTGGACCAAGTCCCATTCCAATGCCTCCAAGACCACCTGAAACACAAATATAAGAATATTATCAATCCATCTATGATTATCTATCTGGTACTACATTTTTTTAAAGAGCTATAAGCCTGTAAATTTAAATACAGTATCCCTAAAATTTCACAAATTTGTAAATAAGACCAATGGTTCTTGTTTTCACTAGAATGCAGCACACTGAACACTCACTATAGTACTATCTATAATAATAAAAGTGTAATATGCAAATCGACCGAATGGCCAAACAGAACGACTGTCCAGACGACCACGCTATGACACACACTGCGCCAGGCCAGCCAAGGTGGTGCAACATGACTGGTTGGGGGGCCCACCATTGTCCCATGATCACCCCACAGAGGGAGGCCCAGGCTACCTGGCCAGCAACGCTGTGGCAGGTGGCTGGGGCCTCCCTCCGTGGGGGCGATCAATCGTGGGGCTCCCGGACTCTGAGGGCACAGGCCAGGCTGAGAGACACCCCCCCCCTTCTCGAGTGCACTAATTTTGTTCACCGGGCCGGCCTCTAGTTTATAAATAATGAGAGGTATTTCATGAAGCAGTGTATGTTATACCCCAATTAAAGGCATATGGAAAAGAAATAATAAAATACCAAGAGGATTTTGAATATTGTATCACCTTATATGTGGCATACATATCTAAAAATGAGACTTTCTCCAATTTATAGAACCACTTAAGATCTAAGAATTCCTTTTAAAATGGCCCAAATAAAACTAAAAAGTCAATTATCATGAAAATATTGAATAAAGAAAATGTTATATTATCTACTTTTATCTTTGACATAAATATGTATTTATATTTACACTAGAAGCCCCGTGCATGAAATTCATACAAGGGTAGGGTACCTAGGCCTGGCTGGCGATCAGGGCCGATCAGGGCCTTCCAGCTGCCAGCCAGGGCCTCCCTTCATTTTGTGTCGGCCCCTAGTGGTCAGCACACGTCATAACGAGCAATCGAACTCCCGGTCTCCCAGTCGAAGTCTAGAGGGGACACTTTGCATATTAGCCTTTTATATATATAAATGGTACTTAAGTGTTTTCACATCTACTATCCATAGATGAGGAAATTTTTGAGACCTTAATTTACTTCTACAATGCCAGTTAGCTATGTGACTAAGACTAGAGTTTAAGTTTTCTGTTTCTAAATCCAATATTCTTTTTACTACTTCTCTTAAAAGAAAATAATTAAATTCATTGAAAAAGACTTTAAGAAGATAATCTGATGACCTTAAAGATAGAACTAATTAATATTTAAATAGGAACTGTTTTATTCTATCTTTTTTGTTGTTGTTAATCCTCACCCGAGGATATTTTTCCATTGACTTTTTTTATGGAGAGTAGAAGAGAGAGGGAAAGACAGAGAGAAATATCGATGTGAGAGAAACACATCAGTTGCCTCCTGCCAACGAGGAGCCTACAACCTAGGTACGAGCCCTTGACCGGACTCAAACCCAGGACCCTTTGGTCCTCAGGCCGACACTCTATCCACTGAGTCAAACTGGCTAGGGCTGTTTTATTCTACTTTTAAAGTTCTTGCTAGCTAATGTAGCAATTAGGGGCTAAGAAAACCACATACTTTTTTAAAAGGTGGAGTACAGAAGCATGTGTTAAATTGGAAAGATCAATGTGACCTGGTAAAGAAAATCCTTTTTCAGCTCAGTCCCTTAAAATGATCCAATTGAAAGCAACAGCACATCTGAACATCAACAAAGCTTGTATCTATACCTAGCACTCATATTTTCACACCTAATACCATTCTTCACTAAAAGGAACTAGGACTCCTTGAAAGTAGGTCAATTCCATGTATTCAAATAAGAAAAATCTTCATGGTTTTGGGAAATCCTCATTTTACCAAAAAGTAAGAATGTCAAAGGCATAGGAAATGAAGAGGCTCCCACTTGCCAAGTTATAATTTGAGCAAAGAAAGGGGGGGAAGAAGAAAAAAAAAATGAGGTTAATAATTAACATAACTATAACAAACTGATTTTGTCAAAGTCTATGAGTTCATATCATATGTCAATAGAAAAGAGTATATAAAAATGTAAATCTCAAAAGACAATATAAAGTAAGTATAAATGTAATAGAGGATTTACTTTTTATATAAATAAATGCGTATTAATAGTTGAAAGGTAAATTGGGAGATTCTGCATAAAGCCAAGATCTTGAAAGATGACACCCTGAATGAGAAGGTAAACTTGGTGGAGATGCAAAGAACTGCCCTATAAAAGAAGGGGCAATATTCAAAGATATACGTGCTGAGAAATTTCTAGCTTATCCTTTAAAAATAGTATCCAGTTTATGAAAGCTCAATAAATAGTAATACATACTACACACATTATAGTGAAAGTGCATACCAAAGACAAAGATCTTAAAATCAGCTATATGAAGAACACAGCTTACCTATAAAGGACAATTCAACAGAAAGCTGACTTAATAGCAACAATGGAAGCCAGATGACTGGAATATTTTCAAAGTGCTAAGAGAAAATAACTATCAATCTTAAACTATATAACCAGTAAAACTATATTTGAAGACATTTATAATAAAACCAAAACTTAGAGAATTTACTAAAAAAAAAAAGCTCACTGAGAGAGCTTTTAAAATATATGCTTCAGGAGAAAAAATTAGTGCCAGGGTCTAGAGAAATAATGAGACAAAAAATGTTAAGTAATAATAATACCAGACTTGTGGAATTTTAAAAAGGCAACATTGAAATAAAACACTGAGCAATAATAGCATATAATTCAACAGAAAAATAATTAGAATGAAAGCATTCAAAGGTCACTCTACTATTGAGTAAAAGATAAGTACTTTAACTTGAGACTTTATAAAGATATATTAAAATTTCTAAGATAACCAATAAAAGAGAAAGCAAGATAGGAGAAAAAAAGATAATGGTAATTAATCCAAATAAATCAATAAATGTGAATAAAGAAAACAAAGCTATGCTATCTATATTAATATTAGACAAAAGACTAAAAAGTAGTTACTAAATAATAAAATCACTCTATAATGATAAAATTTTGATTCATTGGAAAAAAATATATTTTCTAAACTTGAATGCAATCACTAAGTTAGTTTTAAAATATTTAAAGTAAAAAAAAAATAGACAAATCCACCACTGGTGAGAGATTTTACTATATATACCTCTCAGTAATTGACAGCACAAGCAAAAAAAATTATTAGGAAAGATATAAGACCATTTAAATGACTTAAAAATGTGATTTACTGGACATATACAGAACACTAAATTCACCAAGATACCTGGAATATTTATTAAAATGTGCCATATATTAGGCCAAAAAGCAAAGTCCAAATTAATTCCAAAGAATCACAATGATATAGACCCGTGGTCGGCAAACTGTGGCTCGCGAGCCACATGCGTCTCTTTGGCCCCTTGAGTGTGGCTCTTCCACAAAATACCACGGCCTGGGCGAGTCTATTTTGAAGAAGTGGTGTTAGAAGAAGTTTAAGTTTAAAAAATTTGGCTCTCAAAAGAAATTTCAATCGTTGTACTGTTGATATTTGGCTCTGTTGACTAATGAGTTTGCCGACCACTGATATAGACCATCTACTCTGGTCACAGTATTAAGTTAGAAAACAGTAAGAAATCATAATGGTAATTTAATAAAAATTAAATCACAATAAAAATACTCCAGAAAAAAACTTGTGTATAGTGGCTAAATTTATAGTCAGAACTACTTATATTAGAAAATAGAAAATGCAAATTAGTGAAATATTCAACTTAAGGAGTTAGGACAAAAATAAGAGACTAAACCCAAAGAAAATACTAAAGCTTCAAGCAGAAATTAAGATACAGAAAAAAATATTTACCTCTTTGAAAGCACTAATAAAAGTGACAAATCTCTGACCAAAAAAAAAAAAAAAAAAAAGAGAGAGAGAGAGCCCTAGCTGGTTTGGCTCAGTGGATAGAGTGTCAGCCTGTGGACTGAAGGGTCCCAGGTTCAATTCCAGTGAAGGGCACATGCCTGGGTTACAGGCTCGATCCCCAATGGGGGACGTGCAGGAGGCAGCCGATCAATGATTCTCTCTCATCATTGATTTTCTATCTCTCTCTCCCTCTCCCTTCCTCTCTGAAATCAATAAAAATATATTTATTTTAAAAAGAGAGAAATTGCAAACTTTTAAAACTTAAAAGATAGAACTATAGATATGGCAACATTTTGAAAGAGGCAATTTTATGCCAATAAATCTTTAAATGGACAAAAATGGTAAAATTCTTAGAAAAATAGAAATAACCAAAAGTGGCTCAAGAAGCAATAGAAAATATGAACAGTCGTTAAAAATTTTCCCCAAAACAATACACCAAGACCAGACTGTTTTACTCGTAATTTCTAGCAAACACTTGAGCGATCATTCTATTAGAAGAACACACACTTCCCAACTTAGTATTATTTCTAATAATAAAAATTAGAATAACTAAAAAACAGAAAAATATATAAAATGTGATATTAGCAGTTAAAATGAAGGAACTAGAGCTATACATATCAACATGTAAGTGAATCTAAAAGAAATGATGTTAAACTAAAAACAGTAAGTTGCAGAAAAATATATATATCACACACACCAAATTTTAAATCCAGCAAAGTAATTCCATATAATATTTATGGATGTATAAATATGTAGTCAAATTATTAAAACCTAAAAGATAAATACTATTCATAATAAGTTGTTTCCTCAAGGTATTTATCTGGTGTGAGGTGAGCAGGGGAGTAGAGAAATCACAACTTTATCTATAAAATTTTATTTAAAAAAAAATCTAACACAAATATGATCTATGATAGATACTAGTACATTGAGTAATTTTAAGTTTGTCTGAATATTTAAAATATTTCATTAAAAATTTTAATAACAACCAGAGAAGGTATAGTAAGACAGTTCAAGAGGTAGTATTTATTGAGTGCTTATATTAACTGACAACTGTGTTAAGTGCTTTATATATATACTAGAGGCTTGAAGCACGAAATTCATGCAAGGAGCTCTGCCCTCGCAGCCCCAGCTTCATCCAGGACATCCAGAAGGTCGTTAGGCTGTCTGGTCTAATTAGCATATTACGCTTTTATTATTATAGATACGAGAGCCCCGGTGCACGAAATTCGTGCACAGGGCAGGGGGTCCCCTCAGCCCAGCCTGCACCCTCTCCAATCTGGGATCCCTTGGGGGATGTCCAACTGCCGGTTTAGGCCCGATCCTGGGGATATCCCTCTCACAATCCGGGACCACTGGCTCCTAACTGTTCGCCTGCCTGCCTGCCTGCCTGATCACCCCTAACTGCTTCCCTGCTGGCCTGCTGCTCGGTTGTTTGGTCACCCCTCACTAACCCCCCTGCCAGCCTAGTCACCCCACGCAGCCTGTTCGGTCGTCCGTTTGGTTGCGATGGTCGCTTAGGCTTTTATTATTATAGATTAACTTACCCAATACTAATGCCAATCCCATGAAGTAGGTACTATTATCATCTTCATTTTACAGATGCTGTATTGAGACACAGGTTAAGTACAGTACATTGTGGTTTTATAATCCTTTGGAAAACATTTTGATAATACTGACCAATGAGTACACTTTGAGAACCTATAAATCTACTTCAGGATATTTATCTTAAGGAAATAACCAAAAACATACCAAAGATTTGTATACAAAAGTGCGTGAATTACTCTATTTAGGGAAAAAGGTTAGAACACCTAAATATACCTAACAGTGAAATAGTTATGGAGCATCCATATAACAGACTATTATACATCTGATAAAAAATATTTGGAAAGAATTTTCAACATGGAATAGTATTTATACTTTATGTTAAACAAAAAACCCCACAAAATTATTATATGGTAATTCTCAACTATGTAAAAAATATACATAGAAGGAAAGACTGGAAAAAAATATCAAACAATGTTATAATGGAGGTTGCTTGTGGGTGGTAAAATTACAAAGAGGTTTTTTCCCCCCTCATGTATATAAACTAACCAAATCTTTTAGTATATATTATTTTTACAATGAGGAAAAGCTACCAAAAAGAGGAAAAAATGGCAAATATTTATCTTCTCAGTCTTCCTAGTCAATCATGCCAAACTATCTCCATACTTCTAAACAAACTCCAAACTTTGGGCAACTTGGAATATAGGCATGAAAAAAAAAAAATTCTGCTTAGCACATAATGAAATTGAAAAACAATAGTCTGTATTGTTTCTAATGGCTTTTACTTACGTGGTAATTGTGGTGTTTTACTGTCATGTGAACGATAGTCTTCATGAGGGACAGACTTGTCATCCTATTTGCAAAAACAATTATTATAAGGTTACTATATAATGAAAATGATCTGTAATGTAGAGGATAGCAGATAAAAGATTTGAAAAGTTTGGAGAGATGAAGTGATATATAGGAACTCACCATTTTCACATGCATAGGTCTATCAAACAAAAACTGCCCATTGAACATAGCTGTTGGTTCAGTTAAGGAAATCCAGTTAAGACAACTATTAAAATTATACTTGAATACAAACACATTTTTAATAATCCTATTGAGTCAGACTATCTTTAATATTTTACTCATTTGTATTAGTCTCTTCCATATACTCAAAAACTTCAATTCTTTGTTTTATAGTTTGATTTTACATATAAAATGTAATCTTTTAATTCAACCATTGAAAAAAGAAAATTAACAAGTCTTCATTTAAAGCAACTGTATTAATTTACAATAGATTGCATAACTGTCAAGAGCATGTAATACATACAGTTAAGTGGCAGGAAGAAAAAGTAGAAAAAGGTTCATACCAGGCCTGTACAATATGGCTAATTCAAGTTTTAAGAGTGACTTTAGTACTTGGACATAGAAAAGGTTTTGCGTACTGGAGACTAAAGTCTAACACATATTTCTAAACCAGGAAACCTTAAATTCCAGGACTCCCAAAAATGGTATTAAGCTTCTTCAACCTTATTAAATAATCCTAAAGTGTAAATTAGGATACAAATTGCTTGAACTGCTTCAATTGCTTGTTCAAAAGTGACTGTGCCCATTCCTCTGCTCTTGCCATCTTTGTCTTCTTTAATATCTGCCCGCTTTACAGTTCCAGCTATGCTGAACACTTCCTTTAGCTTCTTCCAACCAACTTTGAAGTCAAGCTTAATATAAAATTATATAAAGTTACGTACCTAATAAACCCCTCCCCATTTATAAATAAGTTTTTTCTAAACTCTCAAAACTATAAAGAACTATAATTCTTGTTAAACAGTATATCAATAATATTCAAATAAAAAGATCTTAAGTTGTTTAAAATTAGGTAAGCTACATCTATGTTGTTCCTTATCCTTAATTTTTTTAAATTCCAAAAATAGTCTCTCACCTACTCAATCCTGTTTTGTACATTTGAAATTTGCACACCTATTTTTACTGAAAGAAATTCAGATTTTGGAAAGTATTGTTGATCACTGACTTTCAAAAGCTTAGAACAAATGACAAACCAACTACAACATGCACATTCACAGACATCAAATATTAAAGCAAAAGAAATCCATTTACCAATATAAACAAAAGTCACATAAAATAAAAGAACTGCTAAGTATTTATAAATTCCAAGAACTGCTAAGTGTTTATAAATTCCACAGTTCTCTTTTTTAAAATTCTAAACACTTGTATATACACTCTCTCTCTATATATATATAATTAAATTAGGTTTCAGCTTACAATAATTATGTTTGGCTTATTTTAGTTAAAAATAAAATGTTCTATAAAGCTATAACCCATTCATCTAAATAAATAATCTCATAATTACAACTATATCTGAATGATAAAATTTTAGACTAAAGCTTAAACTTACATTAGCAACAAAAATTGTGGAACCAAGTCTACCAGCCTGCAAATTACTGATAACCTCAGGAGGAATGTTTGGATTATTCAGAATGGAAGGTGGTAAATTCATCAACCCCGATCCCATATCGGGTACATGTCCTCCTGGAAATGATCCTCCTGTTCGTTGCAATGCCCTACGAGCATTTTCTCCATCAGGATCCTATAACACACATTGAATGTTAAATACCACTAGATACATCAGAAACTCTACACAATTAAAACAACAACTTCAAATTCTACAGTAGCTATCCCATCTGGGTTAAATTACTGGCCCTCTTAAAGAGTAAGCTTTTTTCTCATCCAGAAAATGCAGTCCCATAAAAACCTGTAGACAGATAAAAGATTACAGTCTCCAGGAATGTAAATTAAATATCTCTTTCCAATCACTAAAGTCACTTAAGAACTTGAAATTAGTTTAATTTTGCCCTTGTACTAGTGTAAAAATATAGGACACATACACATAACTCAAAGAGGAACAAAATACTTACTGTAATTCTTTTCTTTCCCAAATGCACTAACAGTGAATTGTTATCACTGGATGACCAATGCAAAGACAAACTGAGACAAATTCAAAGCTTTACAATAGCAGAGCAGAGTGTTATAAAACCCACGAATATTGGGGTAGAGGGGAATTACGATAATGTGCAAATTTCACTCCTGAACAAGCAAAATATAATTATCCACCTTCCAACCTCTTTCCCTCCTCAACATGATTATGATGTAAGATGGGGGAGGGGGAATAAAGAAAGGCTAAGTGTCTCAATGAAGAATGATAGTGAACAATGGTTTTTTTACTTAATTAACTTTATAAGAGAAATATTCTACCTTTAAATCAAAGAAGTTTAAACATACTTCTCACTCATCTCACTAGATGAACTGCAAAAAATAAAAAAAACAAAAAAGCACCTAAACACAATAATACGCTATTTCATCTGCAATACTAAATGATTATGATATATGTAAGCATCAACTCTACTCTGCTGGCCTGTCTGGGAATACTAATAAAAAGAAAGTTTGGTGACTTTAATACATTCTCTAGATAATAAACTCTCTAGGAAGGCTGGGAGAATAGAAGGTGAAAAGTGAATGCAAGAATAAATGTATTCTGGCTTCCAATATATTGTTTCATCATGAAGAATAAAAAGAAATACAGAAGTAAAGACATAAGTGTTTTTAGAGAATGCTATAAAATAATAAATGTTTCAGGTCTAAGGTTTCAAAATCTTGCACAAACACAAAATTTAAGATTTTGGTTACCTATGAAGGAGAACAAACACAGTAGACTAAATGCTTCATGAACTATTAAGATAGGTTGTTTGTTCTTAACATTAATAAAGTGTATTACTAGGTTTTTATTTGTCTTTTATATACATAACATATATAAACATATATACATATATAAAACATATATACAATACAATTTATATAACACAAATTGTATATAACACAGTTTTTATTCCTCATTTTCCTTTGGATGTCAGCATGCTAGTTATTGTCTGCTATTGCTAAAAAAAAAAAAAAAAAAGCCAATAGTAAGTTTATAACTGTTACAAACCCCCAGTGAATTACATGAAGTGAAATTCTAATACCTGTAAATGAATCCTAGAAATAAACTTTTCCTTAGACTCTCACTAGTAGTTCTCAGCACTGACCCAACACCCATTGGAAAACCAGTTATTCCCAGAAACAGGACCTTTAGTGATTTTAATCCAAAAAGTTAACTGAATAAAGAACATCTCATCATTTACTCAGGCCAAACTATACCATTTATTCCTCTTAGAAAGTTTTAAAATGGAAGTATGCTTTATTGGCATGGATCACATAACTCTATTTTAGGGTCTCTGAAATATTATTGAGAATCTACAATTTGCTAAAACTTAAAAGAAGACAAACTGGCCTTTAGCATCCAATAAACTTTGTTTCCAATTAAAAAGAAAAACACTAAGAATCTAGAATACTTGTCTTTGAAGAACAAGAAACACCATAAAACAGTAAATCATAATTCTCAAAATAATAATGACCCAGAAGAGTGGTTATTCTACAAATGTCACCCTTATGGGAAATTATTTAGGATATCAACACATTTCTGGAACACTGGTCCTGGCTTACACATAAAAACCACTAAATAAATGGTTGACACAGACCATAACAGTCTAAACTCTCTCTACCATTCTCCACTTCCCAGTCAGAGAAAAAATTAACCCAGGTTCAAACAGGATTAGAGGAATTCAGAAGCTAACTTGAATAAAGGGATTTGGGATACTTGTATATGTTGGTAGCATGTCCTTTCATTTTAAGCTATAGCAGGCACTGATTATCCATAGTTTTGCTTTCCTTGGCTTCAGTTACCCACAGTCAGCATAATCAGAAAACATTAAATGGAAAATTCAGAAATAAACAATTCATATGTTTTAAATGGTGTGCTGTCCTGAGTAGTGTGATGAAATCTTGTGCTGTCTCACACAATCCAGCCTAGGACATGAATCCGACCTTTGTCCAGCATCTTCCACACTATATACACTACCCACCCTTTAGTCACTTTGTAGCCACCTCAGTTACCAGATCACTATCATTGTATCACAGAATTTGTGTTCAAGTGACCCTTATCCTAATATATAAAAAGCCAGGGGCCGTCATGACTGAAACAATGGAACAGACGACCGAACACAGGCTGCGTGGGGCGACCGGGCCAGCAGGGGGGTTAGTGAAGGACGACCAAATGACTGAACAGCAGGCTGTGTGGGGCGACCAGGCCGAAGGGGGGGGGCCCGCAGTTGAGAGTGACCAGGCTGGCAGGGGGCAGTTGAGGGCTACCAGGCCGGCAGGGGGGGCAGTGAGTGTTGACCAGGCTGGCAGGGGGGGCAGTGAGGGGCAACCAGGCTGGCTGAGGGGAGCAGTCTGGGGTGACCAGGCCAGCGGGGGGGGGGGGGGGGGGGGGGCAGTAAGGGGCGATGAGGCTGGTGTGGGGGGGCAGTTAGGGGTGACTAGGCCAGCAGGGGGCAGTTGGGGGCGACCAGGCCAGCCTAAACCGGCAGTTGGACATCCCCTGAGGGGTCCTGTATTGGAGAGGGTGAAGGCTGGGCTGAGGGGAGCCCCCCCATGCACAAATTTCATGCACCAGGCCTCTAGTTTTACTTAATAATGGCCCTAAAGTGCAAGAGTAGTGAAGCTGGCAATTCAAATATGCCAAAGGGAAGTCGCACAGAGCTTCCTTTAAGTGAAAAGGTATGTATGGATAAAAAAAAAAAAAAAAAAAAAAAAAAAAAGAATATTTAGGGTTCAGTATTATCCGTGGTTTCAGATATCCACCGGGGGGTCTTGGAATGTATCCCTTGTTGATAAGGAAGAACGGAACTACTGCATTATCAACTCATACTCAGAAATAAGAGAACAATGACCAGTAACATCCCCACCTTGGACAGGAGTAACGACAATATTAATTATTATTACAGCTAATATTTATTATATAGTTACAATATTCTGAGCACTATGCTAACATTTATTAAATTTATATATATATATATATATATATATATATATATATATATCAACTCTGATTCCTTATAACACTATCAATAGGTTTTAGTATTATTCCCATTTTAGAGATAAGAACATAAAGACATATAGAGGTTTACCATGTATCTCATTTAATTCTCATAAAACCCCTATTAGGTAAGTATTATCTGTAGTACTATTGTAATTACTAAGGTTTAGAGAATAAGTAACATGCCTACTCACATAGCTAAAAGGTGATAGAGCTGGGACTCAAATCACTACTATACTAGATTAAATTGTGACTGATAGTACTGCTCTATTACCAATGATTAACATCCGTGCTACTGGAAACTCTTCAGGGTCTCAAAGTTATATCCTCTATCCTTTTTTAATACAGACTTTAGCAAAGATATCCTATATAATAAAGAGGTAATATGCAAATTGACCAACACCCCAACACACAAGATGGCCACCCCCATGTGGACACAAGATGGCTGCCACAAGATGGCTGGCAGGGAGGGCAGTTGTGGGCGATCAGGCCGGCAGTGGGGCAAGGTCGGGGTGATCAGGCCAGCAGGGGGGCAAGGTAGGGGCGATCAGGCCAGCAGGCAGAGGGGTTAGTGGCAATCAGGCAGGCAGGCAGAGGGGTTAGGGGTGATCAGGCAGGCAGGCAGGCGAGTGGTTAGGAGCCAGTCATCCCAGATTGCGACAGGGATGTCCCAGATTGGAGAGGGTGCAGGCCGGGCTGAGGAACCCCCTCCATGGACAAATTTTGTGCACCAGGACTCTAGTATCTATATTATATTTCTCAAGTTAAGCAACACAATCTAAAAACTGAAAATGTATACATCAAAATAAAATCAGCACCTAAAGTGTCATCTTTAAATTTTTTTTAAAGAATAGTTTATTGATTTTTAGAGAGAAGAAGGAGAGAGAGAAACATCAATGTGAAAGTGCAACATCAATCGACTGCCTCTTGCACACCCCCTACCAGGGGAATGAAGCCCGTAACCGGAGCATGTGCCCTTGACTGAGAATAAAACCGGCTACCTCCTGGTACACACGACAATGCCCAACCGAGCCACACTGGCCACAGTTTGGGTCCTGAAATTTATTTAAATCATGTACCTCTGCTTATAATAATTTGGAGCAAATCAAATATATAGGCTAACTGCTTGAAGTCAAATAGAAAATCATGTACAAGCAAAATTATCACTAATAGATAATGTTTTAATGAACATCTATGCTAAACAAAATGTACTCAGACAAAAATCCAAAGGAAATATGTCCTTATATTCCAATGTTTAAATTATTCCAAATATAAGAACTCTTACCTCTTTAATATTCAGGGGTCTTCCGCTAAGATCATATTTGTTCATGGTTTCTAGTGCTTTCTTTACAAATTCTTCATCTTTAAATTCAACCACACTTAATTGAGAAAAAATTGGGGGGAAATTTTTATGTACTAAGGTTATTTTTTTTTACAATCAGAAGTTTAAATTTGACTTAAGATACTTAAAAAAAATTCTTACCCACAACCCTATATCCAGGTAGATTTGTCAATATATGCAAAAGAGAAAAAGTTTTATCAGTAGACGAAATTAATGGTAGAGTCTAACATGTAAGTCATTAAAAGCAATCAGTTAATAGTCACTTTTTTCTTTTATACCTCCAGAACATAAAAGGCAGTGACCACAATTTTTCCATAATTTTAAATATGTCTATTTAAGATAGTAGGATCTAGCGTAATAAGCTTAGAGCACATTTTAGATGACTCTTCTTTACGTTTAAACTAATATAATGTAATTGCACAAATTCAATCAAAAGTAATTCAAACAAACAATTGAAGACTCCAATATACCTGTCCTTACATAGTTACAAATATTTTTAAAAGCTATATTGTACACAAATAGTTTTAAATGTATATTTTTCAATTTTATATAAAATCAAAATGGGAATTAATCTCACTTTTAACAAAGTTCTCAAACTGGCTGCATATAATTTAACAGCATCCAGTCTCAAGAATGCAAAAAAAAAGGTCACCTATGTTAAAGAAACAAATTTGTAGTATCATTTTTTAAAATAATTCCGTCATTATTACTGTTCAAAGTGACAATGGATGTAATGACCAAGTTTTTTGTTTCATGCACCCAATTGTTTTTTGCTAATAAAATTAAATACTGTTAAGAGCTTTCCATTCTTCAGCATATTCTTTTCTTGCTGCTAAAAATCAAAATTGACTATCACCCAATCCCTTCTATGTCAATTTAAATCATCAATGTCATCAATACCAATTGGTCAGAGCACTGCCTCTTATGTAGTCCTGTAGGCTACCAAATTAGGTTTTTTCAATATAAATTCCAAACATACATTCTGAATCAGCACCTTTAAGTTATAGGCCTCTCATAGGACTTTTAGGAAATATTATCAATTCAGTGACTTTTAAAATATCCTTGAAGACAACAAAACACAACAAAAAAATCCTATATTAAAATCTATTGTCTAAGAAGAAGCATTACCTTAGAGCATTAAAAAAGTGAATGCCCTTTGATGAGCATTTACAAAACCCATCCCTTCCAGGCAGCTAGCTTGATTTGTATAAGTGTCAGACTTGCTAGTATAAAGCCTCAAATCTTGCATAATAAAGTAAAACAAAATGAAACTTAAGTTTCCAAAAAACTGGTACAAATATTATACAAAAAGTAAACTGCTGAGGAACTTTTAAACCTCAAGCAGATTACTGCCCACAGAACTTACCCTTGATTTTCCTTCCGCATCCTTAAAGAGCTCCACGTATGTAACCTCACCAACTACATAAGACATACAAAAGGAAGATACCAAGAAACAATACATTTAAACACCAGTATCTTGCTTTACTGCACACCTGTGCACAACTCTACAGAAAAGCACCTATTATTCACCAACAATCAAAACCAGACCAACATACCTCCTGTCAATGGCTCTGTAAATTTAACTAATTTTCAGAAATGTACATCATCCACATTCTCTAAAAAAGCTAACAACCGTATTAACCTAATTCATACTACAGATCATATTTGGCCAGCATGATATAGTTGGTGAACAAATGCACATATACATACAAATGGTCCCTTCGCCTATCATATTAAAACATCAACATTAGCACTTTGCAAATAACTTTAGTCGCCTACACACAACAGCTGTTTTAAGGTGACTTCCTACCTGAATGTCTTCAATCATGTTTGCCATCAAACTAAATTTACAAGTCATGCTTCACAGCAAGCCACACACTTTCTAAATAAAGTCAATGAATAAAACCAATCAAATAGTTGTCACCTTACAACAGATACACCAATGCAATTTTTTTTTAGTTTATTAGAGGAGATCAGCCTCAAAGCCAAGTACATAGTTTGCAGGACTGTTGAAACTCGATTTTTCAAGAGATAACAAAACTAACTTTTACAAGATCAAGTATTAAAATTATTTTCCCCCAAAACCAACCATGTATATAAAATGTAGGTTTTCAGGTTTATTCTGAAAACAAAACTGCAACAGCAGTAACGCAATTTTTAAATTGAACTGCAGAGACAGCATCATCGCATTCATGACAATGCAAACAAAATGAATTCCACAGCCAGATTCCAGACTCCACCAAGATAATAACAAAGCAGCTTTTGGGAAAAAATTATCAGACCTTATTATTCATACTTTAACAGCTAAATGTATTACTTAACTAATGCAATAGCCCTTTAAAAATCTATAAAAACTTCAACTAAACAAAGCAATCACTTTAACAAAGTTCTTGGTGGCATGCATATGCTGGCTCACTACTATCCTGGTAAAATAACAAAAAGAAAAAAACTTTATTTATCCATACTACCTTGTAATGAAATTGTGTCAAGTGAAAGAGGAGGAAGTGATTAATTCATGTGTCAAGAAATAAACAAAAATCAATTATTCGAGTCTGTGTGGCTCAGAGGTATAAAAAAAAGTTTGCTTAGTTCCCTCCCCCTTCAATGTGATTATTCAACAGTGGGTTTATCATAGATGTTTACCTTTTTCTCTCATGAGATCTTTAATAGCTTGCCATTTCATGTCATATGGGATGTTGCTAATGAAAACTCTGTTACGATTTGGACCCTTCTTCTCTCCAGTGCCTGAATTCTTGTCTTTTGAATAAGGATGAAATCTATGGGCCTTCTTATTTCCTGTAGATTTTTCCTTTAATTCAGATTTCTCTTCTTTCACTGATTCATCATTCTCCCTATGAATTAAACACAAAACAAAATGGAAGTCTATATTAAACATTCAATATTTATCACTTTACTTCACAATACTATCCACTAAGTTAGATCTCAGTAAAGCAGCTGGAGAATCAGACTGCTGGCTTTGAAATTACCCAATGCCATCTCTCAAAGCAAGGATTTGGGCATATTACCAAAATTCTCATTTCACAATCCTTTTTTTCTATATTATATAGCTGCAGAATCAAAAAAATCACCCAGCTTTTCTCATCATAATGCATAATAAAATGTTATTAGAACTTAAGAGGGGGAAATGCCTGATTTTATTCCTACAGTATGTAAAACTGCCACCTTTAATGGAGAATTAACTTTCTGGGCCTTATTCAGAACTCTAAAAAATTATTTTACAAAATGATATCTTAAAATTTTTCATCTCTTTAAAGGTTAACAGTTTCTTCCCAGAACTTTTCTCCTCCATTGATGAAAAATATAGTTAAAAAAACATAGGTATTATCTACATATCTGTACATGTATATACTCCCATATGACTCAAAACTTTTTCTATTTTCAGTTTCATCAACATAGAAAACTGATAAGTTATCCTAATATTTTCATGCTCAACATTTTCTGTGTTTTAACCTATAAACTAGGATTGGGCACATTATAGAATCATGTCATTTTTATTAGTATTATCTGTAATAGAGGGATGAAGTGTAGGAAGGGAGCAGTACTTAAATGCAACACTACCTTTTAATGAGGCCCTAACTGAAAAGTTATTTAATTTATAAAACTGTAATCACAAGTCAACTATGTGATGCTATCCATCAACCATTTTTGGATATAAGTATACACTTAAAGTAAATCCTATAGATAAAAATTTAAATATATATTTTTAAAATGCAGTTTACTTTTCAAAAGAAATCTTTGTTTTACAGAAATAACACTTATTTTAAATCACTAATTACACTAGTGAATTTAAAATTAACTAAAACTTTGATTTTAAAGCAATTTTTCATAAACATCTATATATATAAAAAGCCAGCAAATGGAACACGGGAACGACCAGAACGTTGGGTTGCTATGACACCCACTGCAGGCAGCAAACTGGCCCAATTGGGGGGTGGGGCCGGCCGACCAACCTCCCATAGCCCTTCCCCCAGCAGCTGACCCCTGATCAGCCTCTTCCACCCACAGCCCCTCCCCACAGCCGGCCCTGCCTCCAATCAGCCCCCCAACCCCAATCTTGGGCAGGGCCCTCCAGCCAATTGCCTGCAGCCCCTCCTCCCAGCTGGCCCAGCCCAGATCCGCCCCAATTGGGGCTGGGCGACTGGACCCCACCGGTGCAGGAATTCATGCATGGCTGGGCTACTGGACCCCGCCCGTGCAGGAATTTTTGTACTGGGCCTCTAGTATATTAATAAAAATCTCTGGGAATGGCATCCAGGAATCTACATTTTTTTTAAACTTTCTGGATAATCCGATAACCAATCAGGTTTCATAATCCAGGGTCTAAATTATCTTCTAAGCCAAGCAATTGTGGAAACATATACATTGCAGTGTTCCACACACACTAGAATCTTGTTCCATGATATATAGAACTTTTCACACACCACTTTTCTGAGCAAGAAAAAATACAGCCATACATATGATTTATAAAACTCTACAAAAACAAAAACTACCTGTGTTGTTGTCAGCAGCATCTAGCGTTGATGACTGCATATAACGTGCTCAATAAATGTTAATTCTTAAATGAGCGAACAGTCAAATGGTGCTGTTAGCTCTTAATTTTAGCAGAAAAACTGCTAAAATTAAGAGACATTAGGACCACATTTGCTTTGCCACTTTTTCAGACCTTGAAAGGGACACCTTCACTGTCAAACATCTTCCCTCATCAGAAAGGGCACAGCTTGGAAAGGATCATCTCACCTGTCCAACTATAGCAAACTACCAAAAATGGCAACTGCTCATCTATATGCATAATTAAGACTACCTATTGAAGGCAGATTAGTTTAGAGCCAAAGGCATGGTCTGATGAAGAAATTAAGCTACAATTACTCAATTTCTGAACTCTTTCTATGTCCTAAATACATTATGGAAGACATAGTAAAAATATATGTAAAATCTCTTAGGAAAACAATGCTATATAATATCAAAATACTGGCACTATATCCAGAAGTTCATGTAATAATTCCCAAACTATTCCTTTAGACCAGTGCTTCTCAACCTTTCTCATGCCGCGACCCTTTAATACAGTCCCTCATGTTGTGGTGACCCACAACCATAAAATTATTTTCGTGGCTACTTCATAACTGTAATTTTGCTACTGTTATGAATCGTAATGTAAATATCTGTGTTTTCCGATGGTCTTAGGCTCTACAGCAGCGGTTCTCTAGCAGGGTCGCCTAAGACCATCGGAAAACACAGATATTTACATTACGATTCATTAACAGTAGCAAAGTTACAGTTATGAAGTAGCCACGAAAATAATTTTATGGTTGGGGGTCACCACAACATGAGGAACTGTATTAAAGGGCCGCGGCATTAGAAAGGTTGAGAACCACTGCTTTAGACAAACCTTCCTCTTAATGTACTTGAAATACTGACGGTGACTATTCTTTTTCTTTTTAATTTTCATTGAATTTATTGGGGTGATATTGGTTAATTAAGTTATACAGGTTTCAAGTGTACAATTCTGTAATACATCATCTGTACATTGTACCGTGTATTCACCATCCAAAGTAAGTCTCTTTCCATCACTATTTATCCCCCCTTTACCCTCTTCTACCTCCCCCCAACCCCTCTCACTCTGGTAATCACCATCCTGTTGTACAGACTATGACTATTTTAACTCACAAAAATGTTATCTACTCTTACGATTGTATTATTCCTACCCAAATGATAACATAAATTTTTGAAAAAAAATCAATAATGAACATCAAACAAGAAAACATAGTTTTAATATGATTTTAAAAACATAAAGCTATAGCATGAGATCCAAAATTAAGCCCAGTTCCATTCTTTACTCATAATATGATTTTAAAAAATACTATTCTACTTCAACTATTTCACCCTTCTCCAATGCTTAATATTTTATACTAGTACCCTAATATAACTCTCAATTTCCACATACTTAATCAACCTTGAATAATGAGGAGTTATAACAATACTATTTTCCTCCTGATATTCACTTATGAGAGCTAGGATACTATTTGGCACAAAGAAAAAGACGACTACACCTAGGAAAACATCTTTAATTTCTGGTCAAAAGTTGTGAACATGCCCACTAAACCCTCTGTATATGAGTTTCAGGATCATAAAAGTTCACTTCTACATTTCTTAAATAAATATTTATTGGGTCTTTTTAATCATAATACCTTGGGGATAAAAGATGAGTAAGACATAGTGGTCTCCATCCTGTGACTATGGATTAACCTCAGCAAAAGTCATTTCAATCTTGATAACAAGAGGCACTGTGTTCAATTCTAAGCAATATATATTTTAAGATAATATTTGGTAATTTTTATCATCTCTATGAATTCTTATCATTAAAAATATATGGAAATCAACTGAAGTTTATGCATTGAGTGTTAACTACTCCTGTTGGTTCATAGGGTCCAAAAAATGGTTGTTAGATTGCTAGTTATTCAGTGTTGAGTAGGTCACCCATGCTGCACCATTATATATTTTTATGGAATAGAGTAGACGGTACAAGAAACCCCAGAAAGTAAACTGACCTCTTCACTCAACTTCTTGGAAAAGAATATAGCAAAGGAATGAATAATAAGCAATATGAAAAGGATCTGCATTTGGATTTACTAGTAACATTTCTTCACCTTGCATTTTCTTTTTCCAATTAGAAGTTAAAGAGATTCTTTTTCCACCTCTCTCCTCTCCTGTCTAACTAAACCACAGTGAGACTTTAAAAGGGATGAGAGACTTCTGGATCTGATGGAAGTTTAGATACCAGCTTTACCTGTTGTGGAAACATATACACCGAAGGGCTCCACACACACTAGAATCTTGCTCCATGGTATATGAAACTTTTCATATCCAAGGAAAGTAGGGCTTCTCTCTGTAATCCAAGGCTATCCTTTTTGTTCAAGAGAAAAGGGTGGCAAGACCCATGTTCAGATGTTTTTAGAAAGCACATTTTAAGTGTATCATTTCACTGGTTTTCATTCATATTTATGATGCCAAATCCCTGAAAGCCCACATTGTGGTAGGCATGCAAGGAAGACCTTCAGTCACTTTTGGTTCCTCAGTTACCGAGGTGCACCCACATTCCTTCGCTTATACCTTCACCTCTATTCTGGCTAAAGGTACTGGCTTAGCCTATTCAAGCCAAACTGAGAGCAAGAGTGCCCTAACCACCCTCATGTGCAACCAACCCTTAAACAGACTGGTCCCGATTTACTACACTGGTTCAAACATTCCCATACAAAACAGAAGAAAGCACATGCCCCTGGCCTCTTGTAATATGAGCATTATGTTCACTGCTTTCTACTCTGAAGAATAACTGAGAGAAGGAAAATAATGTTTTCACTAAAAAAAACAACATACTTTCAACTTCAGGTTTAAAGAGTTGGGCATACACAAATAAATGCCCGACTTCACATACCCCCTTATAACAAGAACAAAGGGGGCGGGGGGTGGTAATGACATTTCCTTATAGTCACTAGAAATGATGGTGCATTCGCATCAACTACATTCTCTATAGGCTCTAGTGACAGGTGCGATCTTAAAAGTAGTGGATTTCCTCCAATTAAGAAAATATTGCTATACCATTTTACCAAATTATGAACCTGCCATCACACACTGTTTTAAAAAAAAAAAAAAATAGCCTGCAGGGGTTGACACACATTTGAGGGGCGGGAAGGGCGAGCAAAGCACATGTTTTCCCCCTTTCAAAGTACCTCTTCCAATGCTAGGGGTAACACAATGGATTCGGTCCTAACAGCGCATGATTCAACCCCCTCTGGGTACCTATCCGTTCAGAAATCGGTCTTTGCTTTGGAAAAACAACAGGCCAACCGAATGCCTGAAGCTCAGCACGAGGCCCGGAGGTCGGGAGATGCCGCCGAAGCGCGTCCCCGGGCCGGGAGGAAATGTCGATGATGTCATCCCTAGATACTCCCTAGTGATGAACACTAACCGCCGGCCTTTAAAAGCCGGCCGTTTCCCAGGCACCGAGGCGGCCGCAGAGCTCCGCTCCAAGGCCCCCCGGCCGGAGTCAGGGGAGACGGGGGAGCCGTGACCTCCGGCTGCAAGTGGGACGGGCCCCGGGCCCCGGGCCCCCGCACCCCGCGCGCCGGGCCGAGGCGGGCGGCCGGGCGGCCGGGCCTGGGAGCGGCCCGGCTGCACCTGCTCCTCCGGGGCCGCTCCCCGCGAGACCCAGCCCGGCCGGCCCCGGCCCCAGGCCGCGCTGCGCCCCCACCTCGCCCGTCCCCCGAGGAAAAGACAATACATTTTAACGCCGTTGGCGCTGCTGCTGCTGCTGCTGCTGAGCTGAGGCTGCTTCTCCGTCTCCGGCGGGGGCGGTTCTCGCCGCGGCTCCGCGGGCGGCTCCGCGGGCTGCTGCTGCGGGCTGTCGCGGCCGGCGGCGCCGGGCACCTCGGCCTTGTCCGCGTCCGCCATCCCGCCGCCGCTGCTCCGCCGGCGCTGCGAGGCTCCGAGCGCGACAATGGCGGCGGCCGGGGGCGCGGTAACGGATCCCGATTTGAAAAGGCCCCGAGCGCCCAGTTGCCCGGATCTCGCGAGAACCAGTCGGGGCCCGGCAATGGGGAGGCTGTGTGGGGGTGGGGGGTGGGAGTGCGGTGGGGGAAGGGCAGGGTGGCAGTGGCCGGTGGGGGAAGGGCGGGGATGCGGTGGCCGGGGGGCCCGCCCTCGCTGCCGCCGGCCCTGCTCCTGGCGGGAGGGCGGGACGGGTCCAGAGCCCCAGGTGGGGTCCGGCTCTGCCCCCCTCGCCAGCCCGTCGCTCGCTGGGCACCCAACGGGGGTCTTTGCTTAATGGTCGGCTCAGGGTGTTAGAAACCTCTAGAGCACTGTTCCATTCAGACTGTTCATTTCAGGTAGGGGCAGTTTAAATGGGAGAAGCACACACCACTTTGCATCTTTAAAGGCGTCTGCAGATCTTCAGGCTTCCCTTAGAAATCCTTTGAATCATGCAAATAAATCACTTGGCACTTGAATGCCTAGGCACCCTGTGGTTCAATACGTAGCAATTGATGAGTGGTTGCAATTCAAGAAAACGAATGGCTTTGAATTTCTTGTGAGTTCTGGTTGTTCTTGACAAAGGCTTTCCTTGGAACTCAGCTATCAGCTTATAAAGAGAAGACAAGTTTTTCATTTCTCTAGGAATTAATCAATGAGGAGAACTGAGGAGAATCCAATAATTTTTAAAAGAAATCTACTAGATTGGCTAATAACAGATGTTTTGTTTTTTGGTTATGTCTTTATTATATGCTGATGGAAATTATATTTGAAGCAGTTATAGACTCTTAACCAAATTGAATTACCCTATGGAGTTTTAAAATACAGTCATGGATTTTTCCCCTAAGAATAAAAATAATCCATTAAGATTAATTATAACTATTAAGTACTTTAATTTCACACTGAAATAACTTTTTTCAGCTGAAAAGTTCAAAGAATTTCTCAAACGTTTCTTTTTCTTGAAGAAGCAAACATGTATGATTTACATACTTTGCAAAATATTGCACACGTTAGAAGTAAAGTTGTAGTTAGAAACATACTCAAGTATTACATAATTTCCCCCTGTTCTTTGACATTTCAATATGCAGGTTTCTGTGCTTAATCATAACATTTGATGTTATGCTAGAAGAGTTCATCTATGTCATCAAACACACAAAAATCAGAACAATTTTTAATCATTAAGTACACTTGCTAAAATACTGCTGCTTAAGGTGTTACTGAGATTCTTTAAACACAATACACTCTATTATAGTTGCTCTATTAAATTGTTTCTCTTCAGTCAATCCTATGACAGTGTTTGAAGAAGGGAATGGGATTTGATATACATATATATATTATTGATTTTAGAGAAAGAGGGAGGGAGGGAGAGAGAGAGAGAGAGAGAGAGAGAGAGAGAGAGAGAGAGAGATAGAGAGAGAGAGAGAGAGAAAATGTATGCTAAACAGGGATGAACCCAAAACTGGGCATGTACCATGACTGGGAATCGAACTGGCAACCTTTCAGTGCAAGGGACCATGCTCAACCAACTGAGCAACACCAGCCAGGATGGGAATTGGATTTTGACACAGAAAACCTGGGTTAGAATGCGAGCTCTGCCACTTTCTTCCTGAAACTCCTTGGGCAAGGCACTTCACTTTTCAGTTTTTCCACAATAAATAAGAATAGTAATACTTAACCTTGCAGGATTGAGTGAGTATTAAAAGAAAGCACAAAGCGCCATATGAATGTAAAGTAGTGTTACAATTCCCTATCTCTCCAGGCTGGGTAGGGTTTTAGTCATAGAGAAGTCAGGTGATATTCCCAATAACTGAATTGTAAGCATTTCAAAACATTCATTACTCTAGTTATTATTTTGCTATAGTTGAATTTAATGATGAAAACTTAATCCTGCAGTCCCGAGTATATTTTTGCAAAATCATTCAATAGATCTAATTTAATATTTTTAAGAGGCCTTTATTCTTGAAACAGAGTAGTAGGTGCATGAGGAATATAAAAAGAAGTGTGGGCCTGTTGAGAAAGGATGTTTATAAAAAGCGCTATTTGAGTTCTATAATAAAGATAAAAGCAAAGTATAATTAAAAATGTATTGTGGGCTGGAAGAGGTTATTGGGTTGGGGGGGAGGACCTATGTAATACTTCCAACAATAAAGGTTTAATAAAAGAAAAAATTTATTTACAAAAACAGGAGACCAGCCTGCATGCTGTAGTGTTATAATTAAATATTCCATTAAAATATGTATCATGATTATTGAGCTTTTGACCCCCTTTTAAATTTTATGCCTAAGACAAATGCCTTACTCACTGTACCTTAGTCCTGTTTCTATAAATGCATACAGAGCAGAGGTTAATTCCTACATGGGGATCCCTGGGAGCTACATAGAAGAGCTGCATCTTAAAAGATGAGAGAATTGGGGGCAGCTTCTGAAGAGAAAATGATTAATCCTTACCACTCCATCTGACTGCTCTGTAGATTGATCTTTTCTCCCTCTTTTGCTATTAATATTGTACTTAGTTAAATCTACAAAAAATAAAAAATAGTTATTAACATTCTATTGCTACATTCTGTTTCTGTGTTTTCTTCTTGCTCCCTCTACTTTTTAAAGTCTAATTATACATGCTGTGAAATAATTTAGTAATGCTTTAGTTTTTGTCTTCTTACAGCTCCTCTTACAAATGTGACCCTTTGCAGTTGCATAAAATGTATTAATACAACTTCACATAACCACTTAGCTTTTTTCTTACAAATTGCAATGTGTACATGTACATTGTGTGTGTGTGTAACGGGGAGAGAGAGAGAGAGAGAGAGAGAGAGAGAGAGAGAGAGAGAGAGAGGCCATTATGTATATCTGGGAATTTAACCGTAAAATCCCAAAATAGTTTCAATTGATGTTTAACATGTGCATCATTTAGGAATTGTGTTCACCTGCTAGTAACAGAGACTGGAAATTAAATAATAGTGTCTGAAACAAGATAGAAGTTATTACTCTCTTGAGAAAAATAAGTGCAGAGGGAGGTGTCTCCGAGCAGATATGGTAGTTCCACCATCATCATGGACTCAGATTCTTTCTATCTTAATCTTAGACCACCCTAGTGTGAGGCCTCCCTTCTGAAGGTCACCCTCTGGCCCAAGGTGACTGCTATAGATCTAGGCATCTTGTGGGCATTAGAGTCCAGGAAAGAAGGATTGCATCCAGAATTCTCAAATATTTCCACTCGAGTCAGAACGTAGTCACATGACACACCCAGCTATAGGGAAGGTTGGCAAATAACTTTCCACTTGGGCTCACTAATCAGACTTCTACTTCCAAAGAAGAGACTCTAGTGGCAACTAGAATGCGATCATCCTTTTATCTTTGCCTGTGAGGTACATATATACAATGGAATATCACTTAACCATAAAAAAGAATGAAATCTTGCCATTTCCAACAACATTGATGGACCTAGAGGGTATTATGCTAAATAATATGTCAGACAAAGCAGACAACTAAAAAACAAAATAAGCAAACAGGAACAAATTGATGGTTGCCATATAGAAGGGGGATTAGGAGATAGGTGAAAAAGGTGAAGTCATTAAAAAGTACAAGTTGCCAGTTATAAAAATAGTCACAGGGATGTAAAGTAGTGCATAGGGATTATAGTCAATAATCTATAATAACAAAAGGGTAATATGCTAATTAGACTGGATGTCTTCCAGACGTCATTTCGGACGTCTTCCTGACAAAGCCAGGGCGGGGGCGGGGGGGGGGGGGGGGTGGTGGGAAGCCAGCTGGGGTCCTGGGTCCTTGCCACTTGCTGGTGGCCGGAGGAGGGAAGCCCGGGTCCCGGGTGCCAGAGGGAAGCCAGTGCCGGCAGCCGGGGGAAGGAAGGCCTACTCTTGCACAAATTTTCATGCATTGGGCCTCTAGTATTATAATAACTACTAGAGTACTAGAGGCCCAGTGCAGGAATTCATGCACGGGTGGGGTTCGGCTGGCCCGGCCCCAATCGGGGCGGATCAGGGCCGGGCCTGTTGGGAGGAGGAGATGGCAGGAGGTGGGCCGGCTGGTGGGAGAGGCCGAGGGTGATTGGCTGGTGGGCCCCACCCCCATTTGAGGTGGGGGGGCCTATTGGAGGTGGGGCTGGCCATGGGGAGGGGCCGTGGGAAGTTGGCCAGCCAGCCCCTCCCCCAATTGGTGTGGGAAGCTGGCTGGGGGAGGGGCTACAGGTGGATGGGTTGGTGGGGGCTGATCAGGGGTGGGGCTGGCCATGGAGAGGGACTGAGGGCTGTGGGCCAGCTGGCCCCGCCCCTGAATGGGGTGGGGGGGCCTATTGGGGGCCAGAGGCCTGGGGGTGGGGGAACATGGGTGGTTGGCTTGACTCTGCCCCTGATCAGAGTAGGGTGCCGATTGTGGGCGGAGCTGACTGAGAGGAGGGACCACGGGCCGATAGGGGTGGTGGGGGCCCATCAAAGGTGGCCCAGCCAGGGGAGGGACTGCAGGAGGTTGGCCAGCCAGCCTGCCCCCTATTGTTGTGGGGAGGGCTATCAGGGGCGGGGCTGGGCAGGGGGAGGAGCTGTGGGGCTGTTGGCGGGCCGGCCCAGGTCATTCTGGTCATTACGGCGTTCCTGTCACTGACACTTTATATATATAGATGTATGGTGTCAGACAGGTCCTAGACTTATCAGAGTGATCACTTCCTAAGCTATATAAATATCTAATCACTGTGTTGTACACTGGAAATTAATATAATAATGTATGCCATGCTCACTTTGGCAGCACATATACTAAAACTGGAATGATAAAGAGAAGATCAGCATGGCCTCTGAGCAAGGATGACACACAAATTTGTGAAGCACTCCATATTTGACAAAAAATAATATATGCCAACTGTAATTAAAAAATAAAATTTTTTTAAAGAATTCAAAGGCAAAGATCAAACTTATGAAAGTCAAACAGAAAGTATAGTATGATTTTGAAGTCAATTTGCTTGACTTTATAAAATTAAATGGCTGAATTTGGAGCTATTGAGTTTCCAAACTTTAGAGAATTAAAATGGAATTTATAACTAAAAAAAAAAATACTACAGGTGCCCTAGTCGGTTTGGTTCAGTGGATAGAGCATCAGCCTGGGAATTGAAGGGTCCAGGGTTCAGTTCCGGTCAAGGGCACATGCCTGAGTTTCGGGCTCGATCCCCAATAGGGCATGCAGGAGGCAGCCAATCAGTGATTCTCTATCATCATTGATGTGTTTATCTTTCTCTCCCTCTCCCTTCCTCTCTGAAGTCAATAAAAATCTATTTAAAATAATACTACAGGTTGTATTTGAAATCCATATGTAGTTTCCTTTTGCATCATAGAAGTTCATTCTATGATTTAAAAAAAAATGGTTAACAGTTATTGTCACTAGAAAGAAAAATACTGTCTTATTCTGACAATCAACTATTTACTATTTCTCTCCCTCCACCTCCATTGCTCTGCTTAATTTAAGAATCTATTTTTTAGCATTTAGCATTATAAAAACACATTCTGAAGAAAGCTCTCTACCAGTCAAGTGAAGTTTAGAATTAGGGCAATTATCTGAATAATCCAGGCTGAAATTCTACTTTCACCTCAATTATTCAAATAATTCAGAAAATACCAAGGGTTTTGCTTGAATTTCCTAGATAATTGTACATTTTTCAACTTTACAATGCTGGGGTTATTGTCCAATAATATTTACTTTTGATTTTTTGTAAGAAATAGTGGGACTTTTTTTGAGGACTAAAGATTTCTTTAATTTCCGTATATTTATTTGAGTCTCAAATTTTATCCACAAACACTACTTTTAAGATTTTTTTTTCTGTAGATATCATTTATATTGGTTTTTATTTGCTCCTTTGCTTTATGCTATACAACACTACAAGTTTCCTATCTGATATACATTTCCCTTTTTTTTTCTTATTGACAGAACCACAATTTTGTTGAGAGTAGCAATGTGCCTAGTAAAATAGGGGGCCACAGGACACAAGTCTATCTAAGAAGTTGTAAAAACAAATATGTGACGAATTCTAGAAGGGTCTTTCCCAGTAAATTCTTTGCATTCCTTCTTTTCTGCAGAACTCGAGGTTGGAATATCCTTCTTGAAACCATGAGGCAACAGTTCTGAGGACAAAAGCTACAAGCTACAGATGACAGATCATTAGTTTAGAAGATTGAAACATCGATGACCTTATAGAACCATTGTATAAGCCTTGGATTATTGATATCCAAACTTCTTTTTTTGTGAGAAAAATAACCCCCCATTGCCTTTAGGCATTGCCACTGGATTTGTTACCTCACTTTTATGAAACGGAACCAAATAAAAAAAAATCTACCCTTTTGCAGCTCTTTTTAACAAGTGTCACACCATTCCTGCTGGCTACTTATGAGCCTAATTTGTTAGAAGCAATGATTTTTCAATAGTATGCAAATATTATACATTCTTCGTGGTGTATTGTAGACTAGTAGGATGAAATTATTTCATATCATTACATTTCAATTCACAAACTGTTTGAATATGCAAATATATACACATAAATATGTATTTAAACAAACTTGATAAGGTGTATTTCCATGGTTTTCATGTCTTACTTTAGTCAGCAGAAAAAGAAATAAAGCTTTGGATCAAGTCAAACAATATACATATTTCATGTAGGATTTAATGCACAAACATTTAGATGTTTACCACAATAACTTGTAGGGCTGGAGGAGCAAAGGTCTAGGAGTAATGGCTAGATTTTAAGAGAGCAACAAGAAAAGCCCAGAGAGAGCAGAAGAAAGGAGATAATAAAGATCAGAGCAGAAATAAATGACATAGAGACCAAATATATATATATATATATATATATATATATATATATATATATATATATACACACACACAAAAGATCAATGAAACCAAGAGCTGGTTCTTTGAAAGGAAAAACAAGATTGATGAACCTCTAGCCAGGCTCACCAAGAAGCAAAGAGGGAGGACACAAGAAGAATCTAAAAATCTCAATAGGCCGATAACTATGGCGCAAATTGAAGCAGTCATCAAAAAGCTTCCAGCAAACAAAAGCTCGGGGCCAGATGGCTTCACAGGGGAGTTTTACCAAACATTCAAGGAAGAACTAAAACCTGTCCTCCTCAGACTATTTCAAAAAATTCAAGAGGAAGGAACACTTCCAAGCTCATTCTATGAAGCCAGCATCACCCTAATACCAAAACCAGATAAAGACAACACAATGGAAGAGAATTACAGGCCAACATCCCTCATGAACAGAGATGCCAAAATCCTCAACAAAATTCTAGCAAATCTGACCTAGCATTACATCAGAAAGATCATACACCATGACCAAGTAGGATTTATCCCAGGGATGCAAGGATGGTACAATATCCACAAATCAATAAACGTGATATATCACATAAACAAATTGAGAGATAAAAATCACACAGTCATATCAATTGATGCAGAAAAAGCATTTGACAAAATCCAGCACCCTTTCTTGATAAAAACCCTCAGCAAATGGGAATAGAGGGATCATACCTCAACATAGTAAAAGCCTTATATGACAAACTCATAGCCAACATCATACTCAGTGGGCAAAAACTAAAAACATTTCCCCTAAGAACAGAACTAGACAGGGATGCCCACTTTCACAACTCCTGTTTGACATAGTACTGGAAGTGTTAGCCATAGAGCAATTAGACAAGAAGAAGAAATAAAAGGTATTCAAATTGGAAAAGAAGACATAAAACTGTCATTATTTGCAGATGACATAATACTGTACATAGAAAACCCTAAAGACTTCATCAAATAATTATTAGACTTAATAAATGAACTCAGCAATGTAGCCAGATACAAAATTAACGGAAAGAAATCTATGGCATTTTTACACACCAATAGTGAACTTACAGAAAGAGAGACTAGAAAAACAATCCCATTTACCATCGCACCAAAAAAATTAAGATACCTAGGTATAATCTTAACAAAGAAGGTAAAAGACCTGTACTTAGAAAACTACAAGACACTGAAAAAAGAGATAGAGGAAGACACAAACAGATGGAAGAACATACTGTGTTCATGGGTTGGTAGAATCAACATCATTAAAATGTCCATACTACCCAAAGCAATCTATAAATTCAATGCACTCCCCATTAAAATACCAACAGCATATTTCACAGACCTAGACTGAACTCTCCAAAAATTCATCTGGAATAAAAAAAGACCCCGATAGCTGCAGCCATCCTGAGAAAGAAGAACAAAGTAGGAGGGATCTCAATACCAGATATCAAGTTGTATTACAAAGCCACTGTTCTCAAAACAGCCTGGTACTGGCACAAGAACAGACATATAGATCAATGGAATAGAATAGAGAACCCAGAAATCGACCCAAACCACTATGCTCAATTAATATTTGACAAAGGAGGCAAGAACATACAATGGAGTCAAGACAGTCTTTTCAATAAATGGTGTTGGGAAAATTGGACAGATACTTGCAAAAAAATGAAACTAGACCACCAACTTACAACATACACAAAAATAAACTCAAAATGGATAAAGGACTTAAACGTAAGACAGGAAACCATAAAAATACTAGAGGAATCCACAGGCAGCAAAATCTCAGACATATGCCAAAGCAATATCTTCACTAATATAGCTCCTAGGGCAATGGAAACTAAAGAGAAAATAAACAAATGGGACTACATCAAAATAAAAAGCCTCTGTACATCAAAAGAAACCATCAACAAAACAACAAGAAAGCCCACTGCAGGGGAGAACATATTTGCCAATGTTATCACCAATATGGGTTTAATATCCAACATTTACAGGGAACTCATACAACTTAACAAAAGGAAGATAAACAACCCAATCAAAAAATAGGCAACGGACCTAAATAGATACTTTTTGAAAGAAGACGGAAGGAAGGCCAAGGGACATATGAAAACATGCTCAAAGTCCTAATCATGAGAGAGATGCAAATCAAAATGACAGTGCGGTACCATGTCACACCTGTCAGAATGGCTCTCATCAACAAATCAACAAATAAGTGCTGGTGAGGATGCGGAGAAAAAGGAACCCTGGTGCACTGCTGGTGGGAATGCAGACTGGTGCAGCCACTGTGGAGAACAGTATGGCGTTTCCTCAAAAAACTAAAAAGGGAACTCCCATTTGACCCAGTTATCCCACTTCTAGGAATATGTCCCCAAAAAACTAGAAACACCAATCAGAAAAGATATATATACCCTTATGTTTGTAGCAGCACAATTTACCATAGCTAAGATTTGGAAACAGCCTAAGTGCCCATCAGCAGATGAGTGGATTAAAAAACTGTGGTACATCTACGCAATGGAATACTGTGGTAAAAAAGAAATAATTCTTACCATTTGCAACAGCATGAATAGAACTGGAGAGTATTATGCTAAGCAAAATAAGCCAGAGAAAGATCACATGATCTCACTCATTTGTGGAATATAATGAACAAAATAAACTGATGGACAAAAACAAATCCAGAGTCAGGAAGCATCGATTAGACCCTCAAACCTCAATAGGAAGGTAGGGGAGGGTGGGGGTAAGGGGGAAAGATCAACCAAAGGACTTGTATGCATGCATATAAGCCTAACCAATGGACACAGACACCAGCAGGGTGAGGGCATGAGTGGGCGGGTGGGAGGCAATGGGGGGATAAGGACACATATGTAATACCTTAATCAATAAACAAACAAACAAATAAACAAAAAAGTTAGGGTGGGGAGGGATCACGGGGAACCAGCACCAATGATCTTTGTTGCCCGTGGCAGTAAGTCCCAAACTTTTCTTATACCCAAAAGCTACTGGCATAACATCTCATCTCATCAGCCATTTGCTAATACCTACAAGATTACTGCTGCTGAGATGAATGGTTTCTCTTTGTCTTCCTCCTCTAAAAATCTACACCAGCACCTACCTCTCAGTGATAGAGTTCAAGTTGGAATGCTACTGGCAACAGAGTCTGAGAAATGTTTACTAAAAGGGAGAGCTTCTAAGGATAAGGATGATGCTGAGCATCAATAAGTAATATTTGGCACAGACTCAAATACAAAGGAAAAAATTACTATATTCATTCATTCATGCATTCATTCATTGTGTCTGTTAGATTTAGGAATGCCTGCACTTCGAAATAAGATTAAGTATGTAAAACACTTATAAATTATGTTATTTTCTTGGCTCCACCAACAAATCTCAACTTTGAGTTCCCCTAGATAGCCTTCAGATTCCTAAGGAGACTGCATGATAGATGTCAAGGTAGATGGTCTGACAACCCCAACGTCGCTGCGAAATGTGTCCATTTACTTCCACCTATATATTTCTGCAACTGGCCTCCTAATATTTCTGGAAACTAGTATCAAAAACATTTCTGAAACATCAGACCTTATTCTTCCCAACTGTTTATTACTTTGCACATCATCCAAAGTTCTAGAACAGTCCTATAAGAACAACTGTATACTGTATACAAAATACTATGTAAAAATTATTAAAATTAATCAGTCCTCAGAACATTCTTTGAACTTTCTCCATAAAACCTTCATATTTTAAATATTCTTTTATGAAATAGCCACTAACTTCAACTTTTTAAATACTGCCTTGTAGGTAGCTGAAAGATAAGACCCTTTTGTAGTCTTTCCAATTGTCTTCTATAGTTGCCCAAAGTGACATTGTATCTTACTAAATACTCATTCAATTTAGTTTTGCTTAAAATATGAGAGGTGTGAGTTTTATTTGACTAGCTTAGTTTTAGAAATCTTATATCAAATATGCAAGTGTTTCATCTTTAACAATACACACATTCCTGGGGAAAAACACACACCTCATGTTCTAAAAAAGAATGCCTTATAAATAACTGGCAACCTAAGAAAAAGACAAGACAAGCTCTGACCAAGATAAAAATCTTTGCAAAACACATCTGATAAAGGACATATATCCAAAATATACAAAGAACTCTTACAGCTCAATGATAAGAAAACAAAACAAAGAACTTGTAGCATAAATGAATAACTCATGGACACAGACAATAGGGTGGTGAAGGTCTGGAGCAGGGGACTGGGGTGGTCTAGAAGGGGTCAATGGTGGACATATGTAATATTTTCAACAATAAAGATTTAATTTTAAAAAAGAAAAAGTAAACAAATCACCAATTAAAAAGTGGGAAAAGATCTGAACAGATACCTCACCAAAGATATACAGATGGATGATAAGCATAAGATGTTCAATATTTTATACCGTTAGAGAATCAAAACAAAAACAGCAATGTGATACCACTACATAGCTATTAGAATGGCTGAAATCCAAAGCACTGACAACACCAAATGCTGATGAGGGATGTGAAGCAACAGGAACTCTGAATGTAAAATGGTACAGCCTTTTTGAAACACAGTATTGCTGGATTTTTATAAAGCTTAACATACTTTTACCACTTAATCCAGCAATCATACTCTTAGTTATTTACCAAAATGAATTGAAAATTTATGTTCACACAAAACCTCCACATGAATAGTTAGAGCATCTTTAGTCATAATTTCCCAAAATTGGGAGCAACCAAGACGTGCTTCAATAGGTTAATGTTTAAACTGTGGTATACCCAAGCAGTGGAATGTTATGAAGCAATGAAAAAAATGAGCTATCAAGCCACGAAAAGTTGTGGAAGCACCTTAAATGCATATTGCTAAGTAAAAAATGCCAGTCTGAAAAGGTAACAGAGTCTACATAACTCTATACATACATTCTGGGAAAGACAAAATTATAGCTACAATAAAAAGATCAGTGTTTCCCAGAGGTTGACTGGGGGGTGGAGGGAGGAGAGGAATGAATAAGTGGAGCACAGGAAATACCTAGGGAAGTAAAACTATTCTGTTATGATATATAATGATGGGTACACAACACTATGCAAAACCTGTAAACTAAACAACACAAAGAGTGAACTTTAATGTAAACTATGGACTATACTTAATAATGATAAGGTATCGATATTGCTTCATCAATTGTAACACATGCATGTACTAATGCAAGATGTTAATAACAGAAGAAACTATGGGGTAAGTAAGAGAAAAGAGGTATACTGGAACTTTCTGTACTTTCTGTGGATTTTTCTGTAATCCTAAAGCTTCTCTAAAAAAAAAAGTTCATTCAATTAAAAAGAAAGTAGGAAATATTTAGGGAAAAAATCATGTTGAGGAAACATCCATTGTAAAACCCCTACAGCTTCACAACCAGAGCATTACAAAAAACCGTTTACAAACCTAATGAAAATACTACCACAGTTAAAAGTGAAAAGTTAAAAACACACATACTAATATATAGAACTTTACAAAAGTGAGTTGAAAGAATAATGTATTTAAGAAAGAATGATGCAAAAGTATAAGGAAAGTTTGCATTATGAAAATAAGGACAAATGCACAAAGATCAGGAAAACTGTTCAATATGCATGTCAAGACAGCATGTGGAAAAATTGAGCCAGGCACAGCCTGTAGAACTGCTTTCCTCCACAGCTTACTGCATTCAGCTGGGTTAGTGGGGTGAGGGTTAAGCTGCTTTTACTGGGAAGTCAAAACACTAATGTACTGGAGAACATCATGTATAATTCAATTGATTTCCACATTTTATTGACATCCTTACTTGCCAATAACTGATTGATATTACAGAAACATAGACCATAGCAGAATAAACTGCTTTTGTTTCCCTGTTTCTTTAACCCAGCAAAATAACTTAAGCCAATTAAATATATTATACTGTAGTTATGGCTTACACATTCTTGGAGATTGTGCCCAAGGTACCCTATAATACTCATTAGATTCAACAGTAAATATAACACAGGGTTTGAAGTGCACTTTAAATGAATCAATTTAAGGCTTAGGAGCACTAAAATTAAAACCAATGAAATAAAACATCATAGATCACTCTGAATTGTAATATTTAGTACATTTTTCTTTGCAGAAAAGTTTACCAGCAAAACATAACATCTCATTGTCAGTGAGACTCATCAAATAGACAGTGGTAGATCATTATCTACACCAAAGTGTCATCATGCTCAATTCACTTATGATTCCACTTAGATAATTTCTTCACTGTTGACAAAAATCCCACATAGCCATTTTCTAATCAAATCCATCCTATTACTGTACTCAAATCCTATTTCAGCACATTCAGTATTGGCTACTTTTTAGAGATCATGTGGTAAAATGATTCCATCTAATTTCCAAGGAAATCCAAGGGGGAAAACAACCAAAAAATAATGGATGGTTCAAAAAACAAACAAAAAACAAGTCTTTAAGTCTGTCAATACTTAGTTGCAAAATTGGGAATGGGATGATGGATCATTCATTTATAGCAGAAATTTTTAAATCACTCCTTGCTTTACTTTGGGATTATACAAATGGACTTTGAGGGGCCCATGAATGCCTTGAGTTGTGAGCAAAATTATCTGCATCTGTGTAGTTTTAGGTAGAGGGCATATATTTCTTATTGGAATTTCAAAATCATTCTTGATCCTTCAAAAATATTAAAGTCATGTATGTCGCCGAAACCGGTTTGGCTCAGTGGATAGAGCGTCGGCCTGCGGACTCAAGGGTCCCAGGTTCGATTCCAGTCAAGGGCATGTACCTTGGTTGCGGGCACATCTCCAGTAGGGGGTGTGCAAGAGGCAGCTGATCGATGTTTCTCTCTCATCGATGTTTCTAACTCTCTATCCCTCTCTCTTCCTCTCTGTAAAAAATCAATAAAATATATTTTAAAAAAAATAAAGTCATGTATGTAGAAAAAAGTATGGGTAGCTTCAAATGATACTCAAAATAGGCAAAAAAAATATTTAAAAAAAAACAATTGAATTTTGGATATAGCTAATTCTCTAATCCCACCTAAAGCTAAGTAAGCATTGGATTAATTTTTAAATTTATATCACAAAAGTAATTTATATTTGTCTTTAATCATTTTTTAAGTTTTTTATTTAAAAGTTTTAATATCTCACATTTGAGTAAATACATCCTATATAATAAAGAGCTAATATGCTAATTAGACCAAACAACCAAATGACCTTCCAGACGTCCTTCAGGACAACCTTCCAGATGAAGCTGGGGCTGCGAGGGCTGGCCGAGGCAGCCAGAGCTGCGAAAGCCAAGCCCCTTGCACAAATTTCATGCACCGGGGCCTCTAGTTTCAAATAAAAAGGCACAGCAACATTAAAACATTTTAACTCAGAAAGAATAACCAAACTTCAGCCAGACAGATTTCCATGAAAAGCTGAAGGTAACATGATGGTCTAATAAGTTCAAAGGATAATCCCACTATAGAAAATGAGAGCAAGAAGTCAACTGGAGCCAGGAGAGCACGAATTCATAACAAGCACGATTTTCCTTTCAAAAGAACTCTGAGCTGGCTTGTCAGAGGAAATTCTTGCTTTCAGTTTCTTTGTGATACCCTCATTCGAGAATATATTCATTACAGTAGAGCTGTCATGTTCCTCAAATTTCTAAAGTTACCATGTCTTCTAACAAGGTAGATAATTAACATTTCTACTCTCTGACAAAACAAAAAAAATTGTAGTAATATAAGGGACACTGTTTATAGTGTATAGAAGGAGAAACAGGAAAACAAAATGTTTAGAAATAAAGCTGATGATAGTTATATGAATTGAAATTTTCTCCTATTAGCTTATTATTTAGTCATTACAAATTAGATTTTACCTTCATAGCTATCTAGATGATCATTTTTTTCTATATTTTAGTATAGAAGCATAATAAATTCTTGGAGTGGGGCCCATACATCAACAATAGAACCATGTATTTTAGTATCTTGTTAAAAACAAATTTATAAAACCCACCCAATAGTCAAAACTTTTGGACAAAAAGTAGAGAAATAAATGTGTTTATTTACTTATTTTTAATGTACTGACTTCATTTTTTATTTTATGAGGACATTTACATGTCCTTATATATAGTTACTAATTTGTAGCTGTTAATTTGACTCTGACATCCCTGGTAACTAAAAGAAAAGGCAAATGAAATCAATTACATGATATAATACATTGTATATAAAAAGAGAACACACTATTTACCTCCTTTAAGTGAGTAGGAGGGGTGTGAGAGTTCAATTCATGAAATTAATATTGAAAGAAATGTTTTTTGGAGGAATATCATAAATAAATAGGAAGTCATGTGTTTGGCAAGTCTTTACTAACAATCCTGTAGTTTTTATAAGCTGAGGTTATTTTATATAGAATATTTGTGTGTAAGCTGAAAGTGTAATGCACAGCATAGTAAAGGCAATTCTGTCTGGGGGAGGTCTAGACAATGCTACCCACATATTTATCTTTCTAATAACTTTGATTGCTCCGAAAATAAATAATAGACTATCCAGGAGTATAGGTTAACTACATGTTCTTTAGAAGAACATTCAAATATTTCATATATTTCAACATTTTTTCTTTTTTAAAAAAATAAGTTTTTAATTGATTTTTTTTCATTTTAAATTCTTTATTGATTAAGGTATTACATATGTGTCCTCATCCCCCCATTACCTTCCCAACTCCCCCCCCCCCCCCGACTCATGCCTTCACCCTCGTGTTATCTGTGTCCATTGGTTAGGCTTATATGCATGCATACAAGTCCTTTGGTTGATCTCTCCCCCTTACCCCCACCCTCCCCTACCTTCCCTCTGAGGTTTGACAGTCTGATCGATGCTTCTCTGTCTAATTGATTTTTTAGAGAGAGGGGAAAGGAGAGGAATAGAGAGATGGAAACATCAATGAGAGAAAAACATCCATCGGCTGCCTCCTGCACTCCAGTCTCTATTTCCATGCTATGATCTGCAGTCACCCATTGGCTTTTCAAGCCCAGCTCAAGGAAGCAGGACTAAGTTACATGATTCTACTGTTGATGTATGGGCCCCACTCCAATAATTTATTATGATTGGAGACCCAGTAGGGGATTGAGTCTGCAACCCAGCCATGTACCCTGACTGGGACTTTTTGGTTCATGGGTCCATGCTCAACCACTGAGCCACACCGGCTGGACCCTTTCAACAACTTTTATTGGCAGCAGACATTGGTAAGAATTTAAAATACGGGCATTCTGGGTTTTATTCTATTCTTCATTACTGTTCTTCATACCTTCTTTAGCAATAGAGATTAAAATATAAATTACTAATCTCTGTGCTTCTATAGAACTTTGTAGAAATTGTCAAGTTGTTGTGCAATGTATCTCATCAAGGGCAAATACCAAATCTCATCTATCTTTGTGTCCCAGCATCTAGCAAAGAAAGTGGAACTTAGTGGATTTTTAATCCATTATGCTTTTCTGAATAAGCCACTTTGCAGACTTTATAGAGTATCACCCTTGTTCATATAGTTTAAAAAAGGTCAAGGTCATGCACCCGCTATGACCAAGGAACCTAATTTATAGTCAAAACTTTCCTTTGGCATCAATTCAAAATCATTAACTAAAAGCATTGCATCAACTGATGGAGGTGTGGATTTTTTTAAATACCAGAAAACCATCTAGAGGAACCTTCAAAATATAATAGATCAGCATTCACTCAAATGATCTATGAAACAATGGTTATATCCCACTTTCTAAACTTGGTGAGAATTATATTTGTAACATATCTCTATATATTTAAATTATATTTGACACAGATTTTTAAAATCAGTGTCATGAGCATTTACTATGGAGCCATATTTAAAGTTATAAATTACAAGTCAAGGTCTCCAATCATAATAAATTCTTGGAGTGCGGCCCATACATCAACAGTAGAATCATGTAACTTAGTCCTGCATCATTGAGCTGGGTTTGAAAAGAGAATGGGTTATTGAAAATCATAGTATGGAAATAGTGGAATAAAGTATACAGCCTGTGTTCAGACGTTGTCAAAATAAATCAAATTCATAAAGTTTGTTGTTAATATTGTACAAAATGGTTAACCCCTGCATTTACATCAATAGACTATTCTTGCAACAGTCTGAAAACATATATAGAATAACAGAGGGAAGAAAATGACCTCCTTTCGCATACTCTATAAGTGACTGCATTTCCAGAATATGATATCTCTAGCACCTTGCTACTTGAAACATGGCTCTGAGGCTAGCAATGCCAGCATCCCCTGGGATATTGTTCAAAATGCAGAACCTGAGACCCAACTTCACATTTGCTGAATGAGGACGTGCATTTTAGCAATATCCCCAGGGGATTCATATTCACATTAAATTTCAAGAGGCACTTCTTTAGCACTTAGTACCAAAAAAAAATAATATGGATTTAGTGAGCTTTAAAAAAAGTCAAAATCATAGCTATGATCATGTTACTGGAAGAAGATACTCCTATTTTTTTTGCCTTTGGTGGGCAGTCAATTCACCTATATTATAGGGCGTTTACTACTTTTAAATGAAAAAGAATAGCCTTTTTGTTTTTAATGAAGTATTTTATGAACTCCCAGTTGTACATTGCCCATATTTTGCAAGACCCTAAATTTTTTTTTAATTAGTAAACACTCCAAATGACCACAAAGTTTGTCTTCACTTTATTATTAAACTATAACACACCTTTACAGTGTTTTATTTTTACATGAACGATGACCCAATTCTGTATTTATATTTTCCCCAAACGCTGACAATTTAATTACTCATAAGATCAATAATTAATGTTTAGGAAATCTACAGGTGCTCACAACTTGTAGGTTCTGGGTGTATTATCCAAACTTGAATAGAATTGGAATGTTCTAGCTGAGTCTGGAGAACGACAAGACCTCCTAAGTAAGAATGAGATGAGAGATTTTTGTTTTGTTTTGCTTTCAATATTGTTTGGGCTTGGATTCTTTAACACTGTTTAGAAACGTGCCTCAAAACCACATTGGAGTTTTATCAGAGCTTCCCTCGCTGGGAATCTTCTTAAGTGGGAGCTAGGTTTTACTACGCAATGCTTCAGCACTACGGACAGCGCCTAGGCACTTAACTCCTAAGAAAGGGAGGGGATGCGGTTGGGTTTGCGTAGTGGAGAAAACGGGGAGCAGGGGGAAATAACCTCAAATGCCGCATGCAGTCCCAGTTAAAGCTTTCACTCGCGTCTTTCCCGTATTGGAGGAGAAGAAAGACGTAAGAATTTAGAGCCCTCACAAACACACACTCGCGCGCGCGCAGCAAAATATTAGCACACTGCTACATCGAAGAAATCCAAGCACATTTTCCTGCAAAACACACACTCGCGCGCGCACACACAAGTACTTCGCGGGCGCCCGCGGCTCCTGCCTCCCGCTGACAGATACATTTTCACAGGTAGGCCAGGAAAGCGCGAACCACGGTCCTGTGACTCCACGCAGGTTCCCAGGACATGCCTTTTACATTACTACTGAACAGATCAGCGAACACAGACAAACCTGCCAACACTTAAGTCTACTCGCTGGATTTCATCTCCATGGCAACAAGCATGGAAGGTGAGACAACCCTGGCCAAGAAGTAACTTTCTCCCCCTACCCACCGCATTAACTGAAGGATGCCAGTGCAGGTCCAGATGAGAAGCATGTCCTCATTCTCTTGCATTCCTGAAGCTAGGAAGAGGGAGAGGAGGTGGGGGAAAGGAGCCTGCAGGTCTGGTGAGTTCGAATTCTAAAGGAGGAAGAGCATTCATGTTTCTGCTGCTGCTGCTGTTGCTGCCAAAAAGAAAAAGCAACACAAAACAAAAGAGCACGTATGAGTGCAGTGTGCTGATGCTTCTCCCATGTTTCGTAGATTTCTATGCTTCTCCAGTCTAGTATGTCCAAAGAGAACTGGAGACAGACAAGGCATAATGATTATGATAGTCTAGGTTTCTCTAGTGAGACATTTTGAGAATTTTCAGACTAGGTTTTCAGTGCTCTGAAAGGAACGAATATCAGAGTCCTTGAGGAATTATCCAAAGATTCTCTTAAGAAGGGAATTCTCT
Organism: Cnephaeus nilssonii; assembly: GCF_951640355.1. NCBI lineage: Eukaryota > Metazoa > Chordata > Mammalia > Chiroptera > Vespertilionidae > Cnephaeus > Cnephaeus nilssonii. The sequence continues at coordinate 50,144,926 of NC_137075.1, forward strand.
TAAGGTTGAAATCTGAAAGGGGGAGGGGTGGTTCTGGCAGATCCCAAGGTTTTGGATCCCTGGGAAGGCCTGAAATTTATGCACTTCATCATGATGAAGACATCTGGGTTTGTAATTTAAGGTTTTCCTTTGATTACAACATATTCCATTCCTAACGATTAACTAGCTCTGTGCAGATGTGGCCTCAATAATGTTTCATTTTACCTCTTTAGCTTTAATGGGATTTAATAACCTTGATATACAGTGGGGGGGGGGGCTGTACTTGTGTGTATGAGAAGATTCATTATTTCTTAAGCTTGGTTTTTCTTATATGTCTCATTTTATGAAATTGTGAATGTTCATATTATTACCATTAGAGATTATCATATCTAATGACCAATATCAAAATGCTTTTCACCCAGAAACATTATATTCCACTACAATAGCTGTTATTTCAGATTTCCTGCTTGGAATATCATTAATAGATAAATAAATGGGGGAAAACCTGTTGATTAAAATAAAATACAGGAGATTCTTTATTTTTAATGGGCACATACTTTTCAATATTGGTTCTGCAATTGCACATGCTGCATGCAAATTAAATAACTATCTGTTTCTGAAAAATAAATTTTATACCTCCAATCAGTAAACTTATTTCATAGAAGAAATAAGCATCACACATAACAGTCATGTTTATAAAATGCTATATATCAGGTATAAAAATACTGTTATCTTAGTTTGACTACTAAAGATGGTATGATTTATAAAGCTTAACATAGAAATATTTTATTGGTTGATTAATAACTACAAGGCAACTCAGTGAGATTTGGGCCTTTTTATATCTACAGGTATACCCTTGGCCCAATCCTATGACTTGTCAGGACTTAGAGATTGCAGTTTCTGACAATTTCCATGAAGGAAATGATGTTTTCAACTCAATTATTCATTTCTAAAGGTTCCTAAATACTTATTCCAGTGAATATAACTTGAGGCAATATTTTATCATTTGCAGGAGTACTATAAAATTGTATTTAAATGCTTTAATCATAATACATATAGACCCTGATATTTAAACTGTACAATATTGATAATTTTACCCATTTTGTTGTTGTTGTTGTACAGCATGTTTAAAATAACTTTGCCACACAATTTTAACATTCTACTTCCTTTTGGAAATTTTATTTCTTAGCTATTTTTTTCTCATAAAAATTTATTCATGGTTTTGTAATTTCATGGTCTAAATTTTTGTCATTTTGCACTCATGTACTATTTCCCAGTAAAACAGATTCCTTTTGAAGTAGGCATTAAAATGATTGTTGTGCAGCAGGAAGAACATGCTGATTTATTTTTATTTGCTTTCCAATCTCTTCCAGGGATAAGAGAAACTGAAACTATATTGTTTATCCAGAGTTGTTGAGTAACTTTTGATACTTATTAATTATGAAGAAATCAGTGTTATAACTGAAGACTTCTATTTATTTTAACACTATCTAGTTATTACCATTGATTTTATGTCATATTATTCTCTATACCAATAGAAATGTGCAAAGCTCAGCTCTAGCTTGTTTGGCTCAGTGGATAGAGCGTCAGCCAGTGGACTGAAGAGTCCGGGGTTTAATTCCAGTCAAGGGCACATGCCCAGGTTGCAGGCTCAATCCCCAGTAGAGGGGCGTGCAGGAGGCAACCAATCAATGATTTTTTCTCATCATTGGTGTTTCTGTCTCTCCTTCTCCCTTCCTCTCTGAAATAAATAAAAATATATTTTAAAAAAAGAAAGAAACGTGCAAAGCACAGCATACTTAGCAGTATATTCTCAAACACTTTAAGACTTGGTATTGAAATGACACCAAGTTCATTCACATTGTTCATTTCACAGAGCAAGAAAAATGGAAAGTTTGGGTAAAGATTTGAAAATTTTAGGCCTGAAAATAGTAGTATTTCAACTACTATGTATATGGCTTAAATTACCAAGACCATCTATTTGCTAAAGATACTGTTAGGCAATTGCTTAACATTTTACTTATTTGCTTGTGTAGACACAGCCTAGAGCAATGGCCAGACTTTCTTCAACCTTGAATACTACGCTTTCAGTTATTCTTCTTGACTGGTGTTTTGTTTTCATTTTTAATAAAAGGTAGAATTTTAGGACTAATACAAAAGTTTAAGTTCTTCCTTTTAAGATATTTACCAAACATCTGTCTTTCTCATCCCAACATTTTTTATTAAAAATGGGGATGTCATAGTTCTTTTGAACTCCAAGTGAATTTACTCGGTTCTATTTTTTAAAACTGAATATACAGTATAATCATATCCTTATTCTTGAAAGTACTTAGTCTGATGATCTCAGGATCTTTTAACTTTTGTACAAATAAAACTTCTTTTCTGTCAAGTTTCCTTTAGGGCCTGACCCCATTTCTCTTTACCCATCACTCCTAAACCTTCTTCAGTTTAGTGTCCCTCTTGGACATTCAACTGAAAATTTTAAATGATGAAAAAATTATGAATGGCAGTGTCCTATTTTTCAGTTCCCATTACCACTGCAGAATTTGTCACAGTTTAGCCACACCTTATAGACACTCTAGCCTCCTTTGTTCCAGGGGAACTTCCTACTACAGATTTCCTTGTGTTTCTGATCATTCCATATATGACTCCACAAACAGATATGATTTTCTCCTCATAAGAGAATTGTTTGTTGAGCCTCTTTTCTAGGCTTCTTCCATCTTCCATCTTTCTAGTACCTGCAAATAGAACCTTAAAAGAATTACAACAAAATTGCCTTCTAGATCAATCCAGAACAAGTAGATCCCAGAGGATCACACTTCAAATATTTGAATACAGCTATCGTCTTTCTTGATCTTTCTTTTCCTAGGCAAAACTCCATTCTTTCCATCTCTTAAATTTTGATCTGTGAAGTTTTGACGCTTCTATATATTTGACTCTCTCCACCCAGGATGCATTCTTTTACACAAACTTTACTTGACAATAGGCCCTTAAGATATTCTCCCCACTGGCAATTTTATGCTGGACAAAATGATCTGGATTAATTGATTCAAAACTGCCTATTAAAGTGTCTAATGTGTGCCACTAATTCACTAAGTTCAGAAAAAAACTCATTTGCTTTCTAAATTTACACTATGCTCATATTTTCTTTATTTTGGTTAATGAAAACACTGTCTCCTAATATATGGTGACAGGAGAAGATTTGATTTTGGGTGGTGGGCAGATGGTGCAATATACAGATCTTGTAACATAGAAACCCACACCTGAAACCTATATGTTCATGTTACCAATGTCACCCAATCAATTTATTTATTTTTTAAAAGAAAACACTTTCTTTCAAGTGTCCAGCCTTAATAAAATGGAATCACCTTTGATGCCTCTCTTTTCATGGCCCACTATACTAGTTGCCTAATTCTATCCCTCATCCTAGATAATAAAAGGCTAATATGCAAATTGTCCCTTCGACTGGGAGTTTGACCAGGAGGTAGGCCTGGTCCCCCACAACTGCCCTCCCCTGCAGGCCTGGTCACCCCCAACTGCCCTCCCCTGCAGGCCTGGTCACCCCCAACTGCCCTCCCCTGCAGGCCTGGTCCCCCCCAATTTCCCTCCCCTGTAGGCCTGGTCCCCCCCAACAGCATTCCTCTGCAGGCCTGGCCCTGCCCAACTGTCCTCTCCTGCCAGTCTGGTCCCCCCTAACTTCCCTCCCTGAAGGCCTGGTCCCCCCAACTGCCCTCCCCTGCAGGCCATCTTGTGGCGGCCATCTTGTGTCCACATGGGGGCAGCCATCTTTGACTACATGGGGGTGGCCATCTTGTGTGTTGGAGTGATGGTCAATTTGCATATTACTCTTTTATTAGATAGGATGTTAGACAAATTATAATATAAAATATAAGGGTTTTGTATCTTTAATAGGAAGATACCTTGCTTTATTTTGTTTTCAATTACCATTCATCTTTAACATTATTTTGCATTAGTTTCAAATATACATCATAGTGATTAGACTATCATATGCTTTACAAAGTATTCACCCTGATTTTTTCAGTACCCACCTGGCACCATTCATAGATATTACAATATTATTGACTATATTCCCTATGCTGTACTTTACATCCCCTTGACTATTTTGTAACTATTTGCAGCAAGATACCATGCTTTAATTAGTAGTGACAAATGAGTTGAGTGTTTTATTGCTAGCGCTAGAAAAAACCTTTGTTTATTTGGTCAGTTGGTGGGTTTTAATAAGAATGACAGGGTTTAGTGGATTAATCACTGGCTAAGAGCCAAGTTAACAGGATTTAATTCTTCTAATGATCAGCTGTGACCCTGCTTCTCTGTCTACATTATGATTTGATTAACTGATTCTAAAGGTAATTAATTTAATTAACATTAAGACATCAAATGGGAAAATTGTTTTGCTTCAATTCAGCATACACTTTTATTTTTGTTTTTTTTTTTACCAACACTTTTGTTGTAGTTTCAGAATCTCAGAATAGTAGAAGCTTAGGTGTGGGATCTGGTTGGGAGGGAACTGAGGGGCTTGCCTTGAAGCTACATTTTCATAGGAACCATGCTGTTTAATTTGAATTTTATGTTTATTTAGGGTGTTCTGAAAGCTAATGGAGATCGTGGAAAGATGGCTTATAGTCCACATTTACTGCTGCTTGTTTTCGGCAAGCTGCTATGTTGGATACTGCACTTATAAACAAAATTTTAAAAATACAATTTCTCTCTTTAACAATTTGAGATTTACTGTGTGGAGTAGTTGTAGAAAAGAAAATACATGAACATAAGTCTAAAAGCTAAGGAGGGAAAAAGAGAGAAGACATTAAAAGTATCAGAATCACCTGGCCGATGTAACTCACTGGTTGAGCATTGACCTATGAGCCAGGAGAGCATGTTTTGATTCCCAATCAGGGCACAATCCCCAGTAGGGGGAATGCAGGAGGCAGCTGATCAATGATTCTCCTTCATCATTGATATTTCTTTTTATCTCTCTCTTCCTCTCACTTCCTCTCTCTGAAGTCAATAAATAAAAAAAAAAGATCAGTATCTGTATCAGACAAAATGGCACTAGAGATAGGCCTTGTAACATGGACCTTAGAGAACGTGACCAGCTCACACTCTATAATTATATGTGGTTGTATCTACACATGCAAAAAATAGATGACAATCCGGGTCAAAGAAGCAGAGATTTTACCTCACAATGCTTTTGATTAAAAGCTTTTAAGATTAATTATTTGAATATTTACCTTCATACTTGATTTTTTAAAAATATGTTTTTATTGATTTTAGAGAAAGAGTAATGAAAATGGAGGGGAAGAGAGAGACGAGGAAGAGAGAGAGAAAGAGAGAGAGAGAGAGAGAGAGAGAGAGAGAGAGAGAGAGAGAGAGAGAAACATCGATGGGCTGCTTCCTGCATGCCCCCTACTGAATGAAGCCCACACTCCAGCTTTGTGCCCTGACTGGGAATCGAACTAGCGACCCTTTGGAGCCAGCTAGGGCCATACTTGGTTTTATATTGAGCATATAGAGCTACAGTTTTATGTGTCCACAAAGGCAGTTCTGTAATTGCTACAATAGAAGCAGCATCTCCAATGCTAATTTGATCCTGATTCATATCTAATGATGTTTTCAAATGTCTTGTGAGTTAAGTCAAGAGGGCTTGAAAAATGCCAGATTTTATAAAACAATTACCTGCTCAATATCACACATTGATAAAACTAAACTGATTTCAATTTTGTATCTAGGCCAAGAGGTGACTCCAGCTGGAATTCTCAAGAGCCACAACGATGTGACAGTGAATAATGAGTAGTTCCTACTGTGGCAACTCTTCAGCTAAGATGAGTGTCAACGAAGTATCAGCTTTCTCATTGACTTTGGAGCAAAAAACTGGCTTTGCTTTTGTTGGGATTTTGTGTATTTTCTTGGGACTTCTTATTATCAGATGCTTCAAAATCCTGTTAGACCCGTATAGTAGCATGCCTTCCTCTACATGGGAAGATGAAGTTGAAGAGTTTGATAAAGGGACATTTGAATATGCACTTGCATGACTGTTCCAGCTTCCTGGTTTTTAGTGTTGTGCTCTTGGGACACGTGGTGAATACAATTGTAATTACCTTGAGTGTGCTGCTGGAGAGAGACTCATTTCATTCACTAAATTCAATAAACATGCATGGTTAATTTATCCACCTTGCTGTGTAAATGATAAACCATCGTTGGGTTTCCTCACTTTCCTCTATCCCCTAATACTGAGATGTCTAATGAATAGAGTAGAAGGATCCTTCAACCATATATACCATCTTTATTCTTATCTCAAACATCAGCCTTAAATCCCTGCTTTCTTTTTATGCAAATGAACTCTGCTAGAGGCTTCCTGCTTCTGCCCCTCTTCAATGCCATGACACCCTCTCCACACTCCCAACTCCAGCCCACTTAACATTAGAGAATCAGGTGTCTTAAACATAAGGGACCCCTGGTCCCAAGGATAAATCGAATATGATTTTCCTAGTAATAGCCATTGGTCAAAAATATTCACGGTTGGAAAAAAAAATTCACAAAACTAATACACAAACCTACAAATAGCCACAGGCCCTGAAGACCTCCAATTATCACAGTGTCCTGACCCTTCTAATTATTCTCCTTCTGGAATCTCCTACAATAAAACCCCTGAGCTTGAGATCCAGACCAGACCTGCTTCAAACTGATACTTCCTCCTCCTCCTTGCCCCTTTTAAATTAAATTTATTGGGGTGACATTGGCTAATGCAATTAAATAGAGTTCAAGTGTGCAATTTTAGGATACATGTGTGCCCAACACCCAAAGTCAAATCTTCTTCCATCACCATACACTTGACCCCTTTCCTCTTCACTTCCTCCCCACCCTCTTTTCTCACTGGTAACCACTGTACTGTTGTCTGTGTCTATGAGTTTTTGTTTGTTTGTTTGTCTTGTTTGTCCATTGTTGATTTCAGTTTATATCCCACATATGAGGGAAATCATATGGTGCTTGACTTCTTCTGTCCGATTTATTTCTCTTAGCATGATATGGTACATATAGACCATGGAATACTACAGTCCTAAGAAAAGATGAAATACTGCCATTTGGGGCAACATGGATGGATCTTGAGAATATCCTTCTCTCCTTTTATCAACAGCACAAAAAAGGGAGTTTCCAGCATGACCTAGTGGAAAGAGCACTTGTCCAGGAACAAGCAGTCCAGTCTCTGCCCTGCTACCACTTCAGCTGTGCGAGTGGGCTAAGTCATCTAATCTCAGTGGACTTCAGTGCGGAGGCTAACTAGAGGATGCTTAATGTCCCTTTCAATCCTGGTGTACTATGAACTCTACAAACATGTCTGGCGACCCAGACATCTGAGATGAATGAGGACTTAAGATGTTATGAAAAAAAATTTAGTTTAGGAGCTTAAACTCAGATATATGATTTCTAATATTGGCCCACCCCAAAACAAGCTTTATGACCTAGATATTTACCTAAAGCAGACTTCTTTTCAACATCTGCAAAACAAGGATAAAGAAGCCCATTCTGTAGGAATGCTGAGAGAACTAAGTGACACGATGAATGTGAAAGGAATTTGAGAACCATAAAACCCAGTTTAAACATACCTTTCTATCATTATTTATTATCCTCACTGGTCATATTAATAAAGGTTCCCAAACCTTAAAAAGCAATGGTTTAGTGTAAATTATTTAGTGTATTTTATAAACAAAATTTATAAAATTCTGTCTCATACTTGCAATTCCAGTCTTCATTCTCTTCATTTGATATGTGAAAATATAGAATTTTATAATTCCAAAATCTTTTCCAACTATAAAAATCTGATTCTTGATAATCAATGAATGGAGGAATAGCAGGAGATAAATAAATATAAAAATATTTGTATCACTTGAGAATACAACACTGCCAAACATACCAAAAAAAAGAATAACTTATAGCCCTAGCTGGTTTGGCTCAGTGGATAGAGTGTCAGCCTGCTGACTCAAGGGTCCCGGGTTTGATTCCAGTCAAGGGCACATGCCCGAGTTATGGTCTCATTCCCCAGTGGGGAGGCATGCAGGAGACAGCCGATCAATGATTCTCTCTCATCATTGAGGTTTCTATCTCTCTCTCGCTCTCTCTCTTCCTCTCTGAAATCAATCAACATATATATATATATATATATATATATATATATATATATATATATTAAAGAATGACTTATATTTACTGAGTTAATACTAAATTAGGTATTTTCCATTTATTATGTGATTTGGTACTTTTATCAATCCTTTGAGTTCAGTATTACTATTTTCACTTTATTATCTCAATTTTACAGGTAGGAAACTGAAGTTGAGAGAGACTAACTTCCCAAGATCACCAAGCTAGGGAATGGTTGTGTTAGAAATTGAACTTGGGCAATCTAATGTCAGAATCCTTGTTTGGAAATACTCTGCTGCACTCCAACACTGTCCTCATACTTCTACAGATCTTACAAATACGGTTACTGCTCAGGTCTTTGACCAAGAAATTTAAAACAGAGTCTCCAAAAGATATTTGTACACCCATATTTATAGCAGCATTATTCACAATAGCTAAGAAATAGAAACAACCCAAGTGTCCATCAAAGGATGAAGGGTAAGTAATTTGGGTAAATATATACAATAGAATATTATTTAGCCTTGAAAAGGAAGGGAATTCTGCAATATGCCTACGAACATTATACGAAGTGAGATAAGCCATTTACAGAAAGGAAAATACTGTGTGATTCCACTTATATGAGGTGCTTATTAGTAAAGTACTCAAAAATCATTAAAAAAAAACAGAATGGGAAATGGGGGTGGGGGAGAATAGGGAGTTATTGTTTAATAGGTATATAGGGTTTTTTTTTGCCAGATGAAAAGAGTTATGGGGATGGATGGTGGTGATGGTCTCACGACAATGTGAATGTATTTAATATCACTGAACTGTGTACTTAAAGATGATTAAGGCAGTAAATTTTATGTGAAGTGTATTTTACCACAGTAAAAATGCAAAAGCAAACAACAAAAGACCTGCCTAGCACCATATCTGGGACACGGAATATAATAAATAAGTGTCCATTGTACTCCATCCCCCCAAGAAAACAAGAAAGAGAGAAATAGGTTGGCTCCTGAAAGGGGCAGGTATTGGGGGAACATTTGAAGGAAAGGAGACTGGAGGGGGCAGAAGTAACTGCAAGTAAGTCCACAGCCTGTCCAAGGCCAGTGAACAGGACTTGTTTTCGGTTTCAGCCTCATCTCAACTGATTTAAATAACCAGCCCCATCTAGCTGAATCTGAAATGTGACTAATTCCTATGCCCAACTACCTTCTATTTGGGGAGTCAGAACTCTTTGTAAAGCAGATAAATTCCTTGTCCCAGCGGCATTTTGAGAGCAGAAGGAGTTATAGGTACATACTTGCAATTCTGTCTCTATATAATGTACAGCCTCATATATTAGCCTGACTGGTTAGCATGACACCTGACTAAGAGCATGTAAGGGGCTTTACTTAGGTACCTCTAGTCCCCTTTATACAGTCTGGCATCTGTTTCTCCCTATTTTAGTAGGCATAGGATCTATCTCACTCTCTAATGATTCACCCCAGAATCTTGGATGTGGCTAAGTAAAAGTCACCAAATGAAAATATTGCCAAAATAGTAAAAGCGAACGCTAAGTATAAACACAAATTGACTCATTTATTCCTCACAATAACTCCACAACAAGGTCGGTAGCACTATTATCCACAACTGCGTTTTACAGATGAGAAAATAAAGGCAGAAAGAGACTGAGGAACTTGCCGGAGATCACACAGGTAGGAAGTGGCAGGGTCAGGATGGGAAGGGAGCATTCTGACTCCAGAGACTTGCTCTCACTCCCTGTATCACACCACAGCCATGCTGCTCAGGCAACTGGAACTCACTTGCATAGTTTCGGATAAAACACCAGGAGGACTCATTCAATCTTCGCAACTGAAAACCATGACAGAACCTGCAGGGAGGAATTGTTTGTGCTGTCTTAATAATTACCACCTCCCAGATGTGAGCCAAACCTCTCCCTCTACAACACTCAAAATCCGAGTTTGATAAAATGTTTCCCAAAGGGAGACAAAAAGGTCATTTAGCAGTGCCACTGGGAAACTTACCTACAGTTTGATTTCTTCTGGAAATTGTTTTCCTACTGCATAGGAATATTTGCAATAAATCATCGACTGTACTCTCAATCTGCTCACTTCCCAGGAAGAGAAGAGTCAAAGTAATAGGTATGATAAGCAAGATAAAATAATCTCAAATAGCATTTTCTAGTTACAAAGTATAGAAATTATCTCTGGAGGACTACATTTTCTGCACATGCCAAACACTAGGAGGTCACTAAGAATCATGTGAAATAAGAAGATGGGATTGAATTTATTTAGTTCCAAACAACTAAAGCACTGCTCGTATTTTGTTGGATAATTGCTGTTGAGTAACACAACTCCCCTTATGAATTAAAGAAACTTTATTTTACTTTCTACCTAAAAAGATTAATGGTTTACTAGTAGTTACTATTTGATGTAGTACTTACGGTTCCTCAGGGCTAATGACTGGGCGGGACCTACTGTAATTATTCCAGGCCAATCATTGCTCAGTCATCTCTTTCAAGGAAGATTCTAACCAATAAGAAGAAGGCTAAGATTCTGAGCTGAAAGCTAAGTGCCCCATATATGCCTGGGTGATGCTGAAGCAAGTTAGGCTTCCTGAGAAAAGGCTCCTGGTGGTGAGTTAAACATTTCTGGGCAGGGTAAATGCCACTTAATATTATGCATAAAGTAGATTCTGAGGAGTGGAGTAAGGGCGAGGATATCAAGGACTATAAAGAGAAGTGGGATATTCCATAAAAACTGAAGAGACAACAGAGTCGCTTAGGATTTCCCCAGGACAGGTTACTTGAAAGTTGAAGTTGAAATTTTTTAAATTCAAATAAATAGTTTTATTAATTTCAGGAGAAAGACAAGGTTTTGTATTTATCTTTCTAAAACTTTCTTGGAAAAGACAAATGTTAAGGTATAAATAAAAGGATATTATTCTAAAGAAAGAATGCGCTAAGATGGGGTTATACTGTGGATTTTGAAAATGAGTCAATACTCTGCTTATCTAAAAGTCACATATAAGCTTCTCAATGAAGATTCAGAATATTTAATTAAGGGGAATCAGAGAAGCATGGTTGTTTAACCTAAATATCGAACACGACTTTTCTGAGGACTGTGATTGATGTCCTTACCCTGATTAATCATGTGTTATTTTAAAGACTTTATAATAGCATTTGTAAAACAGACAAATTTTTGAGCAAATCAAACATTTTGAAGGCAAGTGAAAAAGCTCATCATTTAGAGGGACATCGTCTTGACAGGACATATTTTTTTTAAATCTACCAAGAATATACTTTTAGAAGATTAAATATTTTTAAATTTTACTTATCACTTAATTATATAGATATCAATCAAAAAATACCTTGCAGTTTCAACATTTAGTACTGTCGATGAACTGTTTCAGGCTAAGAATGTTCTCATCAGCTCTTACTGTACTAAATAGTAGTTATATCTTTTCTTATTGAATCCAACTGCACAGAGTCTAAGCAATCACTACAAACACAGGTAACAGTTTAATGACTCTATTGGAAACTCGGTTTGCTAAATCCCCAGTTACTTATCATGGGATTTAATTACTCAGGTGATCAAGGTTCCTGGACAGGCACTTTTTAATGAAATTAACTCAAAAAGATATGTCTTGTGAAACAACAGTTTCCTCACACCCCCATTCCTACTTAAATATATTTCTATTACTTGAACCAAGTTTAATTTTCTTTTTCATTGACAGCTTTGAAGAATAATGTGAAGACTGAATAGGAAATACATCAAGAATCTACTTATTGAGCTAACAAAAGCCAGGAGCTCCCTAATGTAAACACATTAGTGTTTATTTTGAGGAGGAAATATATAAATTTTTTAAAAAAGCAATAAAGTAAATAGCTGAGTCCCCACCTCCAAAAAAAAAAAATCTAGTTGGAAGATGTCACTGAACAATTCTTCCAACGTATTTCTGGACTCAGCGCCCAGTAATACCAATCGCTTTCAAGTTAATGTCATAAATGAGGGCCATGAGAGCAGTGCGGCAGCGGATAACAGCGACCCTCCACATTATGAGGAAACCTCTTTTGGGGATGAAGCCCAGACCAGATTCAGAATCAGCTTTAGGCCTGGGAAACAGGAGTGCTATGACAATTTCCTCCAAAATGGAGAAACTACTAAGACAGATACTAGTTTTCATGTTTATGATTCTCACACAAACACATACTACCTACAAACCTTTGGCCACAACACCATGGATGCTGTCCCCAAGATCGAGTACTATCGCAACACCGGCAGCCTCAGTGGGCCCAAGGCCAATCGACCCAGCCTGCTTGAAATTCACGAGCAACTTGCAAAGGTAAGTTTAAGAGAACAAGCAGGTATCCTCCCTTCCTCCTTCAGGCGATTTCCTGTTCTTCAGTAGCTCTAGGAATGTAGAAGCGTCCAATGACGAGGTCTATTCCAAACTGTCCATCTCACTTACACGGCTGTCCCTCGTTCCCAATAAGCAGAAAATACACAAAAGTGTTTCACAGATGTTTGCTGACTGAGGAAAGAAAACTAGAGAATTGACTCTGAAAGTTAGGCAATATGTCCTGGCTTGTTTACAATTGTAGTCTACTCGATTCACACTTGGTTAAACATGTCAAACTGAATACTAAGCTGATTTCACCTTAGGATGAATGCTTCTACAACAGTTGTAAAAAAAATATATATAGATCCCTGGTGCTTGCTGTAGTTAATTCTGTGGTACCAGCCTTTAGTGCACATGGGTATTTTCCATATTCTTTAAAGAGACAGCAGAGATTTATAAGATTCAGCATGTTATCCCTTCCTCTTCAAAGCTTTGCCTGAGGCTCCCGAGTGCACTTAAACATATAAAAGTAACTAAATTAAATTTAAGTACAGAAGCAGCAGATGTGGCTAAACTTTTTATTATTTAAGGAATATAGCCACAGTTCCCAAATCTGCCAGAAACATAAGGCAGCACTTTTTCTAATCTTGTAGCAAATCATGTGTAAGCTTCGTTCATTTCTTCTTCCATAACCTGCTCTAAGATATGTTGATGCACTTTATCTTCCTGTTCTTCTGGAACACATTTGGGAATGAATATCATTCTTTGTGGATATAATCACTTGCTAAGAAGAAGAATTAACTGTCACATATCCAAATATAGTTTACTCTTGCCCAAGTGTTGAGATGAGGGAAAAAATTGGTTGGAACAATTTCTTTCATATTCATTCATTCGTTCAACAATTTTCTTTAATTAAATGATCACCTACTCTGGGATTCTAGGAATGCTGATCTCATGAAAGATGCTAATAAAGGTGAAAAGTTCCTTTTAGTTTCTGCTCATCCTTCTTTTTCCAAGGAAACCCATCTCCAAAACTTGTTTCCCGTGATTGTATAAGGTCCCTGACTCTGGGTTCTACAACCAGAGACTGAGTGATTTGGTGGTGGGGCCAGGGGGGTGGGGGGGGGGGGAGGGTTGGGGGCGGTGAGGAGGTGAAAGGAGACAGAGCCTCCTCTCCCCACCAAACCTGACTTGTTCTGTGTACTATATCTGCAACACTTTGTTATGTGGCTGTTTTCTTTATAGGAATATGATTTAGATTCTCTGAGATATTAATGCTAAGTCAAGAGGAGTTAGCAATGTGGCAATGTCATACAAAATGACAACTCCCCCAGAAGATTTTTGAGAAGAGGGCAATTTGAAATCAGACCGAGGTGTCATTTTCCTTTTCTATTTGAGGAAGAAGAGAGGAGAAGAGAAAAAAGGGAGAGGAAAGAGGGAAAAGAAGGCTGAGAAAAGAGTGTACAAGGGGTTTCCAAGATGTGGGAGGGGTAGAAAGAGAAATTTAGGGCATTATAAAGAAATTTCAATTTATTCTGAAGTAGTAAAATGAGCCAAAGTCCTCTTTAAAAAGACCTGAAATCCCATTCCACCACACTCTACAAGATAATTTTTAAAGCTGCTCCTTCATAAAATTGTGATCAAAATTTAAATATTCTCATTCACCCCCTTCCCCAACTTACAATAAAAGAAAATAAATTTTAACTCTATTAAAAAGGAAATGGAGTAAACTCACCATTTTTTAGGACTGGAATTCTGGAGAGAAAAGAGTAGCTTATTTACAATTTCTAAAGCCGTAACATGTAAATCTTTATACACAGGAAGAATAACTCAGAGGGAACGACGTTGTTAAAAAAGACCACCTGATTCAGTAGAAATGCAATAGCTGCATTTGACAGATGTGATAGCTGGGTTATCATATTCTTTTTGGAAAGATAAAATGAGACTGAGGACTTAACTTTGACTCAAAGCTTTTTTTTTTTTTTTCTCAGCTACAAAGGAATGGCAAATTAAATAAATTAAAAGTTAGGTTTAGGCCCCATGCCCTGACTAATCATTCTGAATTAGTACAGCAATAAGTTACTCTTTGTATGGACTTGACCCTTACTTATCTAAGGTACTTCATTTTGATTAAATCATACACAAGTATCCACAGAGCCACTTGGGAGCAGAATTCAAATACAACCACAGCAGCTACAGTGGGCACATTCCTGTAGCCAGGATCATTGTAGTGTCACCGAAGTTGTAGGGACAAGTCTGCCTCCCCATGTGTTCTACCCTGTGATATCCTTTGATTGCAAGACATTAGCAGTGCCTTCTTCAGTTCACCTCTCTCCTTCCCAGTGAATTTGCTGCTACTATTCCCAGGCTTTCCTCTACCCCACACCCCCAAATAAAAGATGAAGATTTGCAATGTAATGTAATGTAACTCTACTGCCACCTCCTTGTGGTCCTTGACATTTTTTATGGTAGTTTCTCAAATCACAACTAGAGTAAACGTTATATAATACTCAGATATGTCACAGATCTTTATACACAAAAACATTGTAAGTGATAGCGTTTACTTAATTTAAAAGTGGAAAGTAATTGACATATTACTTGTTTGGTGATCTTTTTGTATCCATTATTATATTACTTTAAAAAGCCACTTAAGAATGGTACATTTATACTAAATGGCAAAACATATTTAGTCAGAAACCAATTGGATTTTGTGCTAGTTGTGGTTATAATTCCCAAGTCAGAAAAAAAAAATACAAGTTTGTCCTAATCGATAAAATAAAAAATAAGTTTGAAAGATCTTGTTTTAAGTATCAATCTTAAGTGAAATTCTAGTAGGAGTAGATATTGACAGAATTTGATAGGCCAATGATTTGCAATCATAGTTGAAGAAATATTTTTTATTTTCTGTATAGTAAAGAGTTAAATGCCTATACTGGTGATTATGAATTAAGGATTTATAAAAACTCTAATTAAAAGCAGGAAAAAAGAGTCCTGTATCCCTTACTTGCTCTACAGTATTGTACAAGCTACATAACTTCAGCTGATCTTGCAAGATGCTTGTGAATACTAATGTTTATATGCACACAAAGTCTAGCATATTGCCTCCAATGGATAGAAACTCAAAAAATGTTGATAACGACTATGGTAATTTTTATACTAGCTACTAGCTAATTTAAATTTTTTATTTAAAAAGTAAAATATACACCGATCTAATATTTAACAAGTACTAAATATATGTAATGAACTATCCCTTATCTAATGTAAATTTAGTTATTCTCTTCAAGGGAATCATTACTGAGAGTTTCTTATAAATCCTGAA
This sequence comes from Cnephaeus nilssonii, assembly GCF_951640355.1. Taxonomy (NCBI): domain Eukaryota; kingdom Metazoa; phylum Chordata; class Mammalia; order Chiroptera; family Vespertilionidae; genus Cnephaeus; species Cnephaeus nilssonii. Next base: position 50,160,698 of record NC_137075.1, read on the forward strand.
ATTTTTATGCCTATACTAATATATATATATAATTTTCTGTCCATATTCTTTTTTTAAAACATTTATTAGGACATATTTTACACATTCTCTTGGACTCCGTTGTTTTCACTAAAAAATATACTTTGGAGATCTTCCCATATCAAAACATTCATAATGATCATTATATTATACATCTAGCAAAGGTTAATTTAGTATTTTTACTTTGTAAAAACAATCCCACTTTTAGTATCCACCGTAATACTTATGGCCATCTCTTCATGGAACTCCTTTTCAGCCTTACTAACTACCATTGTTAGCATTTCAGAAAAAAACATAATTACAAAGGAATCAGGAAAATACACAGCCTTTCCATCAAAATCACTGTTCTCATGTCATTGAAATAAATTGTCTATGAAATATATAAAATATTATAAAAATAAAAATATTATTCTTAAGGAAACCAACTGTTTAGAAACTGATTCTAAACAAAGTCAATAGAATGACTTCATATATGAGTCAGATTGTTAGCAACTAAAATAAATTTATGAATAAAAGCATTAAGTGTGACTCTGATATATAATAAACTTTTTACTAAGAATTTTTATATATCAAGCAGAATGCTCACATTTGACAAATTCTCATTCAATCCTTATAACAACTCTTCAAGTTAGGTACTACTATTATTTTTATTTTATAGCTGGTGAAAGTGTTATAAAATCCTATGGACCTTAGAAAACAATGACTTAGAGAACTCAAAACTTCCAAGGTCAAAAACCCCTCTTACTTCCTTTTTTAAAATTTATTTTTATTTTAAAGGTCACATGGCTGATAAGTTGAACCCATGCCTACATGACTGCAGAGCCAATGCTCTTTATTACATATTTCATCCTAGCCTACTCTCCCATAGTCCTTTGCCTCGGCTCATTCCATGGCAATGAAATTCGGTGGAACTTGGGCACAAAGAAGAAATCACACCTCAGTCATGATGGGTTGAGCAGGAGACCCCAATTCCTTCTTATTTTGGGGACTGTGCCAAGACATTATGTTGCTTCCCCTACAGAATTAATTGCAGATCTCAATTTTCATTGTCACCATTAAAAGCATTTATTAGCCATTTATTTATAAGAGCTTCTGTATAAAGCGAGTTAAAGAGATTTTAAAATTTTATAAGTCAAATGGCATTGCTATGGCTAGAAATAAAGGATATGTAGTCAAGTTAAGCATTAAACCACAGAAGTCAATGTAGAAATGCTTATCTTCTGTAAAAGGACAAACAAAATGTACAAATGCATTCCCCATAAAAAAAAACTTTTTCTAAAGTGTTTAAAAGTTCAAATTTGGAGTTTTAGCATTCAAATTGGGGCTATTAGAAATATCGCCAAGCAAATAAAATAGACATTAAAATTGAGGTAATAAATGCCTTAAAGGCGAGGGATGACCAGAAGCTACCCCTAAAATATTTGTTGGAGTTAAACTGCAAATAAGGGCTCATTCTAATACCTGTCGAGTTTGTAGTACCAAAGGCCATACCTGGGAGCTCTTACTATTAAAATACTCTATGGGAACAAACAAACAAAAAAGATTAATTTTCCATTATAAATTGTTCAGTGATAGATGGTGAGTAGAGTAGGAGTTCCCTTCAAATATACTTAGAAAATACTAAGAATCATTTCATTTCATTTTCTTATTCTAGTTTATTATGGTTTATCACATGTAGCTCTATGTTGGCCCAAGTTATCAAAAATGTAAGTCCATTTGTGTGTGAGCCATGTGTTTTTCAGATGTAGTAAAAATACTGTGACTATAAATTGTTCCATTGGTATGAGTTAGAGGCATAGTCTATAGTAACTTTTAGAACAATAAAAAACCCTTTTTATTTCCTTTTTTAAAATTTATTTTTATTTATAGTTAACAATATCACATTAGCTTCAAGTCTATAACATAGTGATTAGATATTTATATACCTTATGGTTGATCACCAGGATATTACCTTACAGTTATTACGATATTATTGACTATCTATATCTATATATATATATATATATATATATATATATATATATATAATCATATTACATCCCCATGACTAACTTTATAACTGGCAGTCTGTACTTCTTAATACCATTTGCCTTTTTCACCATCCTCCACACCCTCCCATCTAGCAATCATCAATTTGTTCTCTGTATCTATGAGTCTGTTTCTGTTTTGTTTTGTTTATTTTCACAATTTAAAATATTCCCCTTTATCACAAAGGGCTAGAAATGTACAAACATAATAACATAATAATATTGTTTATTATGATATACAAATGTGATTAGAATCATGTTGTTGCTGTTTTAATTCTGAAATGAACCTTAGGAATTATCTGGTCCTTAGGAATTAGTTTTAAAACAATCCAGTGACAGCAGTCTGAGAGGTCTGGGGCAGTGGTCGGCAAACTCATTAGTCAACAGAGCCAAATATCAACAGTACAACGATTGAAATTTCTTTTGAGAGCCAAATTTTTTAAACTTAAACTTCTTCTAATGCCACTTCTTCAAAATAGACTCGCCCAGGCCGTGGTATTTTGTGGAAGAGCCACACTCAAGGGGCCAAAGAGCCGCATGTGGTTCGCGAGCTGCAGTTTGCCGACCACGGGTCTAGGGGGGATGATATTGGACATATGTTGATAATTGTGGAAGCTGAATGATAGGTACATGAGATATATTATTCTCCTTATCATTGCATATGTTTAAATATTTCAATAATAAAAAATATTTTAAAATAATGAGGAGGATATCATGTAGGCCTAAATATTTATGAAACTACTTCTCAATGATGGTATAAAGTTTCTACTATCGCAAGATTAAAGGCTAAAAACTTGAAAACATATCTAGTTAGAACTTAAAGAATAAATATGTCAATTTTTTCATTTACCCCTTAATCTGTGTACAGTTGAAGCTTTACTACTTTATTAGTATTAGCAGAACAAAGTTTGTTATCAAATGGTCTTTCTTTTTAATGCGCTTTATTTTAACTTCTCTGAATACTTAAGGCACAGGTAAAAACTCTTAGTAAATAAATAATCATTCCCTAAAGCTATGCAATTTAAAATGCATTTATAAAGGTTGTGGGTCATCATTTATGGTAATGGAGTGTGAACAAACAAATTAACTTCAAGAATGAAGGGAAAAAACTGGTTCCAGGCAGCAAGCATAAAACTTTTATTAGTCTTTGAGATGTTGGTCCCAAGAACATGCAGAAGCCAGGAGTCTGCTTGCCACAGCCACCAAGCACCCACAAACCCTCCCCCAAAGTCCTGTTCAGTACTTTATCATCATTGCTGTTTGGGCTTGCAAACAAGGCATTTATTAAGAAGAGAAACCAAGTTTTGCTTTGCCATGTCAGAACAGGAAAATGGCAAACATAGAAAAATGGATTTGCCTTCAAGTAAACTACTTCAAAGTAAGATTTTCAGAAAACCCAGTGGATGTATCCTCATTTGCCATATCCAGGAAAGGTTAAGTAACTCGCTGGGGGGACACACCCTGAATTAATTGCATAGCCCAAACTGTATTCCAAGTCTTCTAATTTATATGGTGCAGCAATTTCTCAACTTTGGGAATGAGCAATGGAAATAGATTCTGTACTTATAAATTTACTATCAGACCATTAAAGTCAATAGAAGAAATATATACATTGAAGGATTTTTCCCCCTCTAAGGTATAAATATATTTAAAATTTTGAAACTTTAGCAGGTTGAACATATTTACTTAAGGGAGGGTTATACATCCTACATTGACTTCATTTAGGAATAGTTGAGAAAATTATTGCCTTACTAATTTCCATATATGAGATTTCCCTGACATGTCCTGTAGAAGATTCTTTTTGCTTTATATAGAGAGATAAGTTGAAGAACTATTAAACGTGACTAGAAGGGCATCAATCAGAAATATATGTTCATTTAAGAGGAAATATTAATATTCTATTCATCCTTTAACCTACTTTGTAAGATTTTTTACAGCCATTGGTATTCTCATTAATCCAGTTCTAAGGGTCATAGTTACCCTCAGAGTTCATCAGAGAGCAAAGCAATTTCCTGGGCCAGACCCTCAAGTTCAGGTTTAATCATAAAACATGGGTTTTATTCCCAAGACTGCCTTTGTAAAGCAAGTGATTAAGGCTTTGTCTCATGGGATCCCCAATTAATCCAGGAAAAGGAAATTGCCTTCTCCCTGAATGAGTAACTGCTGATGGGCTGGCCATGGGATCTTTTTTTCCAAAGCATATTAACATTTAGATAACAATTTTAAAAATTAATTTATTTTCCAATTATAGTTGACATACAGTATTATATTAGTTTCAGTGTACAACATAGTGCTCAGACATTTATACACCTTATGAAGTGATCACCCATCTGACACTATATATAGTTATTACAATGTTATTGACTATAGTCCTCATGCTGTACTTTATATCGCCATGACTATTTTTATAATTGGCAATTTGTACTTCTTAATCTGTCCATGGGATCTTGATTAACTAGATTATTGACAACTTTCAAAGTTTTTTTTCTCAAATTAAGTCAATAAATGAATCTCCTAACTAAATAATCTCTTCAACTGTCATGGACATTTTAACACATTTTTCAATTCCCTGTTCTCATTGATTTTCCAATTGTAGAAAATGAAAGTTACATTTGACCCACTCAGCTGCCTTATGTTTGTAGAATCCTTTCAGAGAGAAGTTGAAATTTTAATTGACTGGAGAACAACCTCAACTGTTTCACCCATCTACTGTGTGGGGTTCCACAGCTGTTAACAAATATTTACATTTCAAGTATTAGAAATATGATATTCTGCAGAAATTAAGTATATTTTTAAAATTTAAGGATCCATATCTGAACCCATGTTATTTTACTAATTTATTTTTACTTTTTAAAAATTAACTACTGAAAAATTGTGAATTACATGCATGACTTGCATTTGTGGCTGGAATACAGCACCAAGTTCTGCCCTGCTAGTTCAGCCTCTACTTCCATGGACTTCGTTTATCCATATCTTACATTGATGTAAATATTTGCTGTCGACTTTCAATTATCTGTGCAAATAGGGATTTAAGGATGTTTAAGATATATACTCCAGGTAATTCATAACTAAATTTTAACTATTAATTTGTATCCTTCTTCATTCAACCTTTCCCCTCCAATGATGTCATTAAATAAAATAATCTGGTTTGGGATTTATTCCTTTCCTCTCCCTTTTGAAATGTGGCCTGTACAAAGGAAAGCGTGAGAAAGGGAATACCCAATAGGGAAGGAAGAGAAAAGAAATAGGAAGCAAGAACGGATGAGGAACTAAGTTGTCTGCTCCTAAGTGATAGATATCGGGTGACCTTCAAGTCCCCTTTAGGGATTCAATACTGTTTATCAATAGCCTGATGTATAAGGCCCATAGTTGTCATTGAGGAGAAGTAACCAACAGCACCATCTTCTTTTCAGTTTAGTTGACATACAATGACTCTTATTGTACTATATTACATTAGCTACCCAAGTGTCACATTAGCATCATGAAAAAAAAGTCTTATGCGAGAACAAAATTGGGAAATATCCTCACTTACATAGAGAAGTAAAAAAAATATGCTGGAAGAAGGAGACAAGAAGTCAAACTCATTTTGAATAAACAGCCTAAATTAGAGCCAGTTTACAGTGTGTAGGCTAATGGTACACCAAAGCTCAAGCATCAAGAATCCCTGAGCATGGCGAGGGAAAGAATTCCCATGGCCCCCAAATAAGGTTCTTATAATTAATATGGAATATTTATTTCATGCCAGTTCCATTTTAGGGGGTGAGGGATACCTTTGTTCAAGACCTCTTAGTTGGTAATGTCAGAACATATCATTCTAGGCTTAAATAAATTTAAAACGTTTAAACAAATAAAGTTGTTCTTTAATAATGATAATTAAGTGCTGAATTAAAAGACTTCCCTAATGGTCTCAAAACCCTTACTGGGAAAGATTGATTTTGGGAAGCACAATGGGGTATAGTTTAACTATTACAGAGTCAGGTAGGTGCCAGATAGGCTAAATTAAGTGGATGCTTCTGAAGTTAATAAAAGTCATACCTAAAGAGAAATTAGGGAGTTGTTCTTGAAAGAAACAGAGCTACCACCTCCCCCAATGAATTCAGAGGAAGGTCTTTTTCAAAGTTAGGCCATAGGAAAAATAAAATTAAAAATAAAATAACGATTTTAAGCTTTTTTATACTACGTCTTACTTCACACTCAGCCAATCTTTCTAATTGTGAGACTTCTCTCCTTCTGTACAATACTAATAGCACAGCCCACAGTTCTCAGGCAAAGGCATATTTCATTGAAAAGAAATTTTCCCTACAGAAATAGCATTCTTGTAGCCATACGATGCCTTTAAACCTTTTTCTTAAAAAGAAAAAATGTGTCTGCATTCATTGAATCTTCTTAAAGATACTCTGACATGAGTAGAGAAGTTTCATCATTATTATTTTAGATGAATAAAATGAATCCCAGAGAGAATAATGGAAGGAAGGCCAGGTACTCTGTTTTAGTAAGGAAGGTTAACTTTCAGGTCCTCTTACCAAGTCTTCTTAAAGACCCTCATTCACTCTTGATAGACCTTCCTCCTTTTATTGCATCCTTTCTTCTCTCTTTTGTTCCTTTTGTGTTCTGTCATTTTCCTGAAAGGTAATATTCTCACCAGTAGAAGAACTGCCCAGATTGCTCACCGGTAGTCTTAGTGCCTTCAGCTTCCCAGGGCAGAAATTAATTATCTTAAAATATCTAGAATTATTTTTTTTTTGTCTAAGAGTTTATGTCCATTGTTTTGATTTGCTCTGAAATTTTTATGGAGATGTGTGTTTGTTGACCGTATACTGTGTTTTTGCTCTCTGTAAAAATGCAGAATGTGGCAGTTGCCCCAGGTTCAACTGACAGGGTTGCTAACGGTGATGGGATGCCTGGAGATGAACAAGATGAAAACAAAGAAGAAGATGATAAATCCGGTGCTGTGAAGTTTGGATGGGTGAAAGGTGTGCTGGTGAGAAAGCTCCTCTGTTTACAAATGAGAATGATCCATTCAATGTTCTAGTAGACTGTTAACAAGGCCTGAACACCAGGATTACAAAGACCTGGTTTGCCGCACTATCACTTCTCATGTCCCTTTCAACATCCTTCCATCCGCAGGTAAGGTGCATGCTGAACATCTGGGGTGTCATGCTCTTCATTCGCCTCTCCTGGATTGTTGGAGAAGCTGGAATCGGTAAGCATGTTTCCCCTCTCTTATATAATTTTTTATGTCAATTTTAAGTTCAATGAGCAGTTTGTGTTCACCATTAATGCTGAATGGGAGATGAAGGTCACAGAAGAGCATTTGTACTCTTGCTTTGCCTCTTAGACTTGTTTGTCAGAGAGGAAAGGTAAAGCATTAACTCCTGGGAGATTGGAATTTTCCAGTTTGCCAACCAGATAAATGCTCAAGGAAATATTTCTACATTTTCATAGAGTTTTAGGTGTACAGGTATATAGACACACATTCATATTAAATAATAATATTCATATTTGTGACATACTGACATTTATCAGAGTATCCCCCTTATGATTATTGGCAAAACTTCACTAAGTAAAAATAACTTGAGGAAAACAAGTGAAAATGTGACCTGACTAATAAAAATGCTGAATTGTTGAACATTTTCCAAAGAAAATAATTCTGTTCATTTCAGATATCAGCAGTAAGAAAACAAAGGTTAATAAAGTATTGCCAGATGGAAGCATACAGTGACAGATAAAACAACTGAGATCATATATATAACTCTTGCTAATTTTTCTAAATGGAAAATGAATGTGGTTGAAATTATTATGAGTGATTATTTAATGTTTAAATATTATATTCTATTTAAAGTATTATTTCCTGTGGCAAATCTTTTTATTGAAAGTATATTAATAAAATTTATATAAAAATGTATTTGAATTTTATCAAAGTTCCTGTTTTAATGTGATAAAAATTGATAATGGTGTGCTACTCTATATATGGAAAATACATTATGGATTCACTCTTAGGGAAGACTTATAAATCATTAGTATCAAGAACACAGACATTTGGATATGCTTTCAGATACTATTCCAGAATGTATCTCACTTCTCATTCAAAAGGTACTTGATCATCATTTAACACCTTTGTTCCTCAAAACACATTCAGAATCATCAGAAGACTAACTCGGAAAAAAGAAAGGGCTGGGTTGTAAATTGAAAAACTGGAACCTGTTCCCATAGTTTTTCCATGTTTCATGTTTGGCAACGGCTGGGTTCCTGACAAAGGGCTGCTTGCTGGCTTTATGATGCGTGTCAAATGAATGCTTACAGCCTCAGGGTCCCAAATAAGTATATGCTGTTCCATGGAAAATCTGCATCTTAATATCGCCAAGTTTTTGCTCCAGGGTTTCATGCAAAATTAGGTTTCTAAGGGCAGTTTAGTAACTTATTGAGATCATCAAGAATCATTACTTTGTTTGGAGGTGTGGGCATAGCCAAGGGCAAAAGTAATTCTTTTTAATGCAATTTATTTAACATCCATATGTTTGGGCTATAATCTGAACTTTAATCAGATCTTACATTACTCTTCACAGTCAATCCAGTTTCATGTTTATTGCAACACTGTAAAATAGGAAGAATCCTATCTTCTGCTAAACTGCTTATTTTGCTTTCAGACATCAGTCTTGTTTTAATAAAGACCTTTTACTTACACAGTTCAATCCTACTTTAGAAGAGATAGAGTTCTACCTAAATGGCTGTTAAAATAAGTTTCACACTGCCCTTTCTTTTAATTCTCAGAGAATAGACTTTAGTGAGTAGTAGAAACTTATTACTACCCTTACTCAGTTTTACTGGCCTTTGCTCTAAACTTAAAGCTAAATGAGTTCATTAAGTCCCATTTGAATCCCTTTTATTAGGTAAGAAAAGAGACAATACAAATAGTTTCTTTCTGCTCTGGGGATAGCTTGGAGAAGAAACCTGAATACACTAAGCCCAGACCCTGGGAACAAAGCCAGAAGAAAGCTGGAGCCAGAAGTAACTAACTGTAGCCCTTAGGTAACCATTCTGGAGTCACGAGTGTTGGCTGTCTTGTCCAGGAAAGCAAATGGTAGAATGAGCCAATAATGCCATCTCCTTGGTCTTCTCTGCCTTGGAGACTGTGGCTGGGGCCAGATAGTTTCCCGTAAACTTAACATCAAGCAGGGAAGAAGGGTGTGAAAAGCAGGTATGACCAGAAGCAAGTAATTTATACTCTGTGAGGGTCATTTTGTCATCTAAAAGTTGGGGAGCTGGACTAATGGTTTCCCAATCAATTCTTTGAAGATAAATGTTAAAGAACCTTGCTGAATAGCAAGACACCAATTGAGACAGGCTGAGGATAGTGCAATAGTTTTCAGACTGTGGGGTGCATAAAAATTACCTGGGATGTTAAGTTATAAAACTGTAGAATCGCCCTGACCGGTTTGGCTCAGTGGATAGAGCATCGGCCTGCTGACTGAAAGGTCCCAGGTTCGATTCCGGTCAAGGGTGTGTACCTTGGTTGCAGGCACATCCCCAGTAGGGGGTGTGCAGGAGGAAGCTGATCCGATATTTCTCTCTCATCGATGTTTCTAACTCTCTATCTCTCTCCCTTCCTCTCTGTAAAAAAAATCAATAAAATATATATTTTTAAAAACTGTAGAATCCAGGGATTCACTTTGAAAGATCAAACTCAGTATGGGCATTTTTAATAGGTGCCCCAGGCATTTTCTGGAGTAGGTGATTAGATGACTGTACTTTGAGAAAACTATGAACTAAATGTTCCCTACCTTACTTTTTAGCCTGGGATTTTCTGTTTGTGAGAGATAAACAAATCCCTCCACTGTTTAAATGAATAAAATTTATTTCAGGATTTCATATGATTTACAGAAATGTATGCAATACCAAAGGATAAATTAAGAATTGTTGGGAAAATAGAGGCAAGGGGAAAATTGGGGTAGGGAAATAAAATCAGAGTAGGTTTAATGCCCTGAAATGCAAACTATATGGTTCTGTATAGTTGTTGGGGTGAGCTAAACATTTGGTCAAACTTACTCAAAACAAAGTCAAGAGCAAAATGATGTGCAAAAGGTCAAAAGAAATCACTTTTAGAGGTACAAAGAACTGAGGCTACATAGTGATGAAGAGGCGATGCTCACCCCAGGATCCCTGCAATAGATGTAAAAAAATTTAGTGCAACAATTTCTTAGAACACCACACTTAAGAATGTACAGGTGCCAAAGCAATATGGTCCAAGTTTGCATGTTTTACCCATAGTTAGCCTCTTCCTACTGCACCTGTAAAATAGCCTAGAGACCTATGCTCGAGCCTGGATGTTCCCGTTTCTTCCCTTAATCTCCCTAGACTTCCATATCTCCTGGGGGAACGTCCAGAGAGATCACAACCTCTCTTGGCTGATTACCCTTCTAATTATCCTTGGAACTAGAGAGCCTGCCAACACTTACGGAGGGTGGCAAACTGTGGGAAGGCAAATATATGGAGGAACTAGTAGAAGATAAGCTTATGTTCCTCTGGTACCAATTCCAGCTGATAATGGTCTAGACTTGTCTCTGGCACCTTTACAAATTTATGTCCTGTGTTTAGGCAAATAGAGGGAAGTATCTGCTTCTTTTCAACTACCTTTAGCTCAAAATAATCCTTAGCGGAGGGCACCCTTGCCTTCCTTTGAATTCTGGTTTACCACGCTCTCCCTCTCTTAATCATTGACTTCTGTACCATAAGATCCTGGAGGGCAGCTTTCTTCATTTTATTTGTTCTTTGTATTTCTCATGTTATCTAACACATAGCTGGATAGAGAGTAGGCTTTTAATAAACAATAGCTATTATGGCTATTGTGGATCAGATCACAAAGCAATGCCACTGATGGTGGACTGTGTTCTATGCACAATGCTGGCCACTTCACACATGCATTCTTTCTCATTTCACTGCCATTTTGGCTCAGAAAATTATTAACTTGTCAGAAGTCACATAGCCAGTGCGTGAAAGTAGTTCAATTTGGTTCTTTCCATATTACTTATCTGCCAGATGAACAATTTGTTAGATTGTATCTAATTTCCCACTCCCACACAACCAAATGTACATAAAAAGATAGTTACCTGGAAATATGAACATTTACTCTTTAGTTATATTAACAGCTTGGTATTGTATAGGCCAATTACTATGTGTATAAATGTGTTTAGAACTTCATCATCATCATCAGTGAGGTTCATGTTAAATTTTGACCAGTCATAGTTGCTTCATTGTGTTCAATTTCATACTCCACATCTTAGCTCTTGAGTTTGTAGGATCTGTACTACTATTGACAGAAAACTTTAGAACTGAGCACTTACTCTGTGGCAATTGTTAGGCCACCTTGTTAACTCAAAAGTGGTCCTTTGGTGATTACCCTGCTGGTTTTTATGCAAATGACCTAATGGATTGTTCCACCAATTAATTGCCTTTATTTTTCCTCTCTCAACTGAGGTCTTGGTGTGATTATCATCGGCTTAGCCGTGACAGTGACTGCTATCACAGGTTTATCCACCTCTGCTATTGCCACAAATGGATATGTCAGAGGAGGTAATTAAACTTGTGACCCGCATGATCATTTGTAAGGTAAAGGCAACACAGGCTCAAATAGTTCACCACTGACCTTTCTGGAGTGTTTTTAAAGGTAATCCAAGTTTTCCCCCCAACCCCTCCTCAGGCAAGAGAGATGCAAGAAGAATGGGGAAGGATTTAACCTTTGTCAACCCCCAACTCTCTCATTCATTCCTCTCAAGCAAGAGAGAAGGTCAAATGTCATGTTTTCTCTTTCCACAGCCAGGGTAGTTTCTCTCCCAGGACATCAGCACAAGTCAACGTTTCCTTTCCAGGGCTGCAGTTTAGATTGTGTTTACTTTTGGAAACCATCCTTCATCGTAATGAGCAGTTCTCTGACTTGATCTGTATGCCAGGCAAACCAGTTTCTCTTTAGCACAAAGGAACTCCGTTGTGGCCCAAGGCTTGGACATGAAGACTTAAACAAAAGGCAGTATAGTTTGTGGCAATACGGAATCCAAGGAAGAAAAGTAAAATGTGCTATCTTTTATCTTTCATTGCTAACAGGTCTTGGAGTTCTCATAATTCTTCTTTCCACCATGGTAACCTCTATTACTGGGTTGTCAACTTCTGCAATAGCAACTAACGGGTTTGTGCGTGGAGGTAAACTTTCTAAGATATCTAATGCTCTCATCACTTACTACGGGTAGGCAAAACTTTTTATATACCTTTTTTTATGGAACAAGAAAGTAGCCCGATGTTCCCGAAGCCTGGCTAACTCTTTGGATGATCTGGATGCTGAAGAAAATATGAGGTACTGTGAGTATAGACCTGGCCCACTCTGGCCAGCTGTGGTCTCTTTTCTAATGGACTCTCTGGCACATTGCAGGTCCCAGTTTCCAGATGCTCAACTTCCTTGCTCAAATATTTTATTTTTCAGGCTAGTCTGCACTCCTCTTCCTGGTGTTTCTTGGAAAATCATTCCTGGACATGGCTTCAATTTTAAAGTTTAGTACATTTCAGGTGTTTCCTAGACCTTCGTGGAGTGGGATTCTTTAGAACATTTCAGGTTTCTCATGGGGAGACTGAACCTTCTGTGACAAGAGGCAGACTGCTGCCTCCTGACGTACTGGGGACTTCTTGAAGTACTGGAGCCAAACACTTTTCTTGGGGGATTTTGCAGGTCTTGGAGTCATCATCATTGGCCTGAGTGTGGTAGTGACAACACTCACAGGTATTTCTATGTCTGCCATTTGCACAAATGGAGTAGTAAGAGGAGGTAAGCCGATTCATTTACTTATGACTGCAAGCTTGGTTATGTAGTAACATCTAGAGTTGATTTAATGTTGGAAGTAAAAATTTTATATTGATAGTTAGTCTCCAAAGCCTTAAAATAAGACAAAATAACCCAAAATGTAAGGAGTAAGACAATGTTCTTCTCAACTAATATTAAGAGATCTCCAGAAAAAAAATTTTTTTCAACCCATTTCCAGTGATTGAACATGTTTATAAAGTAGAGAGTGACCTGACCAGGTGTCTGGAAAGAAGGCATTTTTGTGCCTTGGACAAGCCCTGTTGGCTCTCTCCCAGGTTCCCTCAGCATGGGTCTTCTCCAGTGGCCCAGCTGTCAGTGCTGAAACATCCCACTCTGTCCTCAGAGTTCACCCCAACACTATGCTTCCAGTGTCCAACAGCCATGAGAAGATCTTTAAAGAGAAAAACAAACAAAACAAAGAGTTTCTTTCAAATTATCCAGGAACAAGCAGGCCTAAACAGAAAATGAAGTGCCTAAAGTTGATCAATGTCCTAACTTCTTTCTTCCCCCTTCCATTCTGCTTTGGTTCCTCAGGGTTTCTCTTTGGGTATCTTACCCAAGTCTCCCCACCCAAGAGCTTCTAAAATACCTTGCTACCCACAACATACCTCCTCTTATAATTTCTGTGAGGCTTTCACTTTGACCAAGCCTAAGTAACTGGCTAGCCAAATTATTTAATGTAATATGGACAAAGGAAATAATGGGGATTTGCCCCACTTAGATAATAGGTTACATTTTCAGAGATGACTTTGACCCCTTAACCCACAGGAGTGACTATAGTGGAGGAAATTCATTTTCAGTAAAGATAATTTGTTTCATTTTTAGATACGTTTGTTCAATGTCATTTCCCTACCTATTCTGTCTACCTCTAAGACAAGCTCAGTATAGGAAGTTATTAATTTACTATGGTCTGTGATAATATCAAGTTATCCAGGCCTCTCAACATCTAATCTTTTTTACCTTCACTGACAACTCTTTTTTTAAAAAAATATATTTTTATTGATTTCAGAGAGGAAGGGAGAGGGAGAGAGAGATAGAAACATCCATGATGAGAATCATGGATCGGCTGCCTCCTGCAAGTCCCCTACTGGGGATTAAGCCCACAACCTAAGCATGTGCCCTTGACCGGAATCGAACCTGGGAACTTTCAGTTCGCAGGCCGATGCTCTATCCACTGAGCCAAATCAGCTAGGGCTTCACTGACAACTCTTAGTACTCTCTAAGCAGTTAGCTAATCCAGCTCAGTATTTCATGTGCACAGAAGTACACAGCCATATATAGAGCTACCTTTTCAAGGTCCAAGGGAGAAATAATTGTTCCAAGCCCTCCCTACCTTTCTTCCCATTTGTCGCCTCCATATACATAGAGGTATTTGGCAATAATCATGCCTTCTGGAACTAAAAACATTAAAAAGAAACACAAGTATGATTTATGGAGTGGATGATACACAGAACTATACAGATACCTTTTTCACACAGCAAATATGTACCCAGAAAATTATAACAGAAAGGGAGTTAGAATAACTTCACCTACTTCATTTTCTGCCTAGCCTGCCTGTTTTTGGAAATTTCAGATATAAAATTTTACTTCAGTTGCATTATTGATTTGAACTTTCCAATGAAATTTTATAAAAGACAAAGCACTTTTGGTAAAGTTTGCTGTACTCTTGTTTGTAACATTTGTGTTTAATTAGGTTTCACTAAGTTGGATTTTACTGAGTCAGGATAACTCTATTGTAGATAATATACAAAGTGCAAGGAAGGTTTAAGCTATTCATTAAGGTGACACAGATTCCTAAAATTATTAAGAAAATATAATCTTTTTATTAGAACAATTAATATTTTACATGTTCTCAGATGTTCAGAATTATTTTGCCATATAAACTAAATCCCTTATAAAATAAATAAACTAAATCCCTTAGTGGTTCCTCATGTAAAGCGTGTTGTTTCTGTTTCAGGTGGGGCCTACTATCTCATCTCCAGGAGCTTAGGGCCAGAGTTCGGTGGGTCTATAGGCTTGATCTTTGCTTTTGCCAACGCAGTGGCTGTTGCTATGTATGTGGTGGGATTTGCTGAGACTGTGGTAGACCTTCTTAAGGTAAGTAAAAGCTCTTCTTTTTTTATCCAAGCAAGATAATTTGGCTTAATTTGCTTTTTCAGGGTAGTAGGGCATATTATTATGGCAAGATGAGAAGAAATAGATTTATTCTGCAGAATGTGGAACTTGGATATAGTTGAAGGAGCCCTAGGCTTGACATTAAAACTGACTTAACCAGAGCGTCGGCC